>NC_141370.1:21748749-22348749 GCF_963921425.1 Dryas octopetala | reverse complement strand
CAATAAGCTATATATGGCTGACTTTTAATTTGATCTTTTTGTTAATTCTAGTTGAGACTAATTCTCGTGAACCGACATATATATATGGTAATCATTTTAACAAACGAAGGCACTGCAACTTGGACCAATAATTTGATTTCGTACGTACATGCACCAGCCCCCCAGTAGAGTAGTACGTACACTTTTGAGTTTTGACACAGACTCCATTCTGCATCATATATAGCATGCATGGTAAACATCCCATTTGTTGTTGATTAAAATTGTATTTATCACCTCAGTGATAATATAAACAAATGGGAATATGGACGTAAAGTCATAAACAAAGAAGAATTAATTACTCTAAGGTACCTTTTACTTATTGTTTTTACTCTCTAGTGCACCAATTAGTTTTTTTTAATAACAAGGTAAGTTGCAGCTAGTTGGCTTATCTTGAAATCTGGTCAATTGTCATTTTATTTCCTTTTTGTCTTTCTCTTTCTTCTCTCTTCACGTTCATCTTCTCTCTTTATGCATTTATGCCATTTTAAGTCAAACTGCAATTTTTTGCATTTTCTGCAGTTTCTGAAACTGCATAAAAAACTATAGTTTATGCAGTTTACAGTGAACTGAAACTGCAGTTTCTGGAATTACAAGTGAACTTTCTGCAGTTTCTGAAACTGCAAGTGAACTGAAACTGCATAAAAAACTGCAGTTTATGCAGTTTACAGTGAACTGAAACTGCAGTTTCTGGAATTACAAGTGAACTTTCTGCAGTTTCTGAAACTGCAAGTGAACTGAAACTGCAGAAACTTTCATATGGTTGCTTACTAAACTGAAATCTTTGAGGAATTATTGTCATTTTGTGCTTTGGTATAGTAAACATACATTGTCATTTTATGGTTTTCATAAATAAAAACCATATTTCAATGAAAAAAAAAAAAAGAACGCTTCTAATCCTTTATTCTAAAATATCTTGGCCAACAACCTTATATAAAAGTTATATCTTTTCTAACCAACAAATCAGTATCAGACACTATCCATTTGTTAGCTTTTTATTAATTTTTTTGACCCGTTGCAGTTGTAAGGATATGGTTGGTATTTTGGTTTTTTCTGTGTCTATTTTGGTGATTACGTGGCATGAAGATCTAGTGAATTTGAAGCATGTGGCCCACAAAAGAAGAATATGCCGTTGAGTTTTTGTAGGATGTGACCTGCAAAGTAAGAATGAGGCATTGGGTGTGTTTGGTTAATAAAAAATGTTGTCAGTACCTTATAATTAATGGACTCAACAAAGAAAGTGGATTCCGTTTCGTACAAACTAGACCTTTTTTTATGTTAACCCGTACAAAGTACTTTCAAACACACTTTTCTACCTATAATCACGTTGACTTTTTATTAAAAATAAGATTATTTACCCTTTTAATTATATATATATTTTGCCACTAATTTTATATTGTATTTTAACTAACTGAATTGTTGATATTTTAAATTTCTATTCGAATATCATTTCTATAAAAAATTAAACAAATCATAAACCATTAAAAAGTTTGATTTTGTTGAAATAATTAAACAAATATATTGCTTTCAACAAATATTTAAAAATAATGACAATTTAATCAAACAATTAAATGGTTTTCGAAATCTAATTTTTGTATGTATAATCTTTGAATAATGACTTAAAATGTTAAAATTTTATATTATTGAAATATAATTTAGAATAAAACCCACAAAAAATCCCGTAATAAATTTATTTAAAAATCCCTTAATGGAAGCTCCTCATAAATAAATTTGTAAATGTTGTATATAAGAATTAGTTGCTCACTTTTGGAAAAATATTGGAGAATGCTATCCACCTTCTCTTTTATGAGAGAAGTTTTACTCATTCCCTTTAATTAGGGTGTATACTCACCTCGCTTTTCAAATCATGACATCTATTTAAAAAATTAACCTGAGTTAACTTATTATTTTTTTTATTTTTATTTTTTGCACAAAACTATCTCTCTCACATTTTCTCTCTCTCCCCAACTCACCTCCTCCTCTCGCCTCTCTCATCTCTCTCGATTTCCCCTGCCGCCACCACCCCCCAAAACCCAGCCCCTTTCACCTCTATGACTTGAATCCAATGTTAATGTCCACGATCTCATAGCTCAAACTACGTTCACCATCATTAATGGCTATTAATCTTTCCTTGCACCAGCTGGCGAGGGTGTCATCACCATTGGATAGGATTGAGGACTCAGAGCAGTATCTGATGCAGCCGGCTCACCGTTGGTTCCGTGGATGCCGTAACACGTGGCAAGGTTGGAAACCACTTGTGGAAGTTGAAGAAGTCTTTGAACAGAGGCCATATTTAGTCTGATGTGGCCTTTGTAAGCCTTACACAAACTTTGCCTTCCCACTTTGTCTGTGATTCTTGATCCATGAGATTTGATAGGCAAAGATAATATTTTTTGGACAAATTACACAAAAGTACCTCAACTAACCACCCTAATTCACTTGAGTACTCCAATTAAAAAAAGTTGCTCATAGGTACCTCAATTACTGATTTTGCACACCCAGGTACCTCTGTCAACTTTTCCGTTTAAGGACCGTTAACTGCCTACGTGGCGTGCTGATATGGTTTTTAAAAAATGCCACGTGGACAAAAAAATAATAAAAAATTTTAAAAATGAAATAATTATTTAAAAAACTTAAAAAAAAAAAAAAAAAACCCAGCAACCCAGCAACCTCGCATCCCCGATCCCTTCTCCCTCCGCCTCCCCCCGTCGGCCACCCAACCCACCCACCTCCCTCCCCCTCTACAGCCACCAGCTTCACCCCTCCCCTTCCCTTTCCCACCAGCCCCCTCACTAAGCCCCAGCCCCAGCCCCAGCCCCGCCTTGCTCAGATCTGCTCGCCGCGCCCCGCCTTGCCCCGACAAGCCGCGCCCAACCTTGCCCCGACAAGCCACGCCGAACCTTGCCACGCCCAGTCGCTCCCAGCTTTGCCACACCCAGCAGCGCCCAGCCTTGCCTATCTTTTTGTCTGATGGTGGGTCACTGAATTGGGTGGCCGACGCAGGGGAGGAAGGCTCGGGGCTGGGGTTTCGGAGAGAGAGAGAGAGAGAGAGGGTGGGTGGCTGGGGTCGGCGACAAGGTGGCTGGGGTCGGAAGGGTGGGTGGTTGGGGTCGGAGGGTCTTGGAGGGAGGGGTGGGAGGCGGGGGGAGGGATGCTGCAACAGTGCTCCACTTTTTCTTTGTTTTTTTTGTTTTTTTTGTTTTTTTAATTTAATTATTATGTTTTTAATTTTTTTAGTTTTTTAAAATAATTATTTCATTTTTTAAAGTTTATTTAATTTTTTATTATTTTTTGTCCACGTGGCATTTTTTTAAAACCATATCAGCACGCCACGTAGGCAGTTAACGGTCCTTAAACGGAAAAGTTGACGAAGGTACCTGGGTGTGCAAAATCAGTAATTGAGGTACCTATGAGCAACTTTTTTTAATTGAGGTACTCAAGTGAATTAGGGTGGTTAGTTGAGGTACTTTTGTGAAATTTGCCCATATTTTTTTATTTATAAAATTGGACAAGCGAATATCTCTGATTGTTGTGGTCCTGTGTAAAGATGACTATGTACAAATTTAATTTTCTTTCCCATTTTGCTAAATTAAAGAAATTAGAATAATGTGGCATAGATTGCCTGAATGCAATGAGTCTTGTCTGGGCCATTCATTTGCTTTGGGCCCATAGACGAAAAGACAGATGCTAGAGGTGGTTGCTTGAGGCAGAGAGATAAATGGAGAGAGGTGAGAGGGGCTGGGTTTTGGAGGGTGGCGGCGGCAAGGGAGATCGAGAGAGATGAGAGAAGCGAAAGGAGAAAGGTGAGTCGGAGAGAGAGAGAGAGAAATTTGTGTAAAAAAATATATATATATATAATATGTTAATTCATAGTTAATTTTTAAAACATATGTCATGATTTAAGAAGGGAGGTGAGCATATACCCTAGTTAAAGGAGGTGAGCAAAACTGCTCTCCTCTTTTATTACTCTCATTCCATAATGTATTTTCATGATAAAAACCGTTCATTTTTTAGATAGTTATTTGAAAATTATCTCTACAAAAAATTAACTAAATCAGAAATCGTTTAGTTATAAAATTATTACAAAATAAACAAAAGGTGAATCAAATTGTTACTAAAACCACCTATTTATTTGATCACAGTTACATAACCAAACGATTTTTAATTTGATTACTTTTTTGCAGAGATAATCTTTATAGTTAAATTTAAAAAATGAACGATTTTGATCATAAATTTATACTTTAGAATGAAAATAATAATAAAAAATTAATAAAAAAATAGATTAAAGAAGATGATAACATTTATTTTTTAATTATGGAGGGAAAATGTAGACGACTTTTTATACCCAAAAAAGGTTTTTTTGTTTCAAAAAAAGGTAGAAGACTTTCTTGTCACTGTGTCACATACATCCGTGAACGTAAAGTCGTAAAGTGGTATTAAATAGGTGACATATGAGTATATGACAGACTAAGACTACACTAGCTGTAGTCGGTGATGCATCGAGGAGGTCCCGGTCATGCCCACCTTGACAGTACAAAAACAATTTCGGTATGTTGATTGGTTGAAAATTGAAGAGGTCTTACTTGGCCAAAAAAAAAGAAGAGGTCTTCTTCGCCACTTTGATAATTGAAGCTGCTCTTAAATTCTTAATCTAAGTGTACGTGTCGAGGTATATAAAGTGAAAGCGTGCTACGCTATGTATCATTAAGTAGTAATTATATTTTTTTCTTGGAATAATATTATTATATTCATTCCATCAAATATTGCATGTGTCTAGCTACTACAGTAATTTAGATACCGATGCATGATTAATTATATCTCGCTCTCAAGTCTCATCAATTAATTTGCTGTTTGCTATTTGCTTTGCGGTTAACCCATTTCCATCTCCTGATCAGGGGGTCAGGCCCACTGGCCCACAGCATGTGATCGTTAGATTACTTAATCCCATGAATATCGATGTATATTAGACACTCATGAGTTTGCTGGTGCATGGCTGTCAGGAGGTTATCATACTTGATGTTAAGTATTATTAATAATTTCCATATATCTATGCATATTAGTCTTTTTATACTATTTATTCTAGACTCTCGATCTGTATATATATATATATATATTAATATTATATGATCTAGTTAACTTAATTATTTATACTATAGGTAATTAATTTATCCTGATCACTCTCAACTCTCAAGGCTGTTATGCATGAGTGAGTCATGCGATGCAATGGATGGAGACAAGTTATAACTTTGTTTGGTGTGGATAGACGTAGCACAAGTGGACAACTAGTAGTGTCTAGTTGTCTTTTTTTTATTTGACAAAGTAATAGGTAGTTGGCATATTTTATCAGACCAAGAAAAAGGTTGGCATACATTTACCTTTGTTTCGCCACTATAAATATGCATGTATTCGTCCTTTGGATTCCGTACCCACTACCCACCCTCTTCGATCATTTCCATGTTTAATTGGTATGATTTGTTTTGATCGAGAGCCAATCTCTAATCTCTAATATTATTTGTAGCTAGCCCATCCTGATCGATCCATCCATCTAAACCACTATATACAACATATTTACGGAGTGCAGTGCAATTACGTACACACACAAATATTTACTATTACGTAGAATGGAAAGCTCATTTCCGAATCACCATCATCGACTCCTTCCTTTGGAGATCGTAGAGGAAATTCTGTTGCAACTGCCAGTGAAGTCGCTGCTCCGTTTCAGATGCGTATCCAAGTCATGGCTTGCTCTCATTTCCGACTCAAAGTTCGTTAAGTCACACCTCAACCGATCCATCACCAAACAAGATCCTCATCATCATCATCATCACCATCATGTGCTCATCTCATCTTTACCCCTCCTGCAGTCCGTACACGTACAAGTCAATACTATGAATGCAACGGCGGTGGCAGATGCAGAAGCACAAGGCACAACTGTTGTGGAGGCGCTTGACTACCCTGTGGCGGTGAGCCCGCCAGTTAAAGACATCAAGATTGTTGGTTCTTGCAATGGCCTCTTATGTTTGGTGCTTGACTCGGAGCGAATAATCACATACAATCCATCTACCAGGCACGTCCATCAAGTACCCAGCCTCAGCTTCACTCAGGGCAAGGACTACTTTTATGGTTTTGGTTACGATTCATGCATCGATGACTGTAAAATAGTAAGGGCCACTTCTTCCAGTAAAAATGGCAATTTCCTCACCGAAATTGACATCTTTACTTTGAAGACCAATACATGGAGAAGAAGCAAAAGCCTCCCTTTTTATTTCCTGTTTAACGTGGTGGGTACCCTTTTGAATGGGGCTCTCCACTGGGCAGTCCGTCGTGGAAAGACAACTACTAGTTCTGCTGATCATGATGATCAGAGGCCTTTCGTAGTCGTTTCTTTTGATCTGACGGAGGAGACATACCGAGAAGTGGAACTGCCAGGTGATGGTGACAAGAACTTCTCATTCTATGGATTGGGGGTTTTGGGAGGATGCCTGAGTATGCTTCACAGTCCCCATGGCTCTGATTATCAAGTTTGGGTTATGAAGGAGTACGGCTTGAAGGCATCTTGGACCATATTCACAACCATTCCCCAGAAGATGGATTCTGAATACATGGGCTTAATGTCACTTTTGTGCAGTTTAAACAATGGTGAAATTTTCATGCTCTTGCATCAAAGGAAGCTAGTGATATACAATCCGTTACACAGAAATTTTCGAACTATATTGAATGGGGACATAGACTCTTCCCATGTGGCTTTATACCTGGAGACTCTAGTTTCACCCAACATCAAGTCATCAATACTGATCGAGTAAAGCGCAAGACGAATAAAAGATCGATCAAGAATCAACAGAAGAAGATCAAGGTGATCGATGAGGCACAGTTACTCAACCAATTGTTACATATATGTATGTATATCTTTTAGATTTCACAGTTCAACAATTACTCATGAGTTCGATCAATTTCATTTCGCATGCAGTATGTGTTTCTATTTTAGGTGGGTTTTGTTTGTTTCTTTGCTTGTTTGTTAATGAGAGTCAAAGATTCACATATAACAACCTTAATTTGAAGATTTGTAATTTCTAGCTTCTATGTAATTAAATCGGTAACTACAAATCAAACGAAAGCAAAGTGTTAATGAATTTTGTCCAAAAGTGTGGCGATTTGTTCTTATCTCTTCTCAAATAATGCCAAAATGTTTTTCTTTTAATTAGAATATTAGATATTCCGTTGCCTTCAAATCTTTTGACACTTAATTTAAGTTTAATGTAAAATATTTTGAAGGAAAACTTCAATCATTGCACAATCTAAATAGGCTATTAGCCTAATTTTGTAATAATACTTATCACTCTAGAGTGTCGACATATATTATTACCTCTTTCTATGATCATAAGATAATCTTGAACAGAGTATTAAATATTTGGAATAAAAAATGGAAAAGATTTGGTACCTCAATGATGTGGCTTAATTTGTGCCTCAATCCCATGTGTCAAAATTAATTGGTGCACATCACTTTTTAATTTGTTAATGACTATACACTTTAAAATATTAAATTAAAATTATTTTTATTGAAAGACCATGCATCTTACCCATTACTAATCCAATAGTTGTAATTCATAGTATTGGATTGTTTATTCCCATCTTCAATACGTGCACATTCTTTTTCTCTAGGGTTGTTTTTTTTTTTTTTTTTGTAAATGAGGGCTGGAAAAAACTTACCTATCCCCATGTTGTAGTGATGTGACACCCTTGAAAAGAGAGATAGAGACAAGAGATAAGAGAAATTAAGAGAGAGAGAGAGAGAGAGAGAGAGAGAAAGAGAGTGAGAGAAGAGAGAAATTAAGCCAATGAGAGAGAGGGAGAGGATGCCATGTTATATCACATAGGGGAATAAATAAGTTAATTCTTTTCATCGGGGTTTCTTTGGGTTTTTCATCTCAAACATTCAACAATCAGCTCTTTGATCCATCTCCATAAGGTGTCATCTCAACTCATAAATATGTATATATTAATTATGAAATTGTATTGTAATTATAGAGAGAGAACAAGAGAAAATAAGTAAAGAACAATACGTACTAATATGTCTTCTTTATTTTGGCAAACCTTAGAACTTGTGGTGTTAGTGAAGGATAGAAGAAGACTGGAGAAGAGGTTGTGGGTTAATTAGAACGATTGGGCGCGTGAGAAATTTGTGGATGAATTAATACTTTCAAAGTTGAATTGAAACTCTTTGATTTTTTTTTTCTTTTCCAGTTTGAATTTTGAAAGTTGCGGGTGGGCAATCTGGTGGCCAATATTTGCACCTAGAGATTTTTAGACCGTAATCCTTCAATACAACTTCAAGAATAAAACTTGCATGTCCCTATGATAGGGGACGTGACATCCCTCCCAAGAGAGAGACAAAGACATAACTAAGAGAAAGAGAAAGAGAAAGCTAGGGGCTGGAGAGAAGGAGAGGGGGAGAGAGAGACAAAGACATAGATGAGAGGGAGGGATGCCACATCTCTTATTTCCGTGATAGGCAAGTCCTTCTCGAACCTCAAATACAAACATCTTTATTGATAGATGATTGAATCCATGAAATCCTTCAATGTTGAAGGGAATTTGGTTTTGAATGAAGTATATATAGCACAATATACGTAGAATACATAAAAGAAACGCTATATATCTAATATATATATATAAGGAGTACTCTAAAACTAACAAATTAGCAAATTAATACGAAACTAACTATGCTTTTATGACCACCACATAACTAATCTCATAATCCGAACCGTCAATTATTTAGGCTATACTTCAAAAATCATCGTTGCAAAAAATCAACTAAATCGGAAATCATTTGATCATCTAATTGAGATCAAATAAATATACAATCAGTGTTTTTGATAAAAGGATTTAAATAGTTGTTGTTATAATCAAATGACTAAATAACTTCCAATTTTGGAGATTTTTTACAAAGATAATCTTTGAAGTATAACCTAAAAAATAGACGGTTCAAATTTTGAGATTAAATTGTGTGGTGGGCCCAATAGAGTGGTTAGCTTTGTATTAACTTACTAACTAGTTAGTATTAGAGCATTTTTGTATATATATACAAGTAGTTGTCAATAAGAGGAAACATCGATGAACTAATATTATTGTTTGGGACTATCATTGAGTAACACAACATATAGGAGCCTTGTTTCCTCCTTATATGAGCTCGATCATGATGAATCCTTACTTGCTAAATGTTAATTTGAATCCCTTTATTCATCCACATTATGGACACATATTTAACCTAAACTACCCAATCATGATCATCTTCATCTATGAGATTATAATATATCAAACAGAATCCCAAATTCCCAATTGAGAGAAACAGTCACAATCAACTATGAGTGAAAGAGTGAAACTTGGGGTTTGCAACACAATATCTGAATATCAATATGGGTTTTGAACTTCGACCAAAACAAAAAAAAAATATGGGTTTTGAACTCAAGGGGACTGGGAATTATGGGTTATGGGCTTATAGGTGGGCTGGGCTATTGGATGGGTGACGGGCTGAGAGAACTAATGGGCTACGACTAAATACAAATGTTGGTTGGGCACTTGGGCTATAGACCAATAGTCATGGAGCCGCCTCAGATAATTTTTCCAACCAAAAATATTAATGACCGATATCTTAATTCCGTCGGTAGCAAAGAGACAAACCCAGCATGGAACTACGCGTGACAGATACATTTTTGAAGTATTTTAGTTATAAAAAATAAAAAGTAGTTAGGTCGCTCCACTAAAATTAACAAGTCCTACAAAAAAGAAAAAATTTAATATGCGGACTCATGTGATGATGGCCTTGTAGTTTGGCGTGGCATCTCTTTTTCAATTTTAATTGTCTTCTGATATAAATTAAGGTGTTAAATTTCGAAGTTTTCGACGAAATTTCGCCCGAAAATTTCAATTTTTTGGGGTGTCGAAATCGAAACCTATATTTGTTAAATTTTCGGTATAATTTCGACGAAATTTTCGAAATTTCGCCGAAAGTTTCGCGAGTGGTTGATCTGGTTTTGGGTTTTTGGAGGTGAGATCTGGGTTTTGGTAGAAAAACCCAGTTTTGGGAGAAAAATGGGGGGTGCGGTAGGGGGAGATCGAGGAGGCGGCGGCGGCAGGGGGCGGCAGGGGGAGATGAGGGAGAAAGAGGGGGCAGCAGGGGGCGACGGCAAGGGGGCAGCAGCGGGCGACAGCAGGGGGGCAGCAGCGGGCGACAGCAGCGGGCGACGGCAGGGGGCGACGGTAGGGGGGGCAGCAGGGGGCGGCAGGGGGGCGACGACAAGGTGATGGATATGAGAGAGGGAGAGAGAGAGAGAGAGAGAGAGAGAGAGGGGGGGGGGGGGGAAGAAAAACAGTGGCTGGAGTCTTGGAGAGTAGTAGAGTATAGCATTATTCAGCATAACAGAAATGGAATTATGGAAACGTGTGGGCTCTGTTATAGCAAGTTAGCAACCTCCACGTGTCAACAATTACACACATGTTACACAACGGCAACGCTAAGCGTCAGACGCCCACATATTATCCGTTTTCCACCGCTTCCATTCCAAGATGACATTAACAAACAATTAAGCAGCAAATCAATTCCATTGCCATTGCTCGATCCTATCGCCTACGACTTACATTTCGTTTTTTTAGTATTCTAGACACAGATCGATTACAGATACAGATTGCAATGGCGAGTGGTGGAGTAGAGGAAGTGAGGAACAAGCAGGTGATATTAAGAGACTATGTCTCCGGCTTCCCCAAAGAGTCTGACATGCTCGTCACCACCACCACTACCAAACTCAAGCTTCCAGAAGGTTCCACTGGGCTTCTGGTCAAGAACCTCTACTTGTCCTGCGACCCTTATATGAGAAGCCGCATGACCAAGCGCGATCCTGGAGCCAGTTATGTTGACTCCTTCAACCCCGGTTCGGTCAGTCACTCACTCTCTAAATGCCTCTGCTTTATTTCGCTTCTCTATTTGTCTTCTTCAAACTTCAAACCTTTTAGGATGAACAGGACATTAAAAACATCTTGGTTATGCAAATGGGACTTCGGAACCCAGCTAATATTGTTTGGCCTTTCTTGCTCGTTACAATTTTTATGTTCTTCGATCATTTGGGGCTATTTTAATGATTTGTGTATGACAGAATTATAATTCGTGGCTTGGGATGATACAATTATCTAATAATAATAAGACCTTATTTGTATGAGAAATTATCTGCACTATTCTGAGATTTAGACTTTTTTTTAATCAAGTTAATTAGAGAAAACCAACTTGAATCATGTATTTTGTAACAAATGAACATCCAATCAAAAGCTTTTTCTATCAGCTAGAGACGTTTATAGGATACTTAAAACTCATATTGAATGTTGTAGTTTTCTTTATTTAATTCACATATTTTATATTGAAACCATGCAGCCTATAACCGGGTATGGAGTGGCTAAAGTTTTGGAATCTGGGGATGCAAAGTTTAAGCCAGGCGACTTGGTTTGGGGGATTACTGGCTGGGAAGAATATAGTGTCATCAGTACGACAGAGTCTCTGTTTAAGATTCAAAACACTGATGTGCCTCTCTCTTACTATACTGGAATTCTTGGTATATATGCTGCTATTGACATTTTCCCCACTTTTGAATTGACTTCTTTAAAAAATTTGTTGTGTTACGAACAGCTATTTGAAGTCTATTAGCTTCTATGTTGGTTCTTGATTATTGAGATGTAAGTACAACGAAGCTCGTGAAGGCCTAACTCCTTGATAAAATTTGTGCATTAGTTTGTATATCACCGATTGTATTGGCTCCTTGTTTTATGTTGACTACTGACAGTAGTTAATCTTTAGGCAGTGCTCATGCTAAATTCAGAAGTCAACTGATTGTATCAAAATCTTCTTTTTTAATGAACGATCTTCCCTCATGAAAGGATTTTGTCTACTTTGATCTCTTGTTGTATTCTGTCTACAATGATCAGTATGATACTTTAGGTGAACTGCTTTTGTTAATTCTCACACTCTTTGTAAATTAGAGTTTTACAAAGTTCAGTAGTGTGGTCTGGCAGTATTGAAATTTAGTTAGCAACTGTAATTTCCTTGCCTGGATCTGTAGCATTGTTCTTTGCTTGAATACGATTGTTAAAAGTAATCCATCGTAATTAATTCAATCATTTTGAATTACATATTTTCTGTAATATTCAAGGCTTTGTAATGCATTATATGTCCTGCTTAATGCTCAAGGCTCATCTAATGTATTCCTTTTGTGTAGGTATGCCTGGAATGACTGCCTATGCTGGTTTCTATGAAATTTGCTCTCCTAAGAAAGGAGAGACAGTCTTTGTTTCAGCAGCATCTGGAGCAGTAGGTCAGCTTGTTGGGCAATTTGCAAAGGCGTCTGGCTGCTATGTTGTTGGGAGTGCTGGAAGCAAAGAAAAGGTGAATCATTGCTATTTAGTGGTCCATGTCAATTAGTTTTCAGTTGGCATTCCATGGCTCTGACTCTAAATGATTATTTTTTTCCTTAAAAACATGTGCTTAGTGATGTGTGCCGAATTTCTGACCAGGAAGAATTAACGCATAATAGAAAAAATGTTGTGCCTGGTAAGTTGGAAGTACATTTACTGGTGACCAATATTCTTTATCCTCATTATCATTTCAAGCAGTTCTACTGTTTTGCTGCCTAATCTGATTGAAGAACTCTCATTGCCTAAATGGCTAGATCATATGAAAGCATAGCACATAATACAGAGAAAATTTTCGCTGCACCCTTTGGCTTTCATGGTTTCATTCCTCTAGTTTTCACTATTACAAGTGACATTTTTTTCATACATTTCTATCCTTTTTTTTTTTTTTTTTTTTAAATATTATATATCTCATTTATGTGATTTAAGGTTGATTTGCTGAAGAACAAGTTCGGGTTTGACGAGGCTTTCAATTATAAAGAAGAACCTGACTTGGATGCAGCTTTGAAAAGGTCAGTAATACATATCTATATATATTTTCATCAGAATCCAAAACATGATCGGAAAGCTTTGATTATTATTTTTTTTTGGCATGGGAAAGCTTTGATTGAATTCCTATAATTACAAGGGGTTGTTTTTATTTCTAATTCTAATCTGTTGGAAGCTAGATTGAGTTTCTCAGATATTGGTGGTACGATCAAGTTCTATAAAAGGCATTAAAAAACTCTAACATCATGATTGTACCTGATGCAGTACAATCAGCCAAAGGTTTACAAACGTAAACCTAGAAGAACAAGAAGCCTGGAATCCACCAGGAAATTGAGAGAAAACCTCAACAATTAGTTTGATAAAAATAATAATAGAATAATCCGCTAGCAATTGTAGAAATTGCTTAAGTACGCTTAACGAAACCCTAGGGCGCAAACAACCATATAATTAAGGCCCACGGATAATTACAAACCCAAATAAAATATAAACGAAAATAAATAAAATGTCTAAAAGTTTAAAATGCCGTTTTGAGGCCCTAAACGATCTCGGATGGCCGAAAAAGCCCATACGTCATGGCGTAGCGATGAGTTTGATTCGTCTCGCGATTCCCTTCGCAACGATATGCATTAGTACCACGTTCTGAGCCAAACCCTCCGACTAGTAGAAATCATTTCCCCAATTTCTTGGGTTTGCGACGATCAAGCTGTTGCATAAACTTCTCCGCCATCCGTTCTGCATCAGTACCCCAAATCCTGAAACAGAGGGAGAATTTAAAAAATGAAAAGGTCTCAAGTATGTGCCGTTGATGTTCTTATACAGGAACTTAAGGCTTCTCCCTCGTCTTCCTATATTCCTTATTCTCTGGTGTTGGCATGGTCTAAATGTGATTTGCTTACCTGCAGATACTTTCCTGAAGGTATTGACATATACTTTGAAAATGTTGGGGGAAAGATGCTTGATACAGTGTTACTAAACATGAGAATCCATGGCCGAATTGCAGTTTGTGGGATGATCTCACAGTACAACCTTGAGCAGCCAGAAGGTGTACACAATCTAATGTATCTGATCGTTAAACAGGTCCGCATGGAAGGTTTCCTGGTTTTTAATTACTATCATCTTTATGGAAAGTTTCTGGAAATGGTTTTACCTTACATAAAAGAAGGGAAGATTTCATATGTGGAAGATGTAGCTGAAGGGCTTGAGAGCGCTCCAGGGGCTCTGGTTGGGCTCTTTGCGGGCCGCAATATAGGAAAGCAGGTGGTGGTTGTTTCCCGAGAATGATCAATCCAACTCCATCCATATATATATGCCTCTCAACTTTCAGCTCTAGCTAGCTATATGGTAGTATTGTCTACTGTAAATGCATCTTATACAATATTTAAAAGTACTGAAAAACTTGGATCTACAGGTTTCTGGCAATTAAGCTTGTTCTTGTTATTGTGTTGACGATGGAGAACTGTTCACCTTTAATAAATGTTGTTTGATTTACGTGATGATATCCAACCATATACATATATAATTATGAATGATTGACTGCCCTTGGTTTATAGTCTAAGTTATCTATTAGAAATTCGATACATGGTTCTTTCATCTTATTCGGTAGTGAAACTCAAAAGTACATGCCCAATTATGCATAATTCTGTTTCTATGAATTGAAGTCTGTAGTATGAATGAAAAGAGGCCCAAATGATACGAGAGTGGATTATAAGGGCAAAAAGTTAAATTCTTTCCGATGTAAGAACAAAGCAGAAAACTTGTCAAGGAGATTTCTCAATTTTGGTCGACAATTGCAGAAGCTAAAGTTGTAAATTATAGAAAGTGGAGACCCTTATTTTGAGAATATTGATATATAGGCAAATCAAGATGAAGCGCTTCCTCAAGACAACCCAAGAAGAAGGAATCGCCATATGACTCATACAACGACGGCAATGACTAAACTGCAATGGATGAATGGATGACGTGTGCACTCACGCCCTTCTCTTTTGTTTCTTTCTTAGTTTCTTGGGTGGCGACGTATGCATCGACGTCAGCTTGACTTCACTCGAAATGGAAACGTCTCGGCTGTCGCAGCTTTGATGCTCTTCTTCGTTTCAGAGTTCAGACCACTCTCTCCCTCTCTCCCTCTTAAATTTGAGACTATATAAATACACAACATATTAAGTATTAACAGGCATATCCATTACCATTGCTCGAGAATTAATGGCGAGTGTTGGAGGAGATGAGCAAGTGAGGAACAAGCAGGTGATATTCAGAGACTATGTCACCGGCTTCCCCAAAGAATCCCACCTGCAGGTCACCACTGCCACAACCAAGCTGAAGCTTCCAGAAGGTTCGAGTGGGGTTCTGGTGAAGAACCTCTACTTGTCCTGCGACCCTTATATGCGAAGCCGTATGACCAAGCGCGATCCTGGCGCCAGTTATGCCGACTCCTTCAACCCCGGTTCGGTCAGTCACTCACTCCATCTCTAACTCCCTCTCCTCTGCTTTGCATTTTTGTTGTGGAGCTAATTAGCGAAAACCCCACTTGAATTACATATTTTGTAACATATAATTTGATATTGAAATCCCCTATGCAGCCTATAAGCGGGTATGGAGTGGCTAAGGTCTTGGAATCTGGGGATGCAAAGTTTAAGCAAGGCGACTTGGTTTGGGGGATTACTGGCTGGGAAGAATATACCCTCATCACTGCTACTGACTCTCTCTTTAAGATTCACAACACCGATGTGCCTCTCTCTTACTATACCGGAATTCTTGGTTTGCTTCTACTCCTATTGCTATTTCCCCCACTTTTAAAACTTGTTTCTTTAACACTTTCGTTGTGCTTCTATAATCTTTAAACTTGTTACTTGATTATTATAGTTGGTACATAATTTTTGTATGTCACTAATTGTATTAGCTTCTTGTTATATGTGAGTACTGACATTTAACAGAGAATCTTTAGACAATTCTCATGCTAAACTACTCGCTAGTCAACATATTTTGTCAAAATCTTCTCTTTTTATGAATGATCTTCCCTCATGAAAGCATTCTATAAATTTCAAAATCTAGTCGTATCCTTCCTGCAATGACCACTATAATACTTAAGGTGAACTGCTTTTGTTAATTCTCACTCTTTGCTGTGACCACATTCCTTTGAAACTTAGTTGTGTGGTCTGGCAGAATGGAAATGTTTTAGCATCAAATAATTTTGATCCCATTGGTCTTGCAGTATTACACCTTCCTGGATCTGATCTGTAGCATTGTTCTCTACTTGAATGAGATTGTTGAATTAATCCATCCTATTAATTCAACCATTTTGAATCACATATTTCAGTAATATTGAAGGCTCTGCAATGCCGATATGTCCTGCTTCATCCTCAAGGCTCGTCTAATGTATTCATTTTATGTAGGTATGCCTGGAATGACTGCTTATGGTGGTTTTTATGAGGTTTGCTCTCCTAAGAAAGGAGAGACAGTCTTCGTTTCAGCAGCATCCGGAGCAGTAGGTCAACTTGTTGGGCAATTTGCCAAGTTGTGTGGTTGCTATGTTGTTGGGAGTGCTGGAAGCAAAGAAAAGGTGAGTCATTTCTATTTAGTAATCAATGGAAATTTATATTTAGTTGGCATTCTGTGGTTGTGTCTCAAATGGATGATTGTTTTGTTTTAAAAACGTGTGTAGTGAGTGATGCATGCCAAATTCTTGACCTCAAAAATTAAAAAATAAATAAGGGAAATGGGAAGAGAACATGTGTGCCTAATATATTTGGAAGTACAAATATGGTGACAATTAGTCTTTACCCTCATAAACAAGTGTGTTAATTTCATTTAGTCTTATTCTTCAACCAGCCGCAATCAATTAGATCAGTTCTACTGTTATGATGCCTCTTCTGATTGAGAACTCTGCCTATGAAAGTATAGCATATGCCTCTTAGTACAGGGAAAATGTGCATCAATGACTTTGATGGTGTCATTCTACTGTTTTCACTATTTCAATTAATTTTTTTTTTTAACCATTTCTTTCCTTTTTTTTTTTTAATAATATATATATATAATTTCTGTGAGTTAAGGTTGATTTGCTGAAGAACAAGTTTGGGTTTGATGAGGCTTTCAATTATAAAGAAGAGCCTGACCTGGTTGCTGCTTTAAAAAGGTCAGTATTATGTATATATTTTTAAGTTTACAAGGGGCCTTGTTTTTTATTTCTAGTTCTAATTTGTTGGAATCTAGGCCGAGTTTCTCAGATATTGACCCCTCTTTATAAAGGCATTAAGTGGCTAAAATCATGATTTAGTCTCCAATCATGAAACAGCCGAGAGAAAGAAAATTAAGAAAATGAAAGGTCCCTATGGAGTATGTTCTGTTTTTTGGTGTTTCCATCTAGTCTGAATGTGTAATTTGCTTACTTGCAGATACTTTCCTGAAGGTATTGATATATACTTTGAAAATGTTGGGGGAAAGATGCTTGATGCAGTGCTACTAAACATGAGGAATGAGGGCCGCATTGCAGTCTGTGGGATGATCTCACAGTACAACCTTGAGCAGCCTGAAGGTGTACACAATCTAATGTATCTGATCGGTAAACAGGTCCGCATGGAAGGTTTCGTGGTTTTTAAGTACTATCATCTTTATGAGAAGTTTCTGGAAATGGTTCTGCCTTACATAAAAGAAGGGAAGATTTCATATGTGGAAGATGTAGCTGAAGGGCTTGAGAGCGCTCCAGCGGCTCTGATTGGGCTCTTTGCGGGCCGCAATGTAGGAAAGCAGGTGGTGGTTGTTTCCCGAGAATGATGGATCCAACTGATCATGCTGCTTCATGCATGCCTCTGAACCTCTAGCTCTAGCTATATGTTAGTATTATCTACTTGTAAATGCACCATATAAAATATTTTAAAGTACTGAAACTCGGATATGCATACAGCTTTGTGGCAATTAAGCTTCTTCTCGTTACTGTGTTGACGAACCGAGAACTGTGTCCTCTTAATAAGTTTTGTTTGGTTTACGTGATAATATATATCCAATTCGAGTAAATTTTGTGGATCTTCTTAATATTCTTAATTTTTAATTTGAATGCGGAGGATACCAGAATCCAGAAAGGAAACATACGACCCTCTAAATTTGGTGTTGCTTGGCGATTACGCCTTCTGATGGATCATACAATATTTCCAGGAAAATGAAATATTTTTGAAATTTAATTCCATGCTTACAATTGATAGTAATCACAATTAATATCATCAACAATGTATACATATATAATCTGGCCGAGTCACCAACACGGAAAATGTATATACGTAACCTGAGACAATGGAGCTCCAAAATCCAAAGCAAAATGATTAATGTAACGGAGGAAACAATGGTAAGGATGCTGAAGATAAACTAAGGGTCAAATAGCCTTTTTCGTCAATTTAAGATTTGCGTAGTTGATTTCATTTGGTTTATGACCCTGTTTTTCTCATTGGGAGATGGTGTTGGTTTGCTATGGTTTCTTTTCTTCATGTTTAACATGTGAATTTAATTTGCTATGGTTTTTTTTCTTAAAAATTTAGTGCAAGACAATAAGGGAAAGGACAACCCCCCTGCAGGATACAGCAAAAAAGAAGAGAAGCCCATGGAGAAGACACAAAAGCAGATCAGAAACCCACAAACAGTGAAGATTAATACTACTTATCTTTTGTTTATAATGTGACATATAATTGTCTCACCAAGTGTTGTAATATTTTTTTAAATGCTGTTTGGTTTTTTAAGATATGACAAATATCTTAACATAACAAATAGCATATAAAGCATACCATTAATCCACATTTTGTAACTTATGCTTGGTAAACAAACATTGATATCAATCTTTGTAAACATGTTTAGATTTTCACATGTATATAAAAAGTTTCATCTTTTCATTAAAATTCTATAAGCTTTCCATTAAAATTTTATGAGTCTTCTCCACATTTTAAGGACTTTTACCACCCGCGGCATCGCGCACGGGCACAATTACTAGGGAAAAAGGATACTATTTGGGTCACCCCTTTCTCCAAAATCGTAATTTTGATAATGCCAGTGCATGATCAGAATCGTTCACTTTTTAGATCACCTATTATAGATCATCTCTGCAAAAAATCAATTCAATCGGAAATTGTTTGGTTATATAATTGTTGTTGATTAAATAGAAAAAATCAATGGTTTGGTCAAAAAATTACTCTTTAATTGAAAACCATTAATTTTTTCTACTTAATTGACAACAGTTATATAACCAAACGATTTTAAATTAATTTGATTTTTTATAGATATGATCTTTAATTGGTTATCTAAAAAGTGAACGGTTTCGATCATGCATCGGCACTGCCGAAATCGAAATTTATGGAAATCGAGTGACCTTGAAATACTCATAGGTGTAGGAGTGACCCAAATATTGTCTTAAAAAGTACTCTCTAATCTCTGTTGAGTTTGACAGTGTCAGCAATAATGGATGAAAATATCTAGATATTATTGATGAGAATAACTTACTTGTTCTTGTTCGAAACCAGAGGTCCAGAACAGAATATGACCGCCGCCTTAAATATAAATTTGTTTACGGTTTTTGTTCTGAATCGTAAGCAGTTACGTAAGGTCCCTTCATTGCGACACCAGTCACCACGGCTATAAAATATAAATACAACGTTTTGTACCCAGCATTCGCAGAGAACAACGTTTTGTACCCTTCATTACGTAAGCATTATATAACTGTTATTAATTAAATAAAAAAAATCAATGATTTGGTCAAAAAATCACTCTTTAATTGAAAACTATCAATTTTTTCTACTTAATTGACAATAGTTATATAATCAAATAATGATCTATAATAGGTGATTTAAAAAGTGAACGGTTCTAATCATGCGCTGACATTATCGAAATTGTTATTTTGAGAGAAGGGATGACCTTGAAGCACCCTTTTAGGTGACTCAAATATTTTCCTAAAATGTATTCTGTTGGAATTAAGGATTCTAATTGAATTCCAGTCTTAAGTAGCTGCTTTAATACAAGATTAAGTTAGTTAATTAGTTACAAATGGTTTGTATTAATTTTCTGACAGTTGGCACTGCCTTATAGGACAGATGCATGAGTGGTGATGATGTGATCACAGTCACTCCACCTCATTTGTTTTGTAACCGTTTTCTTGTCCTTACATGGACATGATTTGATATAATGAAATTGTTAGTGGCTGGCTCATACTGAGCATCACGCATATTTTGTGCTCCCTCCTTCCTCTCTTCTCTCTACCCTTTCCTTTCTCTGTTTACCATTGCATCAATGTTCAACATGGTATCAGAGCACTAGTTTCGATCATCGAGCTGGGGCGTTGGTTCTGTGAAGGGCGAGTGAGAAATCCAACGAGAAATCTCAACATTCAGCTGCTATGGCTGGATCTGGGAATGGTGAGCTACGAGCTCCCATCTTTGATGGAACAGAGTATGAATTAAGACCTTAGAAGGAAGTGTTGGAATTAAGGATTCTAATTGAATTCCAGTCTTAAGTAGCTGCTTTAATACAAGATTAAGTTAGTTAATTAGTTACAAATGGTTTGTATTAATTTTCTGACAGTTGGCACTGCCTTATTGGACAGATGCATGAGTGGTGATGATGTGATCACAGTCACTCCACCTCATTTGTTTTGTAACCGTTTTCTTGTCCTTACATGGACATGATTTGATATAATGAAATTGTTAGTGGCTGGCTCATACTGAGCATCACGCATATTTTGTGCTCCCTCCTTCCTCTCTTCTCTCTACCCTTTCCTTTCTCTGTTTACCATTGCATCAATGTTCAACATGGTATCAGAGCACTAGTTTCGATCATCGAGCTGGGGCGTTGGTTCTGTGAAGGGCGAGTGAGAAATCCAACGAGAAATCTCAACATTCAGCTGCTATGGTTGGATATGGAAATGGTGAGCTACGAGCTCCCATCTTTGATGGAACAGAGTATGAATTCTGGAGAGTCAGAATGATTACAATCTTCAAGTCCTATGGGATCTGGAAGCTTGTGGAAAAGGGAATTTGCATTCCAGAATCAAAGAAGAAGAAAGAGAAAGTTAAGAAGGATGGAGAAGCACTCAGTGTGGATGACGACGAGGAAGTAGATTCTTACCTTGAAGAGCAACAGATGAAGGATGCAAAGGCCTTAGGAATCATTCAAGGTGCTGTTTCAAGGGAGATCTTCCCTCGAATTGTTAATCAAGAAACTGCTAAAGGAGCATGAGACTTACTTAGAGATGAGTACCATGGAGATGAACAAACCAGGTCAGTGAAGCTCCAAGGATTGCGTAGAGAATTTGAATATATGAGGATGAGGGAAAATGAAACTTTTTCCTCATACTTTACTCGATTCTTTGACTTAACCAATCAAATGGAAAAGTTTGGTGAAACTCTTCCTCACCAACGAATGGTACATAAAATTTTGATTAGTTTAACAAAGCTATATGATCCCATGTGTGTGATTATTGAGAGAACTGTTGATTTAAATACAGTTTCAGTACATGAGGTTGTAGGGTCACTTAAGAGCTATGAACTCAGACTGGATAGGCATGAGGAAGATTCAGGCTATGCTGAGAAGGCTCTGGCCAGCATGAGTGTTTCATCAAACTCTCAAAACCCTCAAAACAAACCTTACAATCACAGTGGAGGAAAGAAAGGTGCCTGGAAGGGTAAACCCAAGAAGTGGGAAAATAAGCCAACTGCAAATGTGAAGGGAGTTGGAGCAGATGCAGGGAAGACCAAATGTAGAATCTGTGATAAGCTTCATTTTGGGGAATGTTGGTTCAAAGGGAAAATCAAATGTCACAACTGTGAGAAATTTGGGCACATGATGAAGGACTGCCATCAACCAAGTAAAAGGGGACAGGTTGTCAACTATGCTAATCAGGTACAAGGGACTGCCACTATGTTTTATGCATGTCATAAAGCATCTGTGGAAAATTGTAAAGATGTGTGGTACCTGGACAGTGATTGTAGTAACCATATGACAGGGTGTGAGTCTCTACTTGTGGACATTGATCGAAGTGTGAGATGCAAGGTTAAAATGGGGACAGGAGATCTTGTTGAGTCAATTGGCAAAGGCACACTACCTGTTAAAACCAAGAATGGCACAAGATACATTACTGAAGTAATGGTTGTACCTGGATTAGATGAGAACTTGTTAAGTGTTGGACAAATGGTCGAGCATGGCTATTGGTTGATCTTTGGAGATTTTTCTGCAAATATTTATGGAGATAAAGATTTTAAAAGTCTAGTTGTGAGTGTGCAGATGAAAGGGAACATGTGTTTTCCCCTTGCTCTCGAGGACATTGGCTCTGAAATGGCAAACAAAGCCACTGTCATTGATTCCTCCTGGAAATGGCATAAGAGATATGGCCATTTAAACTTTGACAGCTTGTTACAACTGCAGGATAAGGATATGGTGTATGGACTACCTCAGATTGCTGGAAAGGATCATGTGTGTGAAGGATGTGCAGTAAGCAAGTCTCACAGAGAAGCCTTTGACAAAGGGAAGGTTAAGAGGGCATCTAACCTACTTGAATTGGTACACACAGATGTCTGTGGACCAATGACAGAAACTATTGGTGGGAATAGATATTTTCTCACATTTATTAATGATAAATCCAGGATGTGCTGGGTCTATTTTCTGAGATGCAAATCTGAAGTGCTAAATGTATTCAAGAAATTCAAGTCAATGGTGGAACTGCAAAGTGGATTCATGATCAAGAAATTGAGAAGTGATAGAGGTGGAGAATATACCTCTTAGGAATTTGATCAATTCTGTGAAAAATTTGGAATTGAAAGACAATTAACAGTCTCATACTCACCTCAGCAAAATGGCACTGCAGAGAGGAAGAATAGAACTATTGTAGAGATGGCTAAGGCAATGCTACATGAAAAACAAATGCCTAAGCATTTTTGGGGAGAAGCAGTCAATACTGCAGTCTATTTACTCAATAGATGTCCCACTAGAGCTTTGAAAAATGTGACTCCATTTGAGGAATTCAGTGGAAGGAAACCTGGAGTCAAACATTTGAGAATCTTTGGTTCCATTTGTTACACTCATATTCCATCTCAACGAAGGCATAAGTTGGATGAATCAGGTCAGAAGGGAGTGTTTGTAGGCTATGGCATCAGGGAGAAAGGATATAGAGTGTATGATCTAAGAACAGCCAGGGTTATTGTCTCTAGAAGTGTTGTGTTTGATGAGTCAGCTTTGTGGAATTGGGAAAAGGAAGAGATTATATATGCTACTGTGCCCTGGACAGATGGGGAAATTGAAGATGATATGTCTGCAAGCTCAGAATTGCCTAACCAAACTCAACACAGTGTGGAGGAATTCCCAAACAATGATTCTTCTGCTGCTGAAAATTCCTTGAGGTCAGATACACCTGAAGTCAACTCAAGAAATGAGATTGTGCTGACTGAAACTTATGACACTACTCCTTTAAAATGGAAGAACCTGAATGAAGTATTTGCTCATTGCAAACTTAGTGTCATTGAACCTGAAAGCTACTTTGATGCTGCAAAAGATCAAGCATGGCAAAAGGCTATGGAAGAAGAGATCAATATGATAGAGAAAAATCATACCTGGGAACTTGTGTGTAGACCAGGAGATAAGCCTATTGTAGCAGTGAAATGGATTTTTAAAACAAAGCTTAATCTCGATGGCTCAATACAGAAACACAAAGCTAGACTGGTTGCAAAGGGGTACACTCAAAAGCCAGGAGTGGATTTCAATGAGACCTTTGCACCAGTAGCTAGATTGGATACAATCAGAACTTTAATTGCACTTGCAGCTCAGAAAGGATGGAAGCTATATCAACTAGATGTGAAATCAGCTTTTCTCAATGGAGTATTAGAGGAAGAAGTTTATGTTGAACAGCCTGAGGGATTTGTGGTTCCAAATGCTGAAGACAAGGTGTACAAATTAAAAAAGGCTCTCTATGGACTTAAACAAGCTCCAAGAGCTTGGTATAGCAACATTGATTCATTTCTGCTGCAGTGTGGTTTTGAAAAGAGCTCAAATGAAGCAACTCTGTATGTGAGGCACAAAATGGGAAAAGGCACACTCATTGTATCCATCTATGTGGATGATATTGTATACACAGGGAGTGATAAGGAAATGATGGAGGAATTCAAACAAGAAATGATGAGAAGATATGAAATGACAGATTTGGGATTATTACATCACTTTCTTGGCATTGGTGTTGTTCAAAAGGAAGGATGTATATTCATTCATCAACAAAAATATGCCTCAAGTCTGTTGGAGAAATTTGGTTTAAAAAATTGCAAGCCTGTTTCAATCCCACTAGCCACCACAAATAAGCTACGAAAAGAAGATGGAAGCAAGGCTGCAGATGAAGGGTTATATAGGAAAATAATTGGCAGTTTGCTTTACCTAACAGCAACTAGACCAGACATAATGTTTGCTTCTAGTTTGCTGGCTAGGTTTATGCATTGTCCAACCTCCAAGCATCTTGGAACTGCCAAAAGGGTACTGAGGTACATCAGTGGTACAATTGACCATGGAATTCTATACAGAAAAGGGGAATCAGCACTTCTAATTGGCTACTGTGATAGTGATTGGAGTGGTGATGAAGATGACATGAAATCAATCTCTGGTTATGCATTCTCTTTTGGCAGTGGTGTTTTCTCTTGGGCATCTGTAAAGCAACAAAGTGTAGCATTATCCACTGCAGAAGCCGAGTACATGAGTGCAGCAGAAGCCACTACTCAAGCTATCTGGTTGAGGTTTGTTTTACAAGACTTTGGTGAAGAACAAGTGGATCCAACCACTATAATGTGTGATAACACCTCTGCTATTGCAATGACAAGGAACCCTGTGTTTCATCAATGATCAAAGCACATTAAAAGGAAGTTTCATTTTATCAGAGAGGCAATGCAGGAAGGGGAGATTGATCTTCTATACTGCAAAAGTGAAGATCAAATTGCAGATATATTCACCAAGGCTTTAGCAAAGGAAAGGTTCTGTTTGTTGAGAAGTATGCTTGGAGTGAATTCAATTAAAACCTTAGAAGGGAGTGTTGAAATTAAGGATTCTAATTGAATTCCAGTCTTAAGTAGCTGCTTTAATACAAGATTAAGTTAGTTAATTAGTTACAAATGGTTTGTATTAATTTTCTGACAATTGGCACTGCCTTATAGGACAGATGCATGAGTGGTGATGATGTGATCACAGTCACTCCACCTCATTTGTTTTGTAACCGTTTTCTTGTCCTTACATGGACATGATTTGATATAATGAAATTGTTAGTGGCTGGCTCATACTGAGCATCACGCATATTTTGTGCTCCCTCCTTCCTCTCTTCTCTCTACCCTTTCCTTTCTCTGTTTACCATTGCATCAATGTTCAACATATTCTCTAATCTCTGTTGTCAAGTTTGACAGTGTCAGCAATAATGGATGAAAATATCTAGATGTTATTGATGAGAATAATATCTAGATATTATTCGAAACCAGAACAGAATATGACCGCCGCCTTACATATAAATTTGTTTACGGTTTTTGTTCTGGATCGTAAGCAGTTACGTAAGGTCCCTTCATTGCGACACCAGTCACCACGGCTATAAACAATACAACGTTTTGTACCCAGCATTCGCAGAGAACAAGCATTAAAGCTCATTACTATAAAATACATACATCACTCACACATACATACATTAATACAAATATATATTAGCATTAATGGCAGATGATGAAGTGAGCAACAAACAGGTGATATTGAGGGACTACGTGTCTGGTTTTCCCAGTGAATCAGACATGTATGTTACCACTACTAACATAAGGTTAAAGGTTCCAGCAACCTCATCCAATGCACTTGTGCTCAAGAACCTCTACTTGTCCTGCGATCCCATGATGCGATTTCTCATTATGAATTCTCAACAGAGAATGACCAAATACGTTTATTGCTGCACCCCTGGCTCTGTAAGTCATCATGTAATTCATATATCACTTTTGCAATTCCCTTTTATACAATATTTGAAAAACGTACAGTGAGAATCATAAGAAAGGAATTTGTATTCAACTAGCTTATACAACTTAAATTCTTCAGGATGTTTATGATGCATGATTAATATATGTTTTAAAATCTCTACCAAAAAAAAAGTACATGTTTTAAAATACAGTTTGTGGTGGGAATTAACACGCATAGATGTATATATGTATGCAGCCAATTTGTGGGTATGGAGTGGCTAAAGTTTTGGATTCAAGTCATCCAGAATTTAAGGAAGGTGACTTGGTTTGGGGGCTAACCACATGGGAAGAGTACAGCCTCCTCACAGATCCTGAAGCTCATAGCCTCATCAAAATCCAGCATACTGATGTTGATGTACCCCTTTCCTACTATACTGGAATTCTTGGTAAGCAAGTAATAGATGTCCTCATACCTGCATACTTACAACTTTGATCCAATTTTTCATAAGTAGCAAATTAATTAAGTAATTAATATTGGCAGGTATGCCCGGTAAGACTGCGTATGCTGGTTTCTTTGATGTATGTTGTCCAAAGAAAGGAGAATTCGTGTTGGTGTCTGCCGCATCTGGTGCTGTTGGTCAGCTTGTGGGACAATTTGCAAAAATGGCAGGTTGCTATGTGGTTGGTAGTGCTGGCACTAAAGAAAAGGTTGATCTATTGAAGAACAAGTTGGGGTTCGATGAGGCTTTCAATTACAAGGAGGAGCAGGACTTAGAGGGAGCCCTGAAAAGGTACTTTCCTCAAGGCATTGACGTCTACTTTGAGCATGTTGGTGGCAAATTGCTTGACGCTGTGCTGGTCAACATGAGAGAACATGGTCGCATTGCTGTTTGTGGAATGATATCTCAATACAATCTTCCCGAGCCTCAAGGAATCAAAAACTTGTTGCAAATAGCATTCAAGCGACTCCATATACACGGATTTACACATCGTGATTATGATCACATTGTGCCCAAGTACATGGACTTTGTGCTGCCCTACATCCGAGAAGGGAAAATAGTATATGTGGAAGACATAGTCCAAGGCCTTGACAAGGGTCCAGCGGCCCTGGTTGGACTCTTTACTGGTCGCAACTTTGGCAAGCAAGTAGTTGCAGTTGCTCCATCGCCAAACTATAATTGATTCACCTTTCCCCTTACTTTGACATTTCACTATTACCTTGTCTTGTTGTGGCCTGCTTATAAAGTTATGGTTGCTTATGAAATATGAAGGCTAGCTCATGCCTTCTGAGCTTATTGGCATTTGGGATTTAAGCATTGTATATTCTGTGATACAAATAAATGAATGAGAAATAAAATAGTGCGAGAAATATATGCCCCTGCAACTAAACTTGTTCCCCGATTCCAAAACCGGCCCATTGATATTTGTGGGTCTTGTGGCCATGGCAAGTATCCTATAAAGTCTAATGATTCATGGCCCAACCCATTTAGTGCAGGAAAACTTATCTACACCAACCCATTGTATACAATGCAATCGCATTCTCCGGTTCAAAATAGACAGATGACAATAAAACCAACCCAACCATGATATATATTGATACCTCAGTCTTAAATTGATACCTCAGATTGGTATGATATTATATTATACATACTACATAGTAAAGTGTAATTGGATGGGTGACGGGCTGAGAGAACTAATGGGCTACGACTAAATACAAATGTTGGTTGGGCACTTGGGCTATAGACCAATAGTCATGGAGCCGCCTCAGATAATTTTTCCAACCAAAAATATTAATGACCGATATCTTAATTCCGTCGGTAGCAAAGAGACAAACCCAGCATAGTTACATGCGTGACAGATATATTTTTGAAGTATTTTAGTTATAAAAAATAAAAAGTAGTTAGGTCGCTCCACTAAAATTAACAAGTCCTACAAAAAAGAAAAAGTTTAATATGCGGACTCATGTGATGATGGCCTTGTAGTTTGGCGTGGCATCTCTTTTTCAATTTTAATTGTCTTCTGATATAATGACCGATATCGTTTTTTATATATGTCGAGAGGAGGCTCTAAAATAAAATCTCATGTATATATGCTAGTTTGTTGTTTGCCTTGGGAGGGAATTTATTAAGAAAGAAAATTGTTTTCTTATTCACTAATATGAAAAACGGATGGCAATTAATTAGTTACAGTGAATATAGGGGAGCAAAATAGAAAGCTTTGATTCTAATATGTAGTTACTCACTAAAGGGTTGTTGTAGGATTTATTTTTGCTCATTATGGTAGATAGGTAATACGTATTACCTGACCACATTTTTATGATACATATTTCTCATCACCATGTTGGTGCTCATCCACAAATTTTTGTGATGAACAATCACAAAAATGAACTTCTTGTTGTATTCTGAATATAGGCGACTTTGACCACGGACCATATACGAGTCAAGAAATCATGGGTGGTGACGCCAGGGATGACACCGCAAACCGCTGGCCGATATTAATTTGAGCCCATCAGTTCATCTGTGCCCGGCTGCCCGCCCTATATATACAGCCCATCACTTAATTTGTTATTATCTCATGTCAAGTGATAATTAAGAAAGTTGTTTTAATTTGGGGTGTCTGGTCGAGACTAGCTGAGAATTGAGATGAAAGGGATCGATATAGAGACAGGTATGGGAGAGGAAGTGAGGAACCAGCAGGTGCTAGCTAGAGACTACATCAGTGCCATTCCTGAGGAGTCCGACATGTACTTCAACACTGCTACCATCAAACTCAAAGTGCCAGAGGATTCCAAAGGCTCTCTGTTGCTCAAGAACCTCTACTTGTCCTGTGATCCCTACATGCGAGGTGTTAAGCACAGCGATGGCTCCACAGGCACAGATCGCATTGTCTTCTTTGCCCCTCACTCTGTAATTAAGCTACATACTACTTACTACTTACATTTCATTGTCAGTACTCAGAAACAACGATTAATATATCTTTTTTAATTAATTGAATTTAACATGCATTTGCACTTTGCAGCCAGTAGTTGGTTATGGAGTGAGTAAAGTTGTGGATTCTCAGCATCCAGAGTTCAAGGAAGGGGATTTAGTTTGGGGCATCACTAAATGGGAGGAGTACTCTCTCATCCACAACACACGGAGCTTGTTTAAAATCCACCACACGGATGTACCCCTTTCCTACTACACTGGACTTCTCGGTACCTATCTATCTAATTGCATATATATATATATATATATATATATCTCCTTAACTAGCTAATTAAATAATTCCCATTTATACACTTACATATGTGTTACAGGAATGCCTGGTATGACTGCTTATGCTGGTTTCTATCAAGTGTGTTCTCCCAAGAAAGGAGAATATGTTTATGTATCATCAGCATTTGGGGCTGTGGGTCAGATTGTTGGCCAATTTGCCAAACTCATGGGTTGTTATGTTGTTGGAAGTGCCGGAAGTCAAGAAAAGGTACATATATAACAATAATCATATCTAATGAATACAATTAATCTTTTTTAATAAATGAATAGCGAATTGATTTTGTACGTTGTGGTATTAATTACTAATTAGGTTGATATACTGAAGAATAAGTTTGGGTTTGATGAGGCCTTCAACTACAAGGAAGAGCATGACTTGGATGCCGCTTTGAAAAGGTATTTCCCACAAGGCATAGACATTTACTTTGAGAATGTTGGGGGGAAAATGCTGGATGCAGTGCTCCTCAACATGAGACTTCACGGCCGCATTGCTGTATGTGGGATGATATCCCAATACAATTTGGAGCAGCTTCAAGGCATCACCAACTTGATGCATCTGGTTTACAAGCGTATTCGTATGGAAGGCTTCTTCGTTTTCGATTACTATCACTTGTATGACAACTTCTTGGACCTTGTGGTGCCCTACATCAAACAAGGGAAGATCACATATGTGGAAGACATAACTCAAGGCCTCCACAATGGTCCTGCATCTCTTGTCGCTCTTTTCACTGGCCGCAATGCTGGAAAAGGAGTCGTTGCAGTTGCTCCCGAATCAATCAACCATTCTAATTAATTTCTTATGTTCACCTCATCCACTGTCACTACTGCTTCTATTTAATAACGTACTGATGAATACTCGATCACTACTCAGTACTATTGCATATGAGTTCATTATGTGTACTACCAAGTTAATATCAAGTTTAAATCATGCTCTTTGTGTGTACATGCGTATAGAGGTGTTTAATGTTCAGATCGGCCTAACCCGAATCATTTAAAATAATATTCTTACTTCATGTCGTGTTCATGCCGGTCCAACTCAATTATATTAAATTTTAAGTCTGGTCCAATCATAACTCGATTCATAATGGATCATTCTGAATTTGTATAAGGCTAGACCGATCCAATTATTTATTTTTAAATTTTTAAGTTTTAATAAATATTTAATAAAAATTATGAATTAATTTTTTTAACTCGTTCAACATCGTCTCAATAAATAAGAACAAAATACAGCTAGCTAGATATATAGCTGCTGTTTGAAAAAAGTAAGGAGGATGAAGGCACGTCTTGGCTCTTGATCCAAAGGGACCATTTATAACATAATATATACATACATATATAAATTCCAAAAACTAGAGATGAGATGAAAAAGGAAGGAAGTTGGCGCATGCGGTAAGTGGTAGATACATGAGTCAATTATTATGGGATCAAAATTAAAAAACTTACAAATATTTATTCTAGGTTTGAATGTTGCGAGCAAGCAAGGGACGTCGCTTTTAGAATTTAGGCTTCGTTTCTGCATTATGAGTCTCTTTCTGACTCAATTTTTTTTTTAAATTAACTTGCCAAAACGACATCATTTTGACAAGTAAAGAATTTTAAAAATAAAAAAAAATTCATATACATATCACGTGAGTCACAATTTCTTTCTCCTTTCTCTAGTCTTCTTTTCTCTTTCAGACATAAATACAAACATTTTGCATGCAACCTTGCCCCTGCAACTGCCACCAAGACCCAAGTTTCATGGGGTCAAAAATTTTCCTCAAGCCCATCATTTCTACGTTGATGTAGTCAATTAACCCCACCCTGGATCCGCCCCTGCATGTGGTCATCGGTGAGTCATGAGTGGTGATTATACTATACCCAACAGCCAACGTTAAACGGTGTCGTCACTGCTTAAGTTTGACAAGGAAGAATGAAAGAGAGTTTTAATTTGATAATAATTAATTGGGAAGTCAGAATTGGCCATCTGAGAGAAAGAGACTCTGCTCATTTCAATCCAATTGTAAGTTTGTAACTTGATATATTAGTAGAAACAAGAAAGATAGCAATATATATTATTCAATCCAATAGTAATAGACTAAATATAGTAGTAGACGACTAGTAGGACTAGTAGTAGTGTCGTGATGTGGTCGTGGCAATGTTAGTGGTAGCGGTGTCAATGTCGAATTGTCCATGATAGAAAATGATGCCTGTAATGTGTACATTAACAAGAGAGTGATGGTTTATTTTGTATTTGGGTGCATATTTACGTACATGCTTAATTTGATTTGGATAGATATTCAACATTGACAAGGGACATATAGCTTAATCATGAAAAGTTTATGTGCTTAATTAATTAAAATGACATAATAATATGTAGATATATATATGCATACATGCAGTCATTGATTACGTACATTATATGTGAGCACCACTATATATATGCACAAGCTAGTTAGCTAGGTAGCCATCCATCCATTTGTGTCTTGTATTTGGGAGTTGTATGTAATGGGCCAATGGTACCTAAATATAATATGAAGATGACTATCAATTTTGTGACTGGTCCAGAAATGACTGAGACATAAAAAAGTCAAAAGGTGCCAAATAACCAATTAATAACAAGTAAGAAAGAATGAAGAACGTTCACAAAATAGATTTGCGCGCCAGATGATCGAAATGATTTTGATTTGTATCACGAGCTCAATACATCGATCACATTCACATGAATATTTGACTTTGAACACCATATATATGTTGGATTGATTGTACTAATTTACTAGGCAACCGCAACCAAAGTAACAAAATTACCTATATACTAAAACTGAACAAAGGTGTTACTGTAGCTTAGGAACAGTGCTTATATTCACTGAAAAGACTTTTTTGCCCCTCTATTTTTTTATTTCAGTTGTTTTGCATTATAATTTGTGGGATAAGTTGGGCCCGTTTTGGTCATTCACTCTCTTTATTTTTTGCCATTGCCTTTTCCATTTTTCTCAACCCTTCACATCTCAATGTTTCTAAATTTTCCTCTAATTTTGAGTTGTTTTTCTTATGGGGTTGCTTGCAATCCTCTCTTTTTGTTCATGTTTTGGCTTACTCTCCTATTTATGGACTAGAAAATGTCAAGAAACTGAAGGCTCTGTTAGCTTCATTTGTGTTTTGCACAAGGCATGTAATGAATAGCATTCCACCCTTTCACTTATTTATAATTTTGTTGTTGTTTGTTTGTTTGAATTTCTAGCATGACCATGCTGAAAAAGTTTTGGTCTTTCGTAGATTTGTGATCTTTCAAACATGAAGGCCGGAGAAGGAGAAGGTTGATACTTTCTCTCCCACTAGAGTTCTTCAGGACTACTTTAGGAGCTGCCATTGATTGCCTTGAAGAATAAACCAGCTTCCAAAAAGGCAAAACTGAGGTATATTGCTGGATAGAAAACAATGCATGAGTTTGAAAAATTATTTCCCTAAACTTGCATTAAAATGGGAATTCTCACTATTAAGAATGAATAATGTCTTTATGCAATTTGTAGTTTCATTCACTGTTGAAGTAAAAGTTTCTACCCTAAGAGAAATATATTTTTGAATATATACAGGATGGTTAATATATTATTTGAAACTTTGTATACTATAATACTTAATTACTTATATTAGATGGCTAATCCCACATTGGACCTTTGTTGTGTTTGCTTCATTTGTGTTTTTCCTGGGTTCAGTTTGCTTATCCTGGGTTTGGTTTGCTTGGTTCTCTGCGGTGCTGCGTTTGTGTTTTTCCTGGGTTTGGTTTCATTTGTTGTCTGCGTTCATCTACAAGGTGGTTCAGCTTCTGGACTGGTTTTTTGGTGTGGGTTTGTTATTTATTTTCCTCCATTTAGTGCATGTTAATTTAAGTGTGCTGATTCTTTCCCTTTGTGTTGGCAAATATGGCAGTCATTTTTATTAAGGTTAAATCTATATATATGCTTGATTTAATACCTAAAAACAATACCCAAGTTCATCCGTATTAAGCTAAGCACTCATAAACTGTCTTTCATTTGAGCTACACGCATATGTCTATCGTAATTTTTGTAGTACTTACTTTTTGACAAATTCTAGAATGTGGAGTTGCTTACCAATTAAAGAGAATGGAAAATGATCTCAAAATCTCAGATATAACATTCTTTAAAACTCAAATGATGTGAAGAGTTTTTAATTCATGTGAATGACTTTATCAGTTTTTAGATTGATTAATTGTAAAAAGAAACAATCTACATGCCCAAAAAAAAATTATATATATGCTAATACCAGTTTCAAACTCAATATGGATGACATGGTTGCAATTAATGTTATTTTCTTGAGTGATGCCTGGCTAGCTTATCAAATGTGACAATGTTTTTGGGCAAATTTATATATATGTTTGACTTAATATATATTTGTGAGTTGATCGAGTCCCTCATTAGTTGTATGGTCACTTCTTCTAATTCGTAGTCTTTTATATGGTTTGTTGGTGAGTGCCAATTAGTGAATCATTTTTTTTTTTTTTTAAACTTGCTAGATTAGGATGAATGAAGACAGACAATTAATGCAAGGTGAAATGATCCCGAACAAAAAATTTTCATTACCAGAGTACACAGTGATAGAACTGAAAGAGAAAAATGCTCAAGTAGGTATAAGAAATCCCAATTTATGTTGTTCACTTTTTATTGGGTTTTGTTTTCCAGTTGTGCCCAATTATACATATATGCTATAGCTTTATGATCTGCTTTGAAATCTATATACCCTGACAATCCTCACTTTAAAAAAAAAAGACCTGGAGCAAGTCAATTTAATAAACTAATGGTCAAATAGCCTTTTTCGTCATTTTAGCAATTTAAGATTTGCGTAGTTGATTTCATTTGGTTTATGACCCTGTTTTTCTCATTGGGAGATGGTGTTGGTTTGCTATGGTTTCTTTTCTTCATGTTTAACATGTGAATTTAATTTGCTATGGTTTTTTTTCTTAAAAATTTAGTGCAAGACAATAAGTGAAAGGACAACCTCCCTGCAGGATACAGCAAAAAAGAAGAGAAGCCCATGGAGAAGACACAAAAGCAGATCAGAAACCCACCAACAGTGAAGATTAATACTACTTATCTTTTGTTTATAATGTGACATATAATTGTATCACCAAGTATTGTAATATTTTTTTGAATGCTGTTTGGTTTTTTAAGATATGACAAATATCTTAACATAACAAATAGCATATAAAGCATACCATTAATCCACATTTTGTAACTTATGCTTGGTAAACAAACATTGATATCAATCTTTGTAAACATGTTTAAATTTTCACATGTATATAAAAGTTTCATCTTTTCATTAAAATTCTATAAGCTTTCCATTAAAATTTTATGAGTCTTCTCCACATTTCAAGGACTTTTACCACCCGCGGCATCGCGCACGGGCACAATTACTAGGGAAAAAGGACACTATTTGGGTCACCCCTTCCTTCAAAATCGTAATTTCGATAATGCCGGTGCATGATCGGAATCGTTCACTTTTTAGATCACCTATTATAGATCATCTCTGCAAAAAATCAATTCAATCGAAAATTGTTTGGTTATATAATTATTGTTGATTAAATAGAAAAAATCAATGGTTTGGTCAAAAAATTATTTTTTAATTAAAAACCATTAATTTTTTCTACTTAATTGACAACAGTTATATAATCAAACGATTTTCAATTAATTTAATTTTTTATAGATATGATCTTTAATTGATTATCTAAAAAATGAACAGTTCCGATCATGCACCGACATTACCAAAATCGAAATTTATGAAAATCGGGTGACCTTGAAATACTCCATAGGTGTAGGAGTGACCCAAATATTGTCTTAAAAAGTACTCTCTAATCTCTGTTGAGTTTGACAGTGTCAGCAATAATGGATGAAAATATCTAGATATTATTGATGAGAATAACCCAAATATTGTCTTAAAAAGTACTCTCTAATCTCTGTTGAGTTTGAGAGTGTCAGAAATAATGGATGAAAATATCTAGATATTATTAATGAGAATAACTTACTTGTTCTTGTTCGAAACCAGAGGTCCAGAACAGAATATGACCGCCGCCTTACATATAAATTTGTTTACGGTTTTTGTTCTGGATCGTAAGCAGTTACGTAAGGTCCCTTCATTGCGACACCAGTCACCACGGCTATAAAATATAAATACAACGTTTTGTACCCAGCATTCGCAGAGAACAAGCATTAAAACTCATTACTATAAAATACATACATTACTCAAGCATTCATGGCAGATGATGAAGTGAGCAACAAACAGGTGATATTGAGGGACTACGTGTCTGGTTTTCCCAGTGAATCAGACATGTATGTTACCACTACTAACATACGGTTGAAGGTTCCAGCAACCTCATCCAATGCACTTGTGCTCAAGAACCTCTACTTGTCCTGCGATCCCACGATGCGATTTCTCATGAATTCTCAACAGAGAATGACCAACCTCGTTTATTGCACCCCTGGCTCTGTAAGTCATCATCATATATATCACTTTTGCAATTCCCTTTTATACAATATTTGATAAACGTACAGTGAGAATCATAAGAAAGGAATTTGTATTCAACTAGCTTATACAACTTAAATTCTTCAGGATGTTTATGATGCATGATTAATATATGTTTTAAAATCTCTACCAAAAAAAAAGTACATGTTTTAAAATACAGTTTGTGGTGGGAACTAACACGCATAGATGTATATATGCATGCAGCCAATTTGTGGGTATGGAGTGGCTAAAGTTTTGGATTCAAGTCATCCAGAATTTAAGGAAGGTGACTTGGTTTGGGGGCTAACCACATGGGAAGAGTACAGCCTCCTCACAGATCCTGAAGCTCATAGCCTCATCAAAATCCAGCATACTGATGTTGATGTACCCCTTTCCTACTATACTGGAATTCTTGGTAAGCAAGTAATAGATGTCCTCATACCTGCATACTTACAACTTTGATCCAATTTTTCATAAGTAGCAAATTAATTAAGTAATTAATATTGGCAGGTATGCCCGGTAAGACTGCGTATGCTGGTTTCTTTGATGTATGTTGTCCAAAGAAAGGAGAATTCGTGTTGGTGTCTGCCGCATCTGGTGCTGTTGGTCAGCTTGTGGGACAATTTGCAAAAATGGCAGGTTGCTATGTGGTTGGTAGTGCTGGCACTAAAGAAAAGGTTGATCTATTGAAGAACAAGTTGGGGTTCGATGAGGCTTTCAATTACAAGGAGGAGCAGGACTTAGAGGGAGCCCTGAAAAGGTACTTTCCTCAAGGCATTGACGTCTACTTTGAGCATGTTGGTGGCAAATTGCTTGACGCTGTGCTGGTCAACATGAGAGAACATGGTCGCATTGCTGTTTGTGGAATGATATCTCAATACAATCTTCCCGAGCCTCAAGGAATCAAAAACTTGTTGCAAATAGCATTCAAGCGACTCCATATACACGGATTTACACATCGTGATTATGATCACATTGTGCCCAAGTACATGGACTTTGTGCTGCCCTACATCCGAGAAGGGAAAATAGTATATGTGGAAGACATAGTCCAAGGCCTTGACAAGGGTCCAGCGGCCCTGGTTGGACTCTTTACTGGTCGCAACTTTGGCAAGCAAGTAGTTGCAGTTGCTCCATCGCCAAACTATAATTGAGTCACCTTTCACTATTACCTTGTCTTGTTGTGGTCTGCTTATAGAGCTATGGTTGCTTATAAAATATGTATTACCTTGTCTTGTTGTGGTCTGCTTATAGAGCTATGGTTGCTTATGAAATATGAAGGCTAGCTCATGCCTTTTGAGTTTTGAGGGTCAGCCTGGCTAATTACGATTTCGACTTTAAGCATTGTATATTCTGTGATACAAGTAAATGAATGAGAAAAAAATATATTGTGTCAGAAATATATGCCCTTGCAACTAAAACTTGTTCCCCGATTCCAAAACCGGCCCATTAATATTTGTGGCCATGGCATAATCATTAGACTTTTCTATAACTCTAATGATTCATAGCCCAACCCATTTAGTGCAGGAAAACTTATCTACACCCACCCATTGTATACAATGCAATCGCATTCTCCGGTTCAAAATAGACAGATGACAAATGTTTCCGTAACAAACGATAGAATTTATAGAAAATTAGTTAAATCTTAATAATTTTTTAGTATAACATAAAAATAATATAATATTTTAATTGAATTATTAAATTTAAATGTAGTTTTTTAGATTAGGTCACAAATATGTTGGTCTCTTTAATTAAGTCTTTTTTCATTTGACATTTTTGTCCTTTAGCTCATATATGATGGTTGTTAGTTAAAATTTATAAGGTTTTGACAAAATTGCCCTTGAAACTTTTATATTATTTTGAAAATTTGCTAATGTAGTCTCAATTTCACATTTAGTTGTGACTGTACAACACTCACAACTTCAAATTTAGTTGTGATTGAACGACGGTCACATCTAAGTTGTGATTTGATTGAATTTTTTTTAGAGAAACTATACTACAATATAGTATAAATAGAGATTAAAATAATATTTTTACTCAAAATAATACATAGTTTAATAGTGTGAGTTATCTCTTTTAATTTACCAAGACAGTCATAGTTAAGTTGTGACTGAATTGATATATTTTTTTAATACAATATAGTATAAATTAATATAATATTTGTGATGTAATATTATTTTTATTTTTTTATTGTAGTGGCATGTAATGTAATATTTGTAAATTTTAATACATTGTACTTTATTATTTTGTTTGACTTTTCAACTAGTACCTAATCAAAAATACTATTTAATTTTGATACCTAACTTAAAAAGTTATTGAAATTTAGTAATTAAAATCAATGAACGTTAGAATTTATGATATAAATGGAAAAAATCTATGAGTCTTAAATTGATACCTCAGATTGATATGATATTATATTATACATAGTAAAGTGTAATTGGAAATTAAAGATTTACCTTGTGAATTCTATATTTGAGATTGACTTTGTGAATTATTATTACCTTAACTTTAACTTGCAAGGTGCAACAGACAAGAAAACTGGAAAAGAATAAAACAAATTTAAGCAAATGCAACGACGTCGTTTGTATTAGCAATTAGCAAAATTTAGCATGAAGCATAACAGAAATGGAATTATGGAAACGTGTGGGCTCTGACATCGTAACCTTGATTTGCCCTCCACGTGTCAACAATTACACACATGTTACACAACGGCAACGCTAATCGTCAGACGCCCATATATTATCCGTTTCCACCGCTTCCATTCCAAGATGACATTGACAAACAATTAAGAAGCAAATCAATTCCATTGCCATTGCTCGATCCTATCGCCGAAGAGTTACATTTCGTTTTTTTAGTATTCTAGACACAGATCGATTACAGATACAGATTGCAATGGCGAGTGGTGGAGTAGAGGAAGTGAGGAACAAGCAGGTGATATTAAGAGACTATGTCTCCGGCTTCCCCAAAGAGTCTGACATGCTCGTCACCACCACCACTACCAAACTCAAGCTTCCAGAAGGTTCCACTGGGCTTCTGGTCAAGAACCTCTACTTGTCCTGCGACCCTTATATGAGAAGCCGCATGACCAAGCGCGATCCTGGAGCCAGTTATGTTGACTCCTTCAACCCCGGTTCGGTCAGTCACTCACTCTCTAAATGCCTCTGCTTTATTTCGCTTCTCTATTTGTCTTCTTCAAACTTCAAACCTTTTAGGATGAACAGGACATTAAAAACATCTTGGTTATGCAAATGGGACTTCGGAACCCAGCTAATATTGTTTGGCCTTTCTTGCTCGTTACAATTTTTATGTTCTTCGATCATTTGGGGCTATTTTAATGATTTGTGTATGACAGAATTATAATTCGTGGCTTGGGATGATACAATTATCTAATAATAATAAGACCTTATTTGTATGAGAAATTATCTGCACTATTCTGAGATTTAGACTTTTTTTTAATCAAGTTAATTAGAGAAAACCAACTTGAATCATGTATTTTGTAACAAATGAACATCCAATCAAAAGCTTTTTCTATCAGCTAGAGACGTTTATAGGATACTTAAAACTCATATTGAATGTTGTAGTTTTCTTTATTTAATTCACATATTTTATATTGAAACCATGCAGCCTATAACCGGGTATGGAGTGGCTAAAGTTTTGGAATCTGGGGATGCAAAGTTTAAGCCAGGCGACTTGGTTTGGGGGATTACTGGCTGGGAAGAATATAGTGTCATCAGTACGACAGAGTCTCTGTTTAAGATTCAAAACACTGATGTGCCTCTCTCTTACTATACTGGAATTCTTGGTATATATGCTGCTATTGACATTTTCCCCACTTTTGAATTGACTTCTTTAAAAAATTTGTTGTGTTACGAACAGCTATTTGAAGTCTATTAGCTTCTATGTTGGTTCTTGATTATTGAGATGTAAGTACAACGAAGCTCGTGAAGGCCTAACTCCTTGATAAAATTTGTGCATTAGTTTGTATATCACCGATTGTATTGGCTCCTTGTTTTATGTTGACTACTGACAGTAGTTAATCTTTAGGCAGTGCTCATGCTAAATTCAGAAGTCAACTGATTGTATCAAAATCTTCTTTTTTAATGAACGATCTTCCCTCATGAAAGGATTTTGTCTACTTTGATCTCTTGTTGTATTCTGTCTACAATGATCAGTATGATACTTTAGGTGAACTGCTTTTGTTAATTCTCACACTCTTTGTAAATTAGAGTTTTACAAAGTTCAGTAGTGTGGTCTGGCAGTATTGAAATTTAGTTAGCAACTGTAATTTCCTTGCCTGGATCTGTAGCATTGTTCTTTGCTTGAATACGATTGTTAAAAGTAATCCATCGTAATTAATTCAATCATTTTGAATTACATATTTTCTGTAATATTCAAGGCTTTGTAATGCATTATATGTCCTGCTTAATGCTCAAGGCTCATCTAATGTATTCCTTTTGTGTAGGTATGCCTGGAATGACTGCCTATGCTGGTTTCTATGAAATTTGCTCTCCTAAGAAAGGAGAGACAGTCTTTGTTTCAGCAGCATCTGGAGCAGTAGGTCAGCTTGTTGGGCAATTTGCAAAGGCGTCTGGCTGCTATGTTGTTGGGAGTGCTGGAAGCAAAGAAAAGGTGAATCATTGCTATTTAGTGGTCCATGTCAATTAGTTTTCAGTTGGCATTCCATGGCTCTGACTCTAAATGATTATTTTTTTCCTTAAAAACATGTGCTTAGTGATGTGTGCCGAATTTCTGACCAGGAAGAATTAACGCATAATAGAAAAAATGTTGTGCCTGGTAAGTTGGAAGTACATTTACTGGTGACCAATATTCTTTATCCTCATTATCATTTCAAGCAGTTCTACTGTTTTGCTGCCTAATCTGATTGAAGAACTCTCATTGCCTAAATGGCTAGATCATATGAAAGCATAGCACATAATACAGAGAAAATTTTCGCTGCACCCTTTGGCTTTCATGGTTTCATTCCTCTAGTTTTCACTATTACAAGTGACATTTTTTTCATACATTTCTATCCTTTTTTTTTTTTTTTTTTTTTAAATATTATATATCTCATTTATGTGATTTAAGGTTGATTTGCTGAAGAACAAGTTCGGGTTTGACGAGGCTTTCAATTATAAAGAAGAACCTGACTTGGATGCAGCTTTGAAAAGGTCAGTAATACATATCTATATATATTTTCATCAGAATCCAAAACATGATCGGAAAGCTTTGATTATTATTTTTTTTTGGCATGGGAAAGCTTTGATTGAATTCCTATAATTACAAGGGGTTGTTTTTATTTCTAATTCTAATCTGTTGGAAGCTAGATTGAGTTTCTCAGATATTGGTGGTACGATCAAGTTCTATAAAAGGCATTAAAAAACTCTAACATCATGATTGTACCTGATGCAGTACAATCAGCCAAAGGTTTACAAACGTAAACCTAGAAGAACAAGAAGCCTGGAATCCACCAGGAAATTGAGAGAAAACCTCAACAATTAGTTTGATAAAAATAATAATAGAATAATCCGCTAGCAATTGTAGAAATTGCTTAAGTACGCTTAACGAAACCCTAGGGCGCAAACAACCATATAATTAAGGCCCACGGATAATTACAAACCCAAATAAAATATAAACGAAAATAAATAAAATGTCTAAAAGTTTAAAATGCCGTTTTGAGGCCCTAAACGATCTCGGATGGCCGAAAAAGCCCATACGTCATGGCATAGCGATGAGTTTGATTCGTCTCGCGATTCCCTTCGCAACGATATGCATTAGTACCACGTTCTGAGCCAAACCCTCCGACTAGTAGAAATCATTTCCCCAATTTCTTGGGTTTGCGACGATCAAGCTGTTGCATAAACTTCTCCGCCATCCGTTCTGCATCAGTACCCCAAATCCTGAAACAGAGGGAGAATTTAAAAAATGAAAAGGTCTCAAGTATGTGCCGTTGATGTTCTTATACAGGAACTTAAGGCTTCTCCCTCGTCTTCCTATATTCCTTATTCTCTGGTGTTGGCATGGTCTAAATGTGATTTGCTTACCTGCAGATACTTTCCTGAAGGTATTGACATATACTTTGAAAATGTTGGGGGAAAGATGCTTGATACAGTGTTACTAAACATGAGAATCCATGGCCGAATTGCAGTTTGTGGGATGATCTCACAGTACAACCTTGAGCAGCCAGAAGGTGTACACAATCTAATGTATCTGATCGTTAAACAGGTCCGCATGGAAGGTTTCCTGGTTTTTAATTACTATCATCTTTATGGAAAGTTTCTGGAAATGGTTTTACCTTACATAAAAGAAGGGAAGATTTCATATGTGGAAGATGTAGCTGAAGGGCTTGAGAGCGCTCCAGGGGCTCTGGTTGGGCTCTTTGCGGGCCGCAATATAGGAAAGCAGGTGGTGGTTGTTTCCCGAGAATGATCAATCCAACTCCATCCATATATATATGCCTCTCAACTTTCAGCTCTAGCTAGCTATATGGTAGTATTGTCTACTGTAAATGCATCTTATACAATATTTAAAAGTACTGAAAAACTTGGATCTACAGGTTTCTGGCAATTAAGCTTGTTCTTGTTATTGTGTTGACGATGGAGAACTGTTCACCTTTAATAAATGTTGTTTGATTTACGTGATGATATCCAACCATATACATATATAATTATGAATGATTGACTGCCCTTGGTTTATAGTCTAAGTTATCTATTAGAAATTCGATACATGGTTCTTTCATCTTATTCGGTAGTGAAACTCAAAAGTACATGCCCAATTATGCATAATTCTGTTTCTATGAATTGAAGTCTGTAGTATGAATGAAAAGAGGCCCAAATGATACGAGAGTGGATTATAAGGGCAAAAAGTTAAATTCTTTCCGATGTAAGAACAAAGCAGAAAACTTGTCAAGGAGATTTCTCAATTTTGGTCGACAATTGCAGAAGCTAAAGTTGTAAATTATAGAAAGTGGAGACCCTTATTTTGAGAATATTGATATATAGGCAAATCAAGATGAAGCGCTTCCTCAAGACAACCCAAGAAGAAGGAATCGCCATATGACTCATACAACGACGGCAATGACTAAACTGCAATGGATGAATGGATGACGTGTGCACTCACGCCCTTCTCTTTTGTTTCTTTCTTAGTTTCTTGGGTGGCGACGTATGCATCGACGTCAGCTTGACTTCACTCGAAATGGAAACGTCTCGGCTGTCGCAGCTTTGATGCTCTTCTTCGTTTCAGAGTTCAGACCACTCTCTCCCTCTCTCCCTCTTAAATTTGAGACTATATAAATACACAACATATTAAGTATTAACAGGCATATCCATTACCATTGCTCGAGAATTAATGGCGAGTGTTGGAGGAGATGAGCAAGTGAGGAACAAGCAGGTGATATTCAGAGACTATGTCACCGGCTTCCCCAAAGAATCCCACCTGCAGGTCACCACTGCCACAACCAAGCTGAAGCTTCCAGAAGGTTCGAGTGGGGTTCTGGTGAAGAACCTCTACTTGTCCTGCGACCCTTATATGCGAAGCCGTATGACCAAGCGCGATCCTGGCGCCAGTTATGCCGACTCCTTCAACCCCGGTTCGGTCAGTCACTCACTCCATCTCTAACTCCCTCTCCTCTGCTTTGCATTTTTGTTGTGGAGCTAATTAGCGAAAACCCCACTTGAATTACATATTTTGTAACATATAATTTGATATTGAAATCCCCTATGCAGCCTATAAGCGGGTATGGAGTGGCTAAGGTCTTGGAATCTGGGGATGCAAAGTTTAAGCAAGGCGACTTGGTTTGGGGGATTACTGGCTGGGAAGAATATACCCTCATCACTGCTACTGACTCTCTCTTTAAGATTCACAACACCGATGTGCCTCTCTCTTACTATACCGGAATTCTTGGTTTGCTTCTACTCCTATTGCTATTTCCCCCACTTTTAAAACTTGTTTCTTTAACACTTTCGTTGTGCTTCTATAATCTTTAAACTTGTTACTTGATTATTATAGTTGGTACATAATTTTTGTATGTCACTAATTGTATTAGCTTCTTGTTATATGTGAGTACTGACATTTAACAGAGAATCTTTAGACAATTCTCATGCTAAACTACTCGCTAGTCAACATATTTTGTCAAAATCTTCTCTTTTTATGAATGATCTTCCCTCATGAAAGCATTCTATAAATTTCAAAATCTAGTCGTATCCTTCCTGCAATGACCACTATAATACTTAAGGTGAACTGCTTTTGTTAATTCTCACTCTTTGCTGTGACCACATTCCTTTGAAACTTAGTTGTGTGGTCTGGCAGAATGGAAATGTTTTAGCATCAAATAATTTTGATCCCATTGGTCTTGCAGTATTACACCTTCCTGGATCTGATCTGTAGCATTGTTCTCTACTTGAATGAGATTGTTGAATTAATCCATCCTATTAATTCAACCATTTTGAATCACATATTTCAGTAATATTGAAGGCTCTGCAATGCCGATATGTCCTGCTTCATCCTCAAGGCTCGTCTAATGTATTCATTTTATGTAGGTATGCCTGGAATGACTGCTTATGGTGGTTTTTATGAGGTTTGCTCTCCTAAGAAAGGAGAGACAGTCTTCGTTTCAGCAGCATCCGGAGCAGTAGGTCAACTTGTTGGGCAATTTGCCAAGTTGTGTGGTTGCTATGTTGTTGGGAGTGCTGGAAGCAAAGAAAAGGTGAGTCATTTCTATTTAGTAATCAATGGAAATTTATATTTAGTTGGCATTCTGTGGTTGTGTCTCAAATGGATGATTGTTTTGTTTTAAAAACGTGTGTAGTGAGTGATGCATGCCAAATTCTTGACCTCAAAAATTAAAAAATAAATAAGGGAAATGGGAAGAGAACATGTGTGCCTAATATATTTGGAAGTACAAATATGGTGACAATTAGTCTTTACCCTCATAAACAAGTGTGTTAATTTCATTTAGTCTTATTCTTCAACCAGCCGCAATCAATTAGATCAGTTCTACTGTTATGATGCCTCTTCTGATTGAGAACTCTGCCTATGAAAGTATAGCATATGCCTCTTAGTACAGGGAAAATGTGCATCAATGACTTTGATGGTGTCATTCTACTGTTTTCACTATTTCAATTAATTTTTTTTTTTAACCATTTCTTTCCTTTTTTTTTTTTAATAATATATATATATAATTTCTGTGAGTTAAGGTTGATTTGCTGAAGAACAAGTTTGGGTTTGATGAGGCTTTCAATTATAAAGAAGAGCCTGACCTGGTTGCTGCTTTAAAAAGGTCAGTATTATGTATATATTTTTAAGTTTACAAGGGGCCTTGTTTTTTATTTCTAGTTCTAATTTGTTGGAATCTAGGCCGAGTTTCTCAGATATTGACCCCTCTTTATAAAGGCATTAAGTGGCTAAAATCATGATTTAGTCTCCAATCATGAAACAGCCGAGAGAAAGAAAATTAAGAAAATGAAAGGTCCCTATGGAGTATGTTCTGTTTTTTGGTGTTTCCATCTAGTCTGAATGTGTAATTTGCTTACTTGCAGATACTTTCCTGAAGGTATTGATATATACTTTGAAAATGTTGGGGGAAAGATGCTTGATGCAGTGCTACTAAACATGAGGAATGAGGGCCGCATTGCAGTCTGTGGGATGATCTCACAGTACAACCTTGAGCAGCCTGAAGGTGTACACAATCTAATGTATCTGATCGGTAAACAGGTCCGCATGGAAGGTTTCGTGGTTTTTAAGTACTATCATCTTTATGAGAAGTTTCTGGAAATGGTTCTGCCTTACATAAAAGAAGGGAAGATTTCATATGTGGAAGATGTAGCTGAAGGGCTTGAGAGCGCTCCAGCGGCTCTGATTGGGCTCTTTGCGGGCCGCAATGTAGGAAAGCAGGTGGTGGTTGTTTCCCGAGAATGATGGATCCAACTGATCATGCTGCTTCATGCATGCCTCTGAACCTCTAGCTCTAGCTATATGTTAGTATTATCTACTTGTAAATGCACCATATAAAATATTTTAAAGTACTGAAACTCGGATATGCATACAGCTTTGTGGCAATTAAGCTTCTTCTCGTTACTGTGTTGACGAACCGAGAACTGTGTCCTCTTAATAAGTTTTGTTTGGTTTACGTGATAATATATATCCAATTCGAGTAAATTTTGTGGATCTTCTTAATATTCTTAATTTTTAATTTGAATGCGGAGGATACCAGAATCCAGAAAGGAAACATACGACCCTCTAAATTTGGTGTTGCTTGGCGATTACGCCTCCTGATGGATCATACAATATTTACAGGAAAATGAAATATTTTCGAAATTTAATTCCATGCTTACAATTGATAGTACTCACTACTCACAATTAATATCATCAACATATGTATACATATATAATCTGGCCGAGTCACCAACACGGAAAATGTATATACGTAACCTGAGTCAATGGAGCTCCAAAATCCAAAGCAAAATGATTAATGTAACGGAGGAAACAATGGTAAGGATATGAGCTGATAAAATGGTGGATTCAGATTTCCTAATGTTGTCTTGACAATCAACCCTCAATTAATTTCTAACTAAGGCGCTAAGCCGTTTAGTATATATTGTTGTATGAATGACAATTCTTATCCTTTTAATATCTAAATCTTAGACTTGTTTGATTTTAATCGATGAAGCTGATGATCGATTATTGATCATCGAGATTATGAAACTCGATCAAAGTTGGTATACAAGTGGTGTTTCATTCCATTATCTCCTAAAAGTAACACATAATTAAGAAGGTCACATACGATTAAACGATCTTTCTTTATATAAGCTTTACATTTTTTCTTTTTCCCTCCTTTCCTAATTGATTAAATCAAAACTACATTCTAAAGGGATAGATATTGTATTAAAATCCTTGTAAAACATTGGAGCATGATGACATTCTTGTCCCAATATCTCATAAACAGCTATAAATAACAAAAGGGTGAGGGCCGTGTGGCACATAGATAAAGAATGCACTAAGATAGAAAGCATTGATAATTGAAAAGGCAAGACAAATGCAGCAACCCGGCTCCCAAAAAAGGTAAAAAAGAAAAGAAAAAGCAAGATGAGATGATGGAGAATGTTTAGTGGATATTTTGATTGCAAATTGCAAGAGGGAAGCGAATTAGGACAATGTATGTAAGAAATAGTAAGAATTAATTAGTAAAACTAAAATACTAAAATGCTAATGCTATTGCGGTGCTGCTCAACATGAGGTTCCGAGGGCGCATTGCAGCCTGTGGCATGATTCACTGGAAGCCACACTGAGGGTGTGCAGAATTTGATGTACATGATTGGCAATCGGGTGCGCATGTAAGGCTTCATTGGAAAGCAACTTGTCCTTGTTTCCCCACCTCATCATAATCAATAGTTTGTTGTTTCCCCAACTTGTCCTTGTGGAATTACTTCATTGTCCTTTGATTATGTTATTTTGAATGAATTCGTCTTTAGGAGTTCGATTACGTAATTAGACAGATTATGAAATTAGACTATATTCCTAGTTAAGCTTTATATCTCTACTATAAATTCCTCCAAATTTGGAAGAATAAAACAACGAAGAAAATGGTTATTTGTCATCAGTACGTAATCACTTGTTCACTTTATATCTAGTTATTAATTATCAACTGCAGCCAGCTAATTATCTCCACTAAATTCAACGTATACATATTGACAGAAACTTACCTACTAAAGTGGCATCTGGGTGTAGAAAGAAGGTTCGACAAAAGATAGGTGGAAACCGTCAGCGTCTCCTTTATATCTTATATCTATGATCTATCTATAAACTGGGATCACTAGACTCGTACGTGTCTTTAACATAGGCCAGTGACATAAATATAATATATTATATGCATTCAAAATGAAAATTGAAGCTAGAAATATCTGGTAAGCTCGAGGATGAGCTACGCCCTTCCCACTAATTCTTTTATATAGAGATATTTATAAAGAAGGATGATCATGGGTCGTCTTCATTAGATGAACGAAGCAAATAAATTGATTAGCAAACTAAGGATAGATTGCAAGTGCAACTGTGCAAGAATGGTGAGTGGTGATGATGATGTGATGATGAGGAACAATAAGCAGGTGGTGTTGAGGGACTATGTTACAGGGTCTCCTAAAGAGTCGGACATGTATGTGACTACCACTAGCATGAAACTCAAGCATAGTAGCAAAGGTAGTCTTGTGGTGAAGAACCTCTACTTGTCCTGTGATCCCTACATGGCATCCCGCATGAGGAAACTCCAACATCCCAATGCCGACACCTACCAACCCGGTCAGGTCAGCACACTTACACTTTAAATGTTGCTATTGAATTTCATGATGATAAAAGTATAAAACCTTAACCATGTATATACCTCCTATGCAGCCAATAAGAGGATACGGAGTGGCTCAAGTTTTGGATTCTGGGCATCCAAACTTCCACAAAGGTGACTTTGTTTGGGGCTTCACCGGGTGGGAAGAATATAGCATCATCTCTGAAACAGAGTCAGAGTCCCTGTTTAAAATTCACCACACTACTGATGTGCCTCTCTCCTATTATACTGGAATTCTTGGTAATTGATTTAATTAAGCTGCTGCTATTCTACCTCATCACTCTCCAATTTGTTTTTATCAGTAATATCAAACGATTCATGGCATGTCATGCTGCTTGATTCTTGCTCATGATTGTAGGTATGCCCGGTATGACTGCTTATGCTGGTTTTTTCGAGGTTTGCTCCCCTAAGAAAGGAGAGAGGGTCTTTGTTTCAGCAGCTTCTGGAGCAATCGGTCAGCTTGTTGGGCAGTTTGCCAAGTTGCTGGGTTGTTATGTTGTTGGCAGTGCTGGAACCAAACAAAAGGTGACTTTTAGTGAGGATCTCAACAACCAGCTGCAGCTGCTTCTTCATTTGATCTTCTTTCTAACTTGGTTTCTGTTTTCCTATTATTTCTGTGCCGTTAGATTGATTTGTTGAAAAATAAGTTTGGATTTGATGAAGCTTTCAACTATAAAGAAGAGCCTGACTTGAATGCAGCTTTGAAAAGGTAAGTAGTAAGTATTACTATTTACCAAGAGTTGTCGTCCTGTATGAATGTAACAATTTTCTTGGTGTGTTTCTGTATCGAGTGTAATGGCAGGTACTTTCCTGAAGGTATTGATATATACTTTGACAATGTTGGGGGAAAGATGCTTGATGCAGTGCTACTCAACATGAGGCCCCGTGGCCGCATCGCATCCTGTGGGATGATCTCACAGTACAACCTAAACCTTCAGGAGGAGGAGTATGAAGGTGTACACAATTTGATTTTCTTGATCGGGAATCGAGTACGCATGGAAGGCTTCATAGTTTCCGATTACTTTCACCTTTATCCAAAGTATCTTGAATGGATTCTCCCTTACATTAGACAAGGGAAGATTGTATACGTGGAAGACATAGCCCAGGGCCTCGAGAATGGCCCCGCAGCTCTGGTTGGAATCTTCAGGGGTCGTAATGTTGGAAAACAGCTAGTTGCAGTTACTCCATCGTCAATGTGAATGATTCCTAAAACTGAAACAACTAAAAATTATCTGCTGAGATGCACGCACTTTATACTTTTCTAGTCTGCTACTAAATGTGTTTTGGATATTTGTAACTGTCTGACAGATGGGGAATATATAACTTCTGTGGAGACCAAACATTATGACATTAAAAAAAAATTAATATCCTAACGTAATGGGACTTGATCAGCAATAAAATTGGAAAGCACAACAGCTCTACTTGTCTAATTGTACCCTCGGTCATATGTATGATTGTATCTACAAGATAATGCATCTGCGCCTTGTACACATTTACGACTCACTCAAGTTTCCTCACAACTGCTAATCAACTAGTCAAACTACAGAGGAAAAGAATATCCACGGAGATGCTTAGAATCCACACCTGACTCACGCACCAGTGCAATTCGTCCAGTTCGTGCCACCTGCAAAACCGACAACACTACCAGAATCATTCATATTTCAAAGCATAAATTAGTTTGTGATTACTTCTATTAGTTCTCGCCGAAACCAACAACCAAATCATAGAAACCAGGTGGGATAAACATAGAAGACTGTACCAATGTAGCCAATACAAAAATTAGCTTAGGCAGAACTAAAGCCAAGATTAATAATGCATCCAACGGTCCAACCTTGGATCAAAATTTTCAAGGCAGGTAAGAAAGATTGCAGGACAAACCTCACAAATGCCGTATGGCTCTAATAATCTTTGTAGTGCAACCATCTTGTGCAGATCTCCTGTAAGCTGGACAAATATTGAAGCAGATTCATCAGTAAGATCATATCAACAGTTAACTGATATAATTTACTGAAGAAGGCAGGAAGATGAGAATTTCATAGTGCACTTTAGATTAACAGTTTGGTATCATGCTTCATTGACCTTCTACTTTAACTTGGTGCACCTAGCGGTCTACATTGTGCATGCCAAACCACCTAAGCCTACTTTCTCATTCGAAAAACAAATGGTTACCATGTCAGAATGAAGATGAAGATGAATTCACCAATATGGATGAACTTAATGTACACTTAATTAGCAAGGAGTAAGATAGAAACAACACTATTGACAGAGAAAATAAGAAGTCCACCAATTTCTATCAGGCAAATAGTTATATGCAAGATATATAAACAAATTCTCTCACTAATATAAAAATATAATTTCTTCATTCTAAAATGATTGAGCAATTTGCAAATCCATCACAAACTTATTTGTTAACAAAAAGCATAGGCTCCGTATTACGTTGGATTCTTGAGGAATCATTAAAGGAGTTAAAAAAGATAAATTATAATACAACACTTAATTATATCTAAGAAAAGGGCACATTCACCTCAAGGGTTATTGTGTGGTCAGAAACATCAACGGCCTTGGCTCTAAAAATGTTGCCAATGTCAAGTACATCTCTCCGAGCAACAGCATTTGCGGCAATTTTTATCAACATCAATTCCCGCTCAGCAAATGGTAAGTTGGTAATATCTTGAACCTGAACAAGTCACCAGTCAGCAAAAAAGTTTGAATTGACAGAAATTTGTTAGGTTCACAACTTCACACCAAGGACAACGTTCTTTGCCAAAAACAAACTTATTTTCTTCTTCTGATGATATTAGTCTTATGGATGCCAAACTTGTAAACAAAAAAAAAAAAGGTTCATTCCAGAACAAAAACATGAGGAAGAAAGGTCCAAAACTATTTCTGTCAGAAGTCAAGGGCGCAGAGAAGTTTTGAAACCAAGAAGATGAGCCATCTGAATGCTGGACTGCTGGTTCAGATGCTCTCCATCCCTTTTTATCTTTCTCTGTCCCTCTTTCTACACCTCTAATTGTTTTCCCTCCTTCAAATCCAAGAGTGATTTTTTTAAGTAGTAGGGAGACAACAAAAGACCAGTGATATTTCATTTCATGCTACCAGGCTTTTTGACCATCATTTACAAATAACAAAATTTTTCAAAGAAGGGGATGTTACAATCAAGTAAAAAACATGGAAACATGGCCAAGATTATGTGGGGCAGAGCAGACAATTCATGCATATACGACATTTGCATTAACAAGATAGCATTATATTAATTCATTGCATTAATCACAACAGATGAGAACCAATATATTCTGTATACATAATTTATACATTCTTTATAATAGTTAAGCATTCTCACATCATGAATATCGGCAAGCTTATAAAGCTGCTGCACCAACTTGCTGATTGATTCATCTGTACCAGGAACAACAGTAGTAATGCGAGAGATCCCTTCAACTTCTGCATGGCCGACAGCTAAACTCTGATAACAAGAAATTAGAATAATTAAACAGATGCCTGAAACTTCAAACTGAATGGAAAACAGAAAGGAGGAAAGATCAGCGGAAAAAAATATATAATTTCTAAGTTGAATACCTAATATTTCTAGAAAATGAATCCTAAGTCTAAAATGTCAACCAAGACTTCATTTATTAGAAGTCAATGGTCCGTTAATTAGTGATTCTTTCAGCTTTAAGTCTTCCAAGAGACTTTATTGTAGTCAAAGTGTCATTTTAGCTTTCCTTTTTCGATTTAATACAAAATTTTAGAGTCCCAGAAAAGAGGGACTAGTTCTAAGCATTTAGAGTCAAGTAATAAAACAATAACTCACTTCCCTCAATCTACTGTGAAGAGTACAACAATGCACCAAATTTAGAACAGATTCTGCAGTTGGTTCTGTCCAAGGAGGTGGGGCTCATCCCAGACTTACATCCCATCACCCTTTCTTCCCCACTACTTAACCCATCCACAGCAGCCTCAGTCTAGTTTCATACTCAGTTAATTATAAAACTAAAAATACTCACTATTTCCACATAATTCCTGGGCTGCAAAATAAAGATGATGCAAGAGAAGAGCAATGATATAAGAAAATATACCTGAATGTTATAACCCCTTCGAGCAAAAACTCCAGTAACAATGTAAAGAACCCCAGGAACATCATTTACAAGCATGGACAAAGTGTGTGATCGAAGTCCACTTGTCTGAAAAGAGTAGCTCAACAAAGAAAAAGTCTTCAATTTGAGGATAGAATTAGGGAAATAAACATCTAAAATTTTAATTTCATAAAATTCACCTAGTGGTGAGCTATTCTCAAATAATGCAATAGGCAGAAGTTTGGTCCATTAATTATCAGTCACAGAACATTTTGGTGGACCACATCTCAGTGCTTATATCACAAGATTCACAACACATTTTAAAATAATTTTAAAATTTGTGGAATATTTGGTTCTATTAATACCAGATTGATAATAACTCATTGATTATCTTCCATTACAAATTGTATATCACGTCAGTTTCTGATACAAAGTCAACCTGGCTATTAATTAATTTTAATTTAATAACACTTTCCATCAGCTTCCAACCACATACATTTGGACACAACTCAGTGATTGTGATATTGTAGGACTTGCACCCAATTGAAAGAGAAAGAACGAAAAAATTATTATTAGTGGTAATAATATTTCTTACTTACATCTTCTTCATTAAGAACACCCCAGTGAGCATCAAGAACTTGATTGACAGTAAAGGTATCAGATGGCTCCACAGGATAAACATCACCCTTCAGGAACAAATGTATTCATGTATATATATCAATCTCTAAATAAATAATGATTTCCAGTTGCATAACATAAGAAAGAATATGTAATAATTGTTTCAAGATAAAAGCGGAATGATTGCATTCAAGGATGTTATTTTCATGAGACTTAAATCTAGCAAATGTGGCGTAAAGTTTATAAACAATAAATACAGCCACAGCTAAATAGAAGTCCCACAATGCAGGGGAAACCATAGAAAAGAAAAAAAAGGGTAAAACAGATGCTTTTGATGAGTGCTCAATAGTATGTAAGGCTGAGGAAGCAAATACCCCAGAAGATATATCAGATTCGGCATTAATTAACCCATTTTCAACCCCCACAAGAGCATCAACAGGCATTGTTCTCTCAAGATCAGGATATGAAGCTGCTGAATATCGCCAAAATGGAGCAGATGCACCCAACTTTTCCCTCCTCAAGGCAATCTACAAGCAGGAATGAATAAAGATATTGACACATGAATTATATCAGTAAAAGACTATTAATATCAAGTGTTAGAAGTAGAAGAGAAATGAATAAAATTCCATTGACGGTCTTCTATACCTTTCCAGTTCTCGCAACTTCTTTTATCCCAAACTTGCTTAAATTTCTTTGCAGAGCAAACATCTTCCCAGGATCTCCAGTCACCTGAATCATAAAATAAATAAAAAAAAAAAAAAAAAAAAAAAAAAAAAAAAAACTTGTTTTCAGGACTTGACAACTAAAAGTCAAAATCCAAATTAATGTACAGATACTCAGTCCTGGAAATAAAGGAAGAAGTATGAAAATTAATTTGCCCTCATCAAAAGGCCTAGCGATGCTATTTGCACCAAACTTTTACCAATCATTACCTCAATGGTTACTGAGTGTTCTGAGACATCCACAATTTTTGCTCTAAAGATATTCACCAACCACTTGATCTGGAAATTAGAAACAAAAAACAGAAAATCATAAACGAAAACATTTCAAAACCTTTAGGAAAACATGCGATGTTCAATATGAGGAATGGCTCTGTAACTACCTCAGCACGGTAATTTGGATCGGCATTTACTTTTATAAGCATTAGTTCACGTTCTACCTGCGGCTCATTGGAGAGATCTTCAACCTACGCATCATATTAAATAAAATAAAAAAATAAAATAAAAACTGAAAAATCAGTAAGGCAAACACTTATGATTGCAGGCCACATTTCAGCAAATAATGCTTCAGAAGTGAGAACAATCTTAAAACCCATATTTATAATACCACATATTCAGCTTGAGTAAAAATTTAAAATACTTTGCGTAATTCTAGTTGATGAATGATGAAGAGTGTTAGAAAATCTGTAATTTGGAATGAAAGAAGTGCAAATGCAATAATAAAATAACCTTCAAAACATTGACAAGCTTGTTAAGCTGCTCAATGACTTGCCGTAACACCGTTTCGGTTCCAGAGACGACGATAGTGAAGAGTGCTTTGTCCTTGTTTAGACCAACAGCTAGGGACTCGATGTTGTATCCTCTCCTTGCAAACACCCCTGCAATCCGATTTATCATTCCACTTTCATCCCCAACGAACACTGAAATCGTGTGCCTCCTTACGCTGATATGTCAATCCAATCAAAACTCAACAGAGCTTTTCAAAAAAAAAAAAAAAAAAAACACACAATCTCATTTATAAAACTATAAGTACTTGGAGCGTGTGCTTGAAGGCGGAGAGCCGTTATCGGCGATCTTCTCGTCGACGCTTCTAGCAGAGACGGCGAGTTTGTTGCGCTCATAGCTATGGCTTATTGATCTTGAACCTGAAGCCGTCAAAGGAAACGCTAGAGTTTGAGAGAACCCTAGCGATACGGCAAGCTCCGAAGAAGAAGATGAAGGTGAAGATAGTTTCGCAAAGTGAATCGGCGAGGGATGAGGTGAAATGGTCGCCATAGAAGTGAGAATGAAGGAGCTGCTTAAGAATATGAGACGACACGTCTATTCGATTCGAGACTTTATCGAATTAAATAGATTGACTATAATACCCTTGGGGTTGCCATGTCAGCTTTGTCGTACACAGTATCTTCTGTGTGTCCCACCACCTTTGGCAGGAGTGACGTGTTACGAGGTCACTTTAAAAACGTATAGCGACGGCACCGTTTAGAGGGCTGAACACAGTACGGGAGAAGAAAAGAGAAGGAAGACAACCTAGAAGTGGATCGAATCGAATGGCAGCCCTGTGGAGAGCTCGAGCAGCTTCGTCGACCCTCTTCAATGGGATCCTCCGACACCCCATCATCAACAATGGAACTACTGCCTATCGCACTCTCTCCACCGGTATTCATCGACATTTATTCTTCTTTTTCTTTTTTATTATTCATAGAACTTTTTTAGTTTGTACAGCTGAAAAGATTATATGCAGTTCAATTCAAATTAGCTGATTCGAGCTGTTACAATTCGTCAATACACACGTTGCTTGTTTTTTAACCTAGGGAGAAGGGGATTTAAGCCAAATTTCTGTTTGGTTGCCTAGGAAATGTGGATTTCAATTATATTGGTTCAATATTTATTGGGGAACTCTAATATTCTTAGCCATTGGGTATTAAGCTTGATTAGAAATGCTTTTTTATATGGTTCACTTGTTGGGTAAAGGAACATCAAAATATTAATTGTTGCTGTTGTTTGGTTTTGTACAAAATGGAAGATTCTGCCAACTTTACTCTAGTCCTCGAATTGTAGAATGAAGCTGAATTGTGTTTGTAATTGCTGTGTGACATCGATTCAGTAGGACTTCTTATCTTTTGTTTCCAAACGATGATTATGAAATGTAAATCTAAAATTTTGATCTCATGAATTTTCTTGCTGCCAAAATGAACCTTACTGATATTGTTACTCTTTCCACAGATGTATCTGGTACAAGTAATCAGATGTTTAACTTTGATATTAATTCACAATTTGGAAGGTGCATGCCGCTTGCAGCTATGCGCATTCAAGCCAAAATACACAACATTGAGGTGCACCCGGGTCAAGGTGCAAAGTTAGTTCGAGCACCAGGTACTTTTGCAAAGATTTTGAAAGAACCCACATCAAGAAGCTGTCTAGTGCAACTGCCTTCTGGTGCAGAAAAGTGGATTGATTCTAAGTGCCGGGCCACAATTGGTATTGTACCAAGTCAAGGCAATAAGCCTAAGAAGCTCTATAAGGCTGGGCAAAATCGGTGGTTAGGACGCAGACCAACGGTTCGAGGAGTGGCAATGAATCCAGTTGATCATCCTCATGGTGGAGGCGAGGGTAAGAGCAAGAGTAGTGGTTCTCATGGGAAGGGTTCTCGAACACCTTGGGGCAAGCCTACAAAGTGCGGGTACAAGACTGGACCCCTCAGGCGTAGAAAGTAATGTTTATCATTCTCTTTATTTTGAGTCTTTTGACACTATTGTAGAATTTACTTTTTGATGAATTCAGATAGCAATAAAACTAGTTAATTGTTTAACTCATCACAAAAGTATTCAAGATTTGTAGACCTTTTTCTGTTGTCAATTTTCTAGATGTGTTGTTGGTTTGTGGATCAAGGTGTGTAAGTTGCTTAGTTGTTTCATGTGTGACTATTTTTTGGATAAATGCGTTTAAGTATTAGACATCAAGTATGTTTTATGCTGATTACCTGAATCATTTTCAGTTTGCATTCATTACAATTTTGCAGGGTACTGAGTTTATAATTGACATGATATTTGTGGTCTTTCTTTCCTGTCTGTCTTTGCGAAATCTTATTATGTTACTGGACAAGGTTTTTTTTTTTTTTTTTTGGATTTTGTTTTTATTTTTTAGTGCTCAATGTATGAATTCTATTTAAGTGAAAAACCTTGTCCAGTAAAATAATGACACGTAAAATAGTATAAAAATGTGGTATAAGAATGTAATAAGTATATCATTATTCTTTTTATGTTAGGTTTTAATTCCAAGATTTTGGACTCTACAAAGTTCACTATACATCCTAGGAGGGGAAATATCCTTCAAATAGGGAGAAATACACTTTAAATCGGGAAATGACTTTATTATGAATTAAAATAATTTTTTTATAAATTTTAAAACGTTCTAGGTCTTCATATAAAAACTATTTTTTTAAATAATCTAAACCTAATTATCTCTTATAATTATTGTAGTGGGTATGCCATGTACATAGTTTGACCTTATATTTTATTAGATTGTCACATCACATGACACATTATGAATTCATGTTTCACTAATTTTACCCGGAATTCGTCGGATTAGTCTTACTTTATATGTTTATGGTAAAGTTGATGAGGTTGCTTTGCAAAGGTGATCATTCTCTCAGTTTGAGAAGAGAGTAGCCAATCAACCCTCAAGTTCCTCCTAATAATTAATTGGAATCAGGCACTGAATTATAAAATTGAAACCGATTCGGATGAGATATAATTAGATTTTGCTTTGTTTGTTGAGATTTGGGAGCTGTGGATAGCATAGAATAATATTTTTTAATGTGGAATTGATGGAGCTTCCACACTCTAGACAGACCCATGATTCTGACATGTGTGGCTTGGCATCGAAGTTAGGTAATTCCATGTGGTGAAATAAATGTGGTGGTACTGGTTGGGTAGGTATACCTGTGAATTTCCTCAACTTGATGGAGCCAGAATGTTCTTCGATCACATTCAACTGCCTTTGGGCTTTGTCAGATCACTTTCATCTCATATACCCATCACCAGTAATACAGAGATGAGACGATTATTATGAATATTTTGTTTGTAAATGATTGAACATTAGACTAAGTGTTTTATCAAATGTGTTGTCTCACATAAAACCAAAATTTTCTCAATAGGAATTCTACTAAGCGTGTTGTCTCTCTCACTTATTCAATTTGTGTATTAATTGGAAGTTGAAACTTGTATAATGTATTATGTATATACATGTTGATGTTGAAAATTGGGAGTCGTCGGTCAGATCCATTGACCTGCAAGTGGACTTATAGTCTGGTACTCATCATCTAGTCATCCCACTCATTTATAACTTAGATAAGACAAACATGTCAATATCAAACTCAAAATCCACTCATAACTTGTAATTCACTTCAACTTTATACCAACGTACATAGTTATATGCCAAAAAAAGACAAACTAATATATTACATAGCAACAGCTGCAACCGTGAGCCTCTATTTCCATAGCCATAGCCCATAGGAGGTCGATATTAATCATTATCTGCTGTATGTACCAAATAAATTATAAATGGAGATAAATATTCGGTTGGCTAAGTTTAACGGATGAGATTGGCAAATGACAGGTGTAAATTAATTATTAGAGCTAGAGGGCACATAACATGAGAAGCTGAAGCAACTGTAGCGTTGCCGCGTTTTACACCTCCAAAGAATTTCAAGTTTTTTGTTTTTTGTTTTTCTATAAAGAAGGAAAAGAACAAAAAAATAAGAGGAAAGAATTATCAACGGGTTTTCCGCACCAGTGTGTGGAAGGTGGAGGCAAATAGCGCACCACCATTCCCTCTTTTTCTGTCTGTTTGTCTCTGTCTGTGTCTTTGTTGAATGCGCTTCACTCGGATCTCGAACCCTCTCGCTTCATTCCCTTTTTCGATCTCACCACCACCTCCTCCTCTTCCTCCTTTGCTGGGCATCGAGAGCTTCACCACTCACCTCCATACAAGCTCTCGATCCCGACCACCACCACCACCATTATTAGTAAGAAGAAGAGTAAGAAAAAGGTTTCATACTTTTTTGAAAATACTAAGCGCACCTGCTGCATGCGCATAAACCACTGGTGAATTGAATTGGATTGGATTGGAAAATGGAGAACATCACAGCGCAACTGAAGCGAGGGATATCGCGGCAGTTCTCCACGGGGTCGTTGCGGCGGAACCTCAGTCGACAGTTCTCCAGGCAATCGTCGCTCGACCCGAGGAGGAATAACTTGCGCTTCAGCTTCGGCAGGCAGTCCTCGCTCGACCCGATCCGCCGGAGCCCATCCGATGACGACGACGCCGATCTCTCCGTGCCGGAGAATCTGGACTCCACCATGCAGTTGCTGTTCCTGGCTTGCCGAGGCGACGTCGACGGAGTTTCCGACTTGCTCAATCAAGGCATTGATGTCAACAGCATCGATTTGGATGGCCGTACGGCGCTGCATATTGCCGCATGTGAGGGTCATATTGAGGTTGTTAGGCTCTTGCTCAGCCGCAAGGCCAATCTCGATGCTCGTGATCGCTGGGGGAGTACGGTAATTTGCTTTTTTTTATTTATTTATTCATCCTTGCTTTGTAAATCAATTGTCGTTCCCATCCGATTGATTATAAAAGCTCTGCAATGTTTTTTTTTTTTTTTTTTTAAATTATCTCAGTGTGAGAAAATTGTAGTTTTATTTCTATTAATTGAATAATGGTTAAAATAGAATGAAGAAGAAAAAAATATTATAAAAATTTTATTTTATCTTTTATAATGGGGGAAATTCAATTCAAATTGTGTTAAAATGGTGTTCGGGAGGGACTGCTATTTTTGGTAAGTTCTTGGCTACTGAGCTTTTTAAATTATTATATAAACTTATCTCACGCTAAAAAAGTAGTTAAATACAAAAAAGAAAATAAAAGAAAGAAAGGAAAGAGCTCAACATTGAAAGGTTGTAGAATTCCAAATGATAAAGTTTCTTTAAGTTTTTCTTTTTTTTCAATCTGCTCTTCCAGTGTGGAGTGGACTTTAAAAGTGCTCTATATGTGGACAGGCAGCTGCTGATGCTAAGTATTATGGGAATACGGAGGTTTACAATATTTTGAAGGCACGTGGAGCCAAAGTTCCGGTACAGTATGAACTTCTTTCTTGTTTTTTCTTCTGTTCTTTTCTTAATTTTCTGCCCCAGAACTTCTTTCTTGTTTATGATTGAAACTTTATGCCTGCATGGAGATTAACAAATTAGTATTCTCCATTTTATTTTAGAAATTCAGGAAGACACCAATGGCTGTTGCAAATCCTCGAGAAGTTCCAGAGTATGAGCTCAATCCATTAGAGCTTCAAGTTCGAAGGAGTGATGGAATCTCAAAGGTTGTCCCTTTTCTCCACTATTTGTTGATTAGTGCCGTTTTGAAAGTTATGTATGCTCCAGTAATAACGATATGTCAAGTTTTAGGGTGAATTGAAGGCAGTTTCTCTGCATCTCCTTTAAGATGCAATATGAGAAAATCACAAGTCTGAGTCCCTTATTCTTGAACTGATTTCAGGATATGCATAATGCTGCAAATGGGCAACAAAACTAAAGTGTGCTTTCTTGTTTTTCTGTATTCAAGTGTGATGACTGGCAAAGGTCTCTTTTCCGTCATTACTCTAATAAGCTTTATAATAAAGCAACCATATTGCATGAAATTTACGATTGATGTACAAAGCAATGCTAATCTAATTTTTTCAGAAGAATTTCTCTTTCTATCACATGGGTTGGAAACTCTAAACTTTCCTGAGAAGTTTACAACTCATCATCTTCATACTAAATGAGGAAAATCTTGTCATTTTGATAAATCTCTGAAGGAGAAAAGGGTTGCATGCAATTTTCTCCGGGAAAAGCTACACAATATATTTGATCTATTTAGATAGATTACTGATATGTTTCCCTGTCTACCTCAACAGGGAATGTATCAAGTGGCTAAATGGAATGGTACAAAGGTTTCTGTAAAGATACTTGACAAGGAAAGCTATTCAGACCCTGAAAGCATGTATGTGCTCACACCTGCCGCCCCCTGTCCCTAAATATCTGTGCCTTTTAATGATTAATTGTAATGAACTCATGAAGTATGCTATAATTTCTGCCATCTACTAACTAGACTGTCTATATGTTCCATTTAGATTCTACCAATAATATTGCTTGTAGCCGCTAGAATTTTATTAACCTTTCCAACTAGGTCAGCGAGCCTTGTATGATTAATCCTAAGGTAAAATACTTGAGTCTGGGCAGCTCAAAGTTACGTTATTGGCAGTGTAGGTGTTGTACTATCAGTTATTCCTAATGTAGTACGAATTATATAATCTTGTAGCTGTTCGAACTGCTCCTTAGTTAATTGTGGAACCATTAGTTCATTGAGATGGTACAGTTTTATATTAGAGACTTATATGACAACTTTTATGATAAATAATTTTTTTTTATATTTTCTTAAATCTAACAGCAATGCTTTCAAAAATGAGCTGGAGTTGTTGGAGAAGGTTCGGCATCCTAATGTCGTTCAGTTTGTTGGCGCTGTTACTCAAAATATACCCATGATGATTGTTTCAGAGTATCATCCAAAAGTAAGCTCTCTCTCTCTCTCTCTCTCTATCTCTCTATCTCTCTATCTGTCTCTCTGTGCAAGCACATGCACGTGTGCATGCACCAAATCTGAGTTGATGTTTACTTTAGTTTTTATCCATCGATAGTCCTTTTCTTGGGTTGATTGGGCTCCTGCCCTATTTAATGCCAAATGGGGTGGGGTACACACCATGAAAGATGTTTCATTTTTGTGGTGTATACATTTAAGCTGTTCAGTCATGATTGAGAACAGAGCCAATACATTTGGCTTGCTAATGGGAGGATCCTGATCCTGATATATGTATGTAGGTAGTAGTGTCTGTCATGAACATGGGCGCGCACACACATAGACACACTCATTTATATACTTAAATATCTTAACCATGACTTGACAATGCTTTGATGGTGCTCTTTCAGGGTGACTTGGGAGCCTATCTTCAAAAGAAAGGGCGCTTATCTCCATCAAAAGCCCTAAGATTTGCTCTTGACATTGCAAGGCATGCACCCCCTTTTTTTTCTGCCAATTATTTTTTAAAGGCCATCTGGTCCTATTTTTATAGAGATTTCCCCCTAGATATATAGTGGATGTACTTATACACATTTTGAACAGTGTATTTGTTTTTATGTAACCGGCACATAAATTGCATGTATAAGTACCTCAAGCTTGTTCTTCCTTCTAACATTTCTGTAGCTATTTTCAGCTGGTTCTAATTATGACATTTTTCTTTTCTTATTCTTATTATCAGGGGCATGAATTATCTTCATGAATGTAAACCAGACCCAATAATCCACTGCGATTTAAAGCCAAAGTAAGACAACCAAATGCAAAAGTTGATATAGTTTGTGTAACAATTGCCAATTGAATTTTGATGGTTCTTGTTGGGATGTACTGTTCTTTAATATTTGAAATTTTGGTAAGGTGCCAGAAATATTTTGCTCGATAATGGAGGTCAATTGAAGGTAGCTGGATTTGGCTTAATCAGGTTGTCAAAACTTTCACCTGACAAAGCAAAACTAGCACAGCCTTGGTCTGACAATGACCCTTCAAGTAAGTTCTTGTATAACTGAACCTCTTCTTTGCACTGGATCCATCTATCACAATGTGCACTCTAAGATAAAATTATATTTGTCTTTGATAACTGGAACATTCATAAATGAAAAGAAAAAAATTGAATTCTGAATGGTTAACTTTTTCTCTTTGAGAAGGAAATTCTTGGATTCTGTTCTCTATGCATTTCTAGAATGAAAACTGAAAACTCAGTTATTACTAGGTACTGTTAATTTTTATTTGCAGGTTTTTTATTATAAAAATCTCTTAGACCTGATTTTGCATAATTACTTAATTACTGGGGAAGCTGGATTCTAGGGAGAATATCAACATGTACAAGTCTCTAAACTAAGTAATTTCTAAAATTCAAGGGGGTGAGGTGAACCCCCTTTTTTTGTTTATTGAAATGAGGCTATAAAAGTAAGGATAACTGTCTTGGTGTTTTTGCGGTCGAACAAAACAATATCGTGCATGCATTTTCTTCCAATTCTGCATTTCATTGGTTGGTTGTTGCCTCTCTGCATTTGGTGCAGTTTTTGTACCCTTTTTTAATTATACGTGAAAGTAGTGTACTTCATGTGTACTGGATGTGCATGTTGCTCTCAAAACATTAGATATTTTCTGGTTGTTGGGAAAAGAACACTAAGGTCTACTATTAATCTGAAACTCTTCATTAGGATTTAAATTATAATCTTGCTTCTTATCATAGATTTATACGTGGCACCTGAGATCTACGAAGATGAAATTTTTGACAGAAGTGTGGACGCATACTCTTTCGGTCTCATATTATATGAGGTACCTTTCTTTTGTACTATCTTCATCATGTTCTAAAAATTAATACAATATCAGTTTAGTGCTTCTAGACAAACTTTACTTTCCTGGGGCTCTTAGATATGCTGACTTTCTTGTCTATACATTGCATACTCAACTAAACACACATTCATATATCTTCTTTAGTTCAGATGACTTATGCAACACTTCTGCAGGCATTGACTTTTGATTCTGATGTTAAAATACTGGTGGTTTGGGGGCACTTTGCATATGGTTTTTGATTTTTGCCTACTCTAGAATATGTTATGTGGACACTAATAACATAGTTTTGTTGGAAATGAAGTGTTAACTTCTTGTTTCTTGTTTGTCTTGATAATGGGCGTAGATGATCGAGGGATTACAGCCGTTCCATCCCAAGTCTCCAGAAGAGGCTGTGAAACTGTTGTGTTTAGAAGGAAAAAGACCACAATTGCGGACAAAATCAAAAAGTATTCCTCCCATACTCAAAGAGTAAGTTTGATTCCAGTATCAGTCACTAAATTGTCTATACTGTTTAAATTTCCCTGTTCAGATGTCTGATTTAAAAATTAGTTCAGTCTAAAATAAATGGGCAAATTGATGGAAATTTGTTAATCCAATTACAAGAGTCATTTAACAACTCAAGAATAAAGCATGCAATGTGGTAGACACCTAGACATTGTTTAATGGCACCCTGTTATCATGTGCTCATTCTTTTCCTTGCAAAGATAGCTTATAATCCAGGTTTGGTATGGGATTCATTTTTTCTGGGAAGGAAGAGAAAGCTGGATCTGATCTGCAATTGTTTAGTTGTATCCTTCATGGACTAAGATCACCACCTTTTCAAGATACAAATGATCTTAGTCACTCCATTTTGATTTATCTTTTTTAGAAATTTATAAGTCTTCTTCTAGTCTGACATTTATAGAGGAATTCCATGTCAAGTCATACCTTGAGGTATAGCACCATCAGGGCACTACTGAAAATTTCTAGTTTTATACAGTATGTGACATTGAAGAATATCCTTTATGGTTTAATATACAACAACTTGTTTCTCATCATATCTGAAAAGAAGAATTGTAATGCTTACTTGATGATGCTCCTATGATATGCAAGCAGGTTGATTGAGGAATGTTGGGATCCAGAACCTGGTTTTAGACCAATTTTCTCTGAGATTATTGTACGGTTGGACAAGATAGTTGCAAATTGCTCAAAGCAGGGATGGTGGAAAGATACTTTTAAGCTCCCTTGGTATGCCTCTCTTCTAAATATCTCCTAAAGGAAAACTTAATGCATATGTAGGATGTCATTAGGATTCGTAATACTTCCTTAATTAGCACATGATCAATCTGTAGATTTTTCATGTATATATCTAAAAATGAAGGGGAGAGGATCTCACACACGCTAAATATCAAGGCTTTTAGTTTTAGCCCAGAAATTTACTTTGAGATAGGACCGTTAACATTAATTGGATGGCTAGGGGTGTCAAGTGATACTGTTTCATTCTCGTCTTCTATAATAGATTCTGTTTATAGGCACTCGTGCTTTCCTTTTCCTATAAGAAAAAATTAGGAAAGTTTCTGCTTTATCTGGTAGTTGGATGGACGACAGGAAGTAAGAACTTGTGAAATAAGAGAGGGAAGACTAGAGGGAAAATAGGAAAGGATTGTGAAACAGTTATAATTTTTTTTTTGAAACAATTGAAACCCTTGGTTTTTTAAGAAAAAAAAATGTTGACATAATTTCTTCTCACAAAAACTGAGTATTCTCTTAATTTATTAGTTAAGATACAGAGTAGGAGGTGGGTGAGTGGGTGAGTGGGGAGTGAATTGGTGTTAGAGGAATGTAGTAAGCTTGGGTCATCTTATAGTTTGGGGAGCAATGTTTGTATCGGACATATATACATTATAGAAGACAACCCAAGTCAGATGCGTTTTGGTTTCAACCATGAAAGAATATTTTTTGTTTCTACTTTCTACTAGTAGCTTCATTTTCATTTTCTTGCTCTAATACATAATGATTCGATTACATGCAGGAAATAAGAGAAGGCAGTCAGTTCCATCGGAAAATGGAAAGATAAAAGGTCTGGGGTTTTCTGGGGCTTCATATTGCAGTGTTATTAGTAATCAACAGGGGCTTTGGCATAATCAATTGGGTCAGCATAAAAGTTGATTTTATATAATCCCAAATAAACTTTGTTTGCGAAGGAGCTGGAACAGTTTCTTTCTATGTATCATGTATGAAAAAGCTTCTTATACATCATTTGTTTAGATAATAATGTACACTCCTAATATCATTGCAAAAAATCCGAATCCCTTTGATGACCACAATTTTCAGTCAAAAAGAATAAATGTATATTACGATTAGGGCATTGTAAGTTGTATATTACGATTGCATATATTTTCATGCAGATTGCAGATTAAAAATCTCAATCAAGGCAGGTGAAGTGTACATAGGGTCGCTCTTTCTTTTTCAATCGTAATTGCCTAATGGCACTAATGCTGGGAGCCTGAACCCAATGATTTACAATTTCAAAGTTAATTAATTAATAAGTCTCAGTTTGTCGCATTTTCTTGTGGATTCATTCAGAACACCTTGGTTAGATAATATATAGTTATTACGTACCTGAATCTATTAATCTGGAGCACTAATTCAGCATTTTCTGAGAAGGTTCGTGGATAAAAAGTCATCCAGACTTGTATTATTAAATACACTTTCTTAAAAACTTACTTACATATGTTACCTATGGTTCCTTGAAGTTGAAGAGGATGACTAATGCTGTGTACTTGCAAAAGGTAAGTAGAACCAATCCAAGGCCTTGCTTGTAGGACTACTACCTTATCCACAAGTTAGGAAAAAAAGCATAATAGCCAAATTTAGAGAAAACTCATACTTGTTTAGTTGTTAATTTATACTTTATTTGACACAAAGAAATGCACCCAAAAGGAACCATGAAAAACCCCACAACTGCACAAGTGACAAGTGACAAGTGGGTGTCATGTGGACATAATTAAGTGATAGACTGCATATATGCAATGGTGTTACTAAGAAACAGAGGCTTGAGACACAAGCGATGTTTAATTGCTTATGTCACTGTAAGTGTGAAAAAATTAATATGATTGCTGTAACTCTGGGTTTAGCTTCTTTCATAGAGGCAAAAAGGGATGACAGAGACTCATCAACAAGAATCATATTTTTCTTGCATGATTGCCCTGAAAGTGATTGTGAAGAAATATATATATATATATATATGTCCATGTCGTAGAAGCAGTAACTTACAAATCATCCTTGTCTAAGCAAAAGCCCACATCTTAAACTCCAATTTCCATTTCCTTCCAAACCCACTTCTGCAAATGGGGTGGCTTCGCTCCCTCATCTCCCCATTGAAGAAGCTCTGGGATCGTCTACACTCAAACCACCGAAACCGTAATTCCCATTTTTTGCACTACTACTAATTCCATTTACTTCTTTTTAAAATCTTATGTTTATGCCTTTTTGCTTTCAAATCATTTGCAATATTCTCTTTACATTTACCTTGCATTCTTCATCTAATTTCAAATTGCCATGTCCCAGGTAGAGGGATATATATCTTGTACAAGGATGTCAAATCCTGTCCATGCGAAGATGTGCAAGTCCTATGGTCCATTCTGGTTGAGTCACACACTGCAGCTTCATTGCCATCAAAATGATGAAGCCTCTTGTGTCCTATAGCATAATGACAAAGAAGATGATCGATCATCATTTTCTTTTCTTGTACATCACTCACTACATTATACGCTTATATATATACTCTTAAATAATCCTTTTCGTTTTTCCTGCTATCTGTAAGTTAACTAGCTTGATTGTAACATGCATGCCGGTTTCTCAATTTAATTAAAGGCTTTTTGTGTTTTTGTGCTTCCAATGATTTGATATGCCTATAAACTGGCATTGCTAACAACTTAACAAACAGACAAAAGCATTTGTTGCATACACATATATATATATATAGCTCAATAAATCTCTCAGGCAATGACAAATGTGTGGGAGAATGTCTGATTTGTGATTTGGGCTTCTTGAGCCAAAGATGAAGAAATGAAGAATGGAAGGGTGGAGAGGGAGAATTTTAGGCCTCATAAGTTAAAAATTGGGTGTTCATAGCAATTAGGTATGGTGGATAAGTAGAGTGAGAGTTAGTTTTGGGATATTTTAAATTTGAGTTGGGTCACTGGGTGTGAAGAGAAAATATTACAATACTATAAAGTAATTTACTATTAAAACTTAAAACTTAAAAGTTAGGTATTTAGCTGAAATTTCTTTTACTCTGACTAGTTGGGCTTGGGCAGTTGGGCCGGATCATTACATATGAAAATAAGGGCACTACAACTCTTATCTTCTCACGTAACCCTAAAACCCTTGTCTTCGACTTTCTCAAACGTGCAAAGCTCACACACACAGCCAAACAAGAGCGGAGGAGGCGCAGAGTGAGAGAGAGAGAGAGATAGAGAGAGAGAGACAGCCATGGCAGATAGCAAGGCGGTGACGATCCGTACGAGGAAGTTCATGACCAACCGTCTTCTCTCGAGAAAACAATTCGTGAGTCTTCTAGCTACTGGTCCTGTTTGGTCACCTAGAAAACGTAGGAAAAGAAAGAAAGAAACTGACTAAACAATCCCTATTCCAGAAATTGAATTTCACACTCAACTGAGCTCCAATATTGAATAATAAATCTAGCGTACATGGATATCTGGGTTTACTGTGTGTATTTGTTTTGATGCAGGTTATCGATGTTCTGCATCCAGGAAGGCCAAATGTTTCCAAGGTTTGGTCTCTGTCTTTGATCTCTCTCCTTCTTTCAATGGGCCTTTCATTTTCGACTGTTATTGCTAGCATATTTCAGTTCCTTGTTGCTTTCCTCTTAAGGATGTGTATTTGATATATACTTGTAAGTGCGAACTATATTCCACTTTGAGTTCCTCTTGAAATGGAAAGAAATGAAAATTGGAATTCTGGGTCGGTCCACTTTGTAGGTATCTTCTACTATTGGTTTTGTTGAGCTAAATGTTATTTTATATGTTCAAAGAAAGGTTTTAAAACTCAGACAATGGTTTGGAAATTTGGGTTGCACTATATCAATACTTGTTAGTTTTACTATCCATACTCCTTTTGTAAACGTTGTTCATTCTTCTACTATTGGAAACTATGGTTTTGTTGAGCTAAATGCTATTTTATAAGTTCAAAGAAAGGTTTTGAAGCTTGGACAATGGTTTGAAGATTCAGGTTGCACTAAATCAACACTTTTTAGGTTTACCATCCATACTCCTCTAGTAAAGTTGTTGATACCAACATCTTGTGAGGCTAATCCCACCTTTTCTTTAAGTATTGTGAGATTTAAGGTTTTGTGGTTTTATTTTGTTGGTTGATGGATCGTTCTGTTGGTTGAGCGAGATTTCTGTTTCCTGTCTTAATGAAGGCTGAATTGAAGGAGAAACTGGGAAGGTTGTATGATGTGAAGGATCCAAATTCCATCTTTGTTTTCAAGTTCCGCACCCATTTTGGAGGGGGAAAATCCACTGGTTTTGGTTTGATTTACGATTCCGTAGAGAATGCAAAGAAGTATGAGCCTAAGTACAGGCTGATCAGGGTAATTTTACCTCCCTTTTTTTTTTTTATCTATCCCATCTTTATGCATAGACCTACGTTAACCTCCATAGTCATTCAAAATGTGCATTAATTGTACTTTTTTTCTTTGTTCCTTATGTGCTTGATGCAAACACCCTCTCAGGCTAGTGATTAATTTTAGTAGACAAAGGCATTGTTAAGGGAGGTGCATCTGTTTTATGCCTGCTGATTAGTTTATTTTGATTCTCAATCACCTTCCATGATAAGACTTTATAGCATTTGAATGAATCCATATCGCTGCATATGAGATATTTGTCTTTAATGTGTTAGTACTGCTTCTGGTACATCTAATGTTCCTTTTTTGGTCGGACTATCTGGGCCACTGCTTTAAATGCTACAAAACCACTCATTGCAATTCCTTTCCAAGTTAACTGATAATTGGTTATTAGTCAAATGATTGTACTATGATTTCAGTCAGTGGGTATCTTTTAATCGTCCTGTACATAGTTTGGGGTAGTCAAATAATCATTTTTTGGTTTGGCATGAAATGCAAATGATTCCTAGGGCTTGTCTTGTGGACTTAAAAGATACAGACACAAAACACACACACACACACACACTCTCTCTCTCTCTCTCTCTCTCTCTCTCTCTCTCTCTCTCTCTCTCTCTCTCTCTCTCTCCATCTTCCTCCCTCCCTCCCTCTGAAGCATTGCTACTTGTGCAGAATGGACTGGACACGAAGGTGGAAAAGTCAAGGAAGCAACTCAAGGAAAGGAAGAACAGAGCCAAAAAGATCCGTGGAGTAAAGAAGGTAAAAATATAGTTTTTCATTTTCTGCTAGTTAGATCTTAGCACAATGTGATTGTACTGGTCTGGACTCCAGGGTATTGTATTCTTCGGATTTTTAATTTTGCAATCAGTAAAGCCTAGGAATCACCTGTCCAGGCTTGCACTTGGCAAGCTTGTGGATTGTACTTTTTGAAACCTTTTTTATATGTTATCAGTGTTCTTGCCTTCACTGTATTACAGTAACGTTATCTTGATTTGCTCAACATTTGCAATTGTTATGTGCAGACCAAGGCTGGTGATGCTGCTAAGGCTGGGAAGAAGAAATGAGCTTCTACATATTTTGGGGTTGCATCTGTTCGCAGCATGTTTCTGCATCAACCAACCTTTCTGGATATTTTCTTTTGCATGCCTTTTCCCCCCATTTTCTTTTGTTAGCGAACATAAATTTTTTGGATATTTTACGTTTGAGTTGAGGCTAATATAGTGAATTTTGTAGCATCTAATTTTTGGATATGCTTTCACCCATTTCTCCCTACTTAGTATCAAAAGCACTTTTCGTCTGTGGCTTAAAAAAAATGAAAAACACTTCTAGGCTTCTAGCCCGGAAAATAGTTGAGGCCCATTTATTTTTGGTTATGATTTTTTTTTTTTCTATTAACGAATGTTGACCGCCATGGCATGGGTTCTGTTGTAATTTTAATTATCGATCTTGTTGAAGCTAAAGAATATCTTTGGTCATGAGATTTAGTTTTGATATTTTTAATCACATTTTGGTTTGAGTCGGCACACAAGTTTTTCTTATGCAAACAAGAGAAATATTAGGTGGTTTTCATATTAGCAGTATTGTATATTTAAAGTCTAAACCTTCACTAATTGGTCAAAAAAAGAAGTCTAAACCTTCACAAATATATGAGAAAAAAAGCCCACAAATTTATACTATAATAAGAAGAAACTCACAATTGTTAATTGGGAACAAGTAAAAAAACTCAAATAAAATCTCACTAATTCTCTCTTTTTTTCTTTTATTGTGAAAATAGAATTAAGCTACTATTTTTTTTTTTCTGGTAGATGGATTGTAAGAAATAGTTGCTCCCCCACACTCAAGGTATCGATGTGTGTTTTATACATTTATCTATATTTAGGTCCATCCTCGTGTTATTACTTATTAGTAAAGCAAATTTATTTAAGGATAAAATTTGCATTAAAACAAACAAATTATTAAAAGAGTGGAGTAAGCGCAGCGGTAGCGCTCAATTTTGTTTCTTGACGGCGTCATTGTCTTGGCTAACAAGTTTTTTCTTTGTAATATTTTTTTCCGCTAAATGATAACAAATTGGTTGGTAGTGGTCGGTCAATTTTGGTTTCCTTTGAAAAATGCATATAATTTCTTATTTCTTTTAATGATTATATATATAAACCCTAAACCCTAACATTGCAAGAATTTTCAAGAGAGGGTTTCAGGTTTCATCCTGACGTTCTTGAGTAACATTTTAGAGGATTCTAGAAACACGAAACTAAAATCCTTGCGGTAACATTGTTCCTTGTTTGTGATTGTTGATTATGTGTTTCAGTGCTTATTGTGATATTTCCTGGGAAATCTGAAAGTGAAATTTGGAGATGGCTTCGAGAGCACTTTTGAGAAGGCAGAGATTCGTCATTGACTATGTGACTGCGTCCTCTCGTAGAACCCCAGGTTTCCAGAGCCTTGGGCACCTCCATGGTTTTCAGAGTTTGGAGCCAAAGGGTTTCGGCAGTAGCATCAAGGATGACGATAGAGTTTCGGCAGCAGAACATGAATTTCGGCGATTAGAATACATCTCGCCGATGGGTATCAGATGGATGTCACAGTCGATTCGCAATGCTTCGACTACTGCAGCAGTAGCAGCGAAGCAAACTGAACCGATGGGCAATGATGATGAGGGAAACGAACATCTGGTTGCCAACAAAAGAAAACAGGCTTCTCCTGAGGATTGCGATCAAGCTGTCCAGGGTTTGAGTACTGCCAAAGCCGCCAAGGCCAAGAAGTTGAAAGAATCTCACAAGATTGCCAAACCCATGCTGCAGAGAGTATGGGCCACCTTTTTGGGGATTGGTCCTGCTTTGAAAGCTGTAGCTTCCATGAGCAGGTGAGATTGCTTTATTTTATTTCCCATTAATTAGCTCTATTAACATGGTTTCTTTTTCACATATGCTGGTTGGGTTGTTTGGTGCAGGGAGGACTGGGCCAAGAAACTTGTTCATTGGAGGAAGGAGATTGTATCCACATTGCAGCATTATTGGTTGGGTTTTAAGCTTCTGGGTACTGATGTAAGGATCTGTTCAAGATTGCTGCTCAAGCTTGCTGGTGGGAAGACTCTCTCTAGAAGGGAGAGACAACAGCTAACGCGCACAACAGCTGATATTTTTAGGCTAGTTCCTTTTGCAGTTTTTATCATTGTTCCATTCATGGAATTTTTGCTGCCGGTATTCCTGAAATTATTCCCCAACATGTTGCCATCAACTTTTCAAGACAAATTGAAAGAGGAGGTAAGGATTGTAAACTTGTTATGGACTTAGCTGGAACCCTGCATCTGTTACAATTGAGTCAACTTGTTGCTTTTTCCCCTGTCGCAGTAGAATGTTTGATTTCATCTAAATTTTCAATGTGTAGGAAGCATTGAAAAGGAGGCTAAATGCAAGAATAGAATATGCTAAGTTCCTTCAAGATACGGCCAAAGAAATGGCAAAGGAAGTTCAAAACTCAAGGAGTGGAGAAATTAAGCAAACAGCAGAAGATCTTGATGAATTTTTAAACAGGGTGAGGAGTTCAGTTTCAATGGTCCACTTTCCATGTTTTTCTCCAATATATTCTGTTATGCACACCTATCTATTTCTTCTAAGTGTAGGTAAGAACGGGTGCAGGGGTTTCTAACGAGGAGATTTTGGGGTTTGCCAAGTTGTTTAATGATGAACTTACCCTAGATAACATCAGCAGGTTATCTTTTATCATGGCTGCTCAAGCTTTCACTGTTTGACTAGTAATGGGGATGTGATTGTGAAGTTAATCGCTTTTCTGTTTTCTTTTGCTTTCAGGCCTCGTTTAGTTAATATGTGCAAATATATGGGAATCAGCCCTTTCGGAACAGATTCATATTTGCGATATATGCTCCGGAAAAGACTTCAACGGTGAGATACTTATCTTTGCATTAGAAATTAGTTCTTACAAAAATTAGACTGATGAGTGGAAAGGTGTACTATACTACTATACTTACAAGAGGAAAGGGAATTTCTCATAAGTAAAATGATGAGTTACAGAAGGTAACACATATGTACTTTGTTAGTTATAATGCAGAGTGCAGTGCACAGATTTATCCTTTGTGATCTTAGTTACAACTTACATGTTTGCAAAATTATTTTTAAAAAGAGCTTTATAGAAATTGTTTAGTCGTTCTTTATGTCTTTTCACTTTCACTATTGACACTTCAGTACATAACAACAATGAATTTGGGTTACGGTGAGAAGAATTTTAAAGACAAATTCTTCTTTTGGAGAAGAGCATACACTATCTACTTTGAGCATTTGAACAAAGCCTTTTAGCAGCGAACATAAAGAATTTCCCCAAAATGCTGGTATTCTGATTGGTGCTTAAAATAGCACATAAAAACCACAGAAACAAAGTAAATAGAGGAATTCATGCTAGAGTTTTCAACCTCTAGAGTTTCTAATATTAATCAACATTTTTTTTTTCTGTCAGGATTAAGGCTGATGATAAGTTAATTCAAGCGGAAGGTGTGGAGTCCCTTTCAGAAGCTGAGCTTCGTGAGGACTGTAGGGAGCGGGGCATGCTTGGTTTGCTTTCTGTGGAAGAAATGCGCCAACAGGTGTACTGTGCTTAGACCAGATACATCCTATTTTTCTTCTTCTTGTCTGAGAATAAAATGGGTGAAACTTCAAGTACTGTTTAGACGTGGCAACTCTGCGTCTGAATTGTATTTGCAGTTTCATAAGTAGTTATTGGAGGATACTAAATGTAGGCCGTTTCTTATTTACTTAATCTGTATTATCTTTTATGGGTTTTTTTTTTTTTTTTTGGTGGGGGGGGGAGGGGGGTTGTATTGGCATACATGATCTGGAAAATATTGTTGAGTATTAGAAGCTTCTACTGATTTATGTTGTATCAAAAGTTTCTCATGCTCATCAAATCATTAATGTCTTTACGTAGCTTCGCGATTGGTTGGACTTGTCTCTCAACCACTCCATGCCATCTTCACTTTTGATCCTTTCCAGGTATTCTTAAGCTCCATAAGATGTGTACCCAACTCTTTACCTTTTATTTTTTATTTTCTTAGTCTTTGATTCCAAAGCCCAACTGTTCTGTGCTTAATGCAGGGCCTTCACTGTTTCTGGAAAGATGAGGCCAGAGGAAGCTGTTCGAGCTACCCTGTCTTCTCTGCCAGATGAAGTGGTGGATACTGTTGGTGTTACATCGTTGCCATCTGAAGATTCTGTTTCTGAAAGGAAGAGGAAGTTGGAGTTCCTTGAGATGCAGGAAGAAATGATCAAGGTTGATATATTTTTCTTTTTATCTTTTATGGCCTCATAGATAACTATGTTTTTTGTGTTCTAGGAACCAGAACTGAGCTTGCTCATTTGTGTTCCATGAGGAGAAAAATATGTGTGTGTATTTTTAATATCAGTTTTGATGCATTTTCTTTCATTTGTTTCGACTGAACTCTGAACCGAAAAATAGATAAACAATCAAGTAAATAATTAAAATCAAATATAATGTTGAAGGAAGCACTCCTGAAATCAATGCTATGACTATCATCTGACTTAGAAAACTGTGGTTGAAGAAGAGAGTCTTAAAATGTAACGGTTCACTTCTGTCTCTATTTTGTTGAGCCTTTATTTGTACTGAATTACTTCCATGATTCTAAATTGTTATGCTACAGGAGGAGCAAGAGAGAGAGGAAGAAGAGCTAGCCAGAATAAAGGAATCTAAAGCTAGTCAAGAGGATGTGGCGTTGAAAGAGATGACTATTCCAACAGCAAGAGAAGCACAAGAGCAAGCCAGGGCAAGGACACAAGAAAAGCAAGAGCAGCTATGTGAAATAAGTCGCGCATTGGCTGTTTTAGCTTCTGCATCTGTAAGGACTGGACTTAATAGCTCTTAATGATTACAATTGTTGATTGTTCTCTTTTCATTTTTCTCTTTCAAATTTTCAAGCACTGTGACCTACACTGTAGTTACACTTATTTTTTTTGACTAATGATTTCAGTCTGTGAGTAGAGAGCGTGAAGAGTTCCTGAGGCTTGTCAATAAGGAGGTAATTTAAATCCTTTACTTGCTCTTAGTTTATATTAGGTATCTTGTAAGGATGAAAGCATTGGTATTCAGCACCCTCGCTCTGCGCACACATGCTATTCTTCCCCTGCTCAAATATATGCAGACACATATGGAGGGACAACTGCTTGCAATTAATTAAAATAACTATACATAATAAATATTGTTTTCAGTTCTGAGTTATTTCCATGTTTCTGCTTGCTCTTACATATATTGAGATTTGGATGGTGTGATATTCACTATGCTTTGGTCCCTTCTGGTTTGGAGGTTGTTTAGATTGACAAATTTTAATGTCATTTGATTATGAGCTTGCTGCCTACATGTTTATATGCATGCAACTCTGTCTTTAACATCATATGATGTTCAAGTCAGATGGATATTTTATATGTTCGTATTTAAGTCTATTTGCTTCGTCTTTAGGAATACCTTGCTCAAGTTTGATTACTTTGATCTTTCTAGATTGAACTTTACAATAGCATGGTGGAAAAAGAGGGTATGGACGGTGAGAAGGATGCCTTAAAGGCATATAGAGCTGCTCGAGATGAAAGTGACAATACTGCTGTTGAGTCTGAGGGTGATGAGGTTTCATCAGCACTCATAGAGAAGGTTAGATATTCAACTTCAAATGATCTACTTAAAAAATATTTACCTTGTTCACTGGATGGATTGTTTTTCTTCTGTTGTATTTCAGGTTGATTCGATGCTTCAAAATCTTGAAAAGGAAATTGATGATGTGGATGCTCAAATTGGTGATCGCTGCCGACTACTTGACAGGTGAATTGTTGGATTTAAACCTTGCTTGCTCTCTAGGTTTGTTTGCCTTCCTATTTAGAATGGACTGTGGTATCTTCCCATCATGCTGGAAATATTCCTACTTTCCTAATGGATGGAAGCAATTTATGTCTGTAACTGATATGTTCAAATATAAGTCCTCATGTGTGTACACTTGCCAATTCTGGAACCTTGCATGTGATGTTGATGGCATATCCACCTTGGAATAATATTTGATATGCTAATTCAGAAATAGGACTGCATGTATGCATGCTAGAGTTATGGTAGCTAGTGAATTTAAGTTTTTTGAATTCGAGGCAGATTAATTATTGCCATTCTTGCTGGCAAAAGTTATGGACCTATGGTGGCCTTTTGATTGGTCCCTGTTGCTTGCCCTACTAAGCATTAATTCAAATGCTGTTTTACCTTTCTTGTCATTTGATGGCTTTCAACTTTATGCTTTCACCTACTCTGCCTTTCGACACTTTATTGGACACTAGCAGTTGGCCATCTTTTCACATTACTTCATTTGCAAATTTTGATAAGGCTGGACCTGTTTCAGCTCGATGTGCATCTAGTTTTCTTTTTTAACCTGGCATTCGATCCATAGTTGTTGGTTTGTGTTTTAAACTCGTTTTTACTGATAGCAGTCTTCAACTTTGGATGGTATAGAATTTTTCTTCTTCTTGTTAGATGTATCAGCATTACAAATATGTGTGCAGGGATTTTGATGGGAAAGTAACTCCTGAGGAGGTTGCAGCTGCTGCGAACTACTTAAAGAATACTTTAGGCAAGGAGGGTGTCCAAGAACTCATAGGCAACCTTTCCAAAGATAAAGGTCAGTCATCATGCTCCTCTCTGTGGTGTCCTTAATATCCAATGCTTGCTTGGTGCATTTTTTCACAGAAGATTTTTCTATATTATTTTTCTCCCCTGAAGATGAATTTGCTTACACCCTATAGTAATCTAATAGCTATGTGGAATGTTCTTCAAAATTCAAAAATAAGCATGGTATTCTTTCATCAACTTATTGATGTATAGTTATCTTTTATTCAATTTAAATTATGAAGCACTCAATTTTTGGTTTACACTTTTGTTATTATTTCATCATTTTTCTTATTCTTTCATTTTTAAGAAATAGTACGGGTGACTCGCATTTGCACCTCCAAATATTGAAAGTTAGTCTCTCCAAGTGCATTGATTCATGAATATAATTGTTGTTCTTTTCACCTTGGTGCCACAGATGGGAAAATTCTCGTGGAAGACATTGTTAGATTGGGCAGTCGGACTGAAGATGCACACCCAGCCGAAGATGAGAGAATGTAGATAACAGCATCCCAATTATGATTTACTTTTGCCATCATAGATTATGTCTGAACTATCCATAGCTGCTGAACCAGTTTCGTAATGGTTAATGGCCAACAGTGAGTTTGGTTAGCTACAGGTTTCGTTTTCCATGTACACACAAGTGTTTTTGACTCTTCTAGCAATCTGATATCTACAGTAAAAACCAGTTCAGGGAGGAAAAAAGAAAATATATGTACGTATTGGGGCATCGGTGTTGGGGTTATATGTACTTATTATGAGAAATATATGCCCTATAATAGATCTCGTTACTTGAAAAATGATATTCAAATATTCAATCTTAGTTGAAATTCAAGATGATTCAGAAGATGCTATTGAGTTTATTGTTTCGTCAAAATTGCTTCATGAAAAAAAAAAAAAAAAAAAAAACAATATAGAAACCCAATTTGGTGCTTCTTTCTTATTTTATCAACATCTGATTGGAAGGATAAAGAGGCCTCATAAAGAGACAGGCTGACGATAGGTTGGGTGGTTTATGCTAAACATTTGTGTAAAGAGACCTCATAAAGAAAAACTGGCACTCAAGACGGCAGAAGCTGGGCCACAAATTCGTCAATGTTTTTCTCAGAACTTCCTCCTTCATCGACTGCCTCTTTAACCAATTCCTTCCACCTTAACAAAGCCTCTCTAATCTCCATCCCTTTTTCCTTTTCCATGATTTGCCTTATACATATAGATATTTCTTCTTTTGTGGCAAAACCTTTCTCATCCACTTTCACCCTAACTCCTACTTTCCACACATCTGCAACAAACTTGGCATTAGTAGCTTGATCAGACCATTGTGGCATTGCCACCATTGGTACTCCCAAGCTCAATGATTCAAGTGTTGAATTCCATCCACAATGTGTAACAAAGCATCCCACAGCCTTGTGAGACAAAACTTGTAGCTGAGGGCACCAACTCACAACAAGACCCTTCTCTGATATCTCCTCTAAGAAATTGTTAGGGAGCTTTTCTTTTTCTGAGTCTCTGACCACCCATAAGAAGTAGTAGTTGGTGTTCTTTAGACCCCATGCTAGTTCCTCCATTTGCTCCTTTCCTAGGTTGGCCACGCTTCCAAAAGCTGCATAAACAACTGAATCAATCTCCTTAGAGTCTAGCCACTTCATGCAAGTCTCCACATTAGGATTGAAGAGGCTGACATTATAATCTTTGTCATCCTCTAACTTATTGTCTGAATACACTGACGGAATTGTTGGTCCTACCGTTTTGATTGGCCAGGATTGGCTTGTCATCCATTTCACTGCCTAATAGAATTTGACAATAATAGTAAACAACATAAACAAAATAGAAAACATTGATTAATGAAAAGCCCATAAAATATATATTCAAATTAATAAGATAAAAAAATATTTGTGAGCCAAAAAAGAATTTGTAAGAAGATTATTGAACTTACCACATGTTCCAATTTATCAAAAGTGTTGCACAAGAGGCATTTTACTTGTCCGAAATTCAAGAATTGATCCATAGCAAGTTTACGTATAACAGGATATGAGTGAAGATCACGGAGAAAAGATGGGAGATCATTGAAGCCTAGTGGTAATGGCATAGAGGGCAATGATATTGTGGTAGAGCCGTCTTCCAAAGAAATGGGAATCTTTAATAGTCCTGTATAGAAGTGATGGTAGATGGCAGTGACTGCACATGACTGTGTAAAAAATGGAGCTCCGTCTATGCCTTGTTGTCGCGCTATATCTAAAATCCACGGCATGCATGAGTCGTAAACCAGGCACTTGAGTCGTACTAGTGCCACTGGGAGATGATGGTCATGAGAGGCACAATTACTAGTAGTATTCTTCTTGTTGATGCTGATGATGAGGTCTGCTAAAGTTTGTGTAGTTACCCTTCTGAAACGCTCAAGAGATTCGTCAATGGTTTCGGAGTTTTGAAGGTGTTCGGAGCCATCTGAAATAAGTTGAATGTTGAAAGGGGTTGGTAATTGGGGTTGGATGATATGCATGGAGTTGCTGGCAGAGATGGTTGTGACGAGTGTGACCCTAACACCCTTAGAGGCAAGGCGCTTGGAGAATTGAATCATTGGGCTCATATGGCCCTGAGCAGGAGAAGGGAATACTAGGATGTGAGTTTCATCCACACCCATTGCCATTTCTTTCCTCATCTGCATTGTCTAAACACAACCACAAGATAAGCTACCCCAGGGGTCGAGGTACAACTTTCAACTTCAAATCAGCCCGGGTTGTGTACTTCGTACAATATATAATGCGCCTTATAATATCGTTGATTGGTGGTTGGATTACTAAAATTGGATTGGTAGTTTGACATATGCATGTGTACATATATATAGCTCTTTCTTCTTTTGGTAGTTGGATATGTATATTCATGTGTAGATTAAAATTAACTAGTACTTCAAACCAAAACAAATTAAGATCAAAAGAGGTTCGTACTCTTATTAATTTCTAGTTGAATAAACAATTTTTAAAATCTCTTAAAGTAAGACCCAAAAAAAAAAACTTCAGGTGCATGTACTTCAAAAGAAGTACTACCTGACCTTTTAATTTCTAGTGGCCGGCGCTTATATTAAGCATAAGTGGCAATCAAAGTTAAGAGAAGTTGTGCCACAAATTCTTCAATGTTGTTATCCGAGCTTCCCCTTCATCCACAGCTTCTTTAGCTAATTCCTTCCACCTTAGTTCCCATCCCTTTGTCCTCATCTTCCATGATCGACATGCCTAATATACACCTTACTATTTCTTAATTCTTTTGTGGCAGCCCCTCTCTCATCCACCTTCACCCTAAGTACTCCTACTTTCCGCACATCCGCAACAAATTTGGCATTCCTTGTTTGATCACTCCATTGTGGCATTGCCACCATTGCTACTCCCAGGCTCAATGCTTCAAGTGTTGAATTCCACCCACAAAATTTGTAACTGGGGCACCAACTCACAATAAGACCTTTCTCAGCTGATATCATCTCCTCTACAAACTTGTCAGGAAGCTTTTCCTTTTCCGATTCTCTGACTACCCACAAGAAATAGTAGCTGCTCTTCTTTAGACCCCATGCTAGTTCCTCCATTTGCTCCTCTCTTATGGTGGCCAAGCTTCCAAACGACGCATAAACAACTGAGCCATTTTTCTTAGAGTCTAACCACTTCATACAAGTCTCCACATTGGGCTTGAAGAGGCTGAGACTACAGTCTTTGTCATCCTCCAACCGCCTGTCCAAAAACATTGATGGAATTGCTGGTCCTACCGTCTTGATCGACCAGCCTTGACTTGCCATCCATTTCACCACCTAATGGATCGAAGTTAGCAACAATAGTAAGAAGAAACGAAATTTTATGGATCAAGTGGATTTAGAAATAATGTATTTATTGAATCGACTTAGGTAAGTACGTACATACCTCATCTTCCAACTTATCAAAAGTGTTGCAGAGGAGCCATTTTGGTTCCCAAAAGTTAGCTAGCTATATAGCCATTGTCTTTAGCTCATGCATGAAGCTAGCCCATGCCATGACTTCATCAATTGCCCAACAACCAAATTAACCTAAGTACCTAACAGGTAAGCTCGCCTAACACGTACTTAACTCAATTTATGCCACAGGACCCGGCCACTAGCACTTAACTCACCCACCCACTACACTATATATGGAGTGTACATATATATATGTTGTTCTACATTGAAGTAGTATAATTTAATATAAATGCTTACAAAAGTATGTCCTGAGTCTCTCGTTCCAATTTCTTTCTCATAATATATATCAGAGTTGTGCACGTTTTTAACTTGAGGAACGTCACAGTACTTGTGGAATAAGCTATTAACATATAATTGGGAATTATTATTTCCGGAAATATCCCTAGCTAATAGTTAAATGTTCTGTCATATTCTTTTGTGAGAGTGTCCTAATGAACTTATCAAGTGACAAATAGTAGAAGACCTTGACATCACTGCTTATGTCAACTCTATCAGTGGATATACTTGTTTTTTTGGCCACTTTCAGAGGATATACTTTGAAGACGTACTAACACCCTCAACTTCAGAAGACTTCGTCTGCTAGTATAGGCCATGTGTTTAATAGGAATCTATAATTCGGTCGGTGTTTCGACTTGTTTGTATTACACGATATAATTGTTGTCGACTGTTTAATTATCACAAAATTGTATAAAGGGAGATTATAAGGCCCACCACAGTTTTATACACGTAGTTTCTTTTTCTTTTCTTCTAGTGGCTAGTGCATGCTAACCTCTTTATCTTATTCACTCTCACCAAAGTAGCTAACTCCAAGCTAGCTAGGGCTTATTTCCTGTTTTTTTTTTTCGTACTCCGAGAAATTAAGATTATATAAAACTCATCCAACAGTAGAAAGATAATAAGAAAAAAACTAGCTAAATCAAGAACAGCTGTTTTCTTATTTATTCATTTAAAAAATCATACAATTATGAAGCAATATATATGCATGCAAAGCCAAATGAATTAATTAAGCTGCGGTTGTCAATTTGGATACAAATTCATGAATGTTGTTATCTGAAGTACCACCCTGACTCACAGCCTCAATAGCCAAGTTCCTCCATTTCTTAGCATTGTTTTTCATTTCAATCCGTATCTCCCCCTCCATCACTTTCCTAACACAAAGCTCAATCTCTTCTCTTCCCTACAATCCCATTACTCTCATCAACCTTCACTCTCAACCCCACCTTCCAAACAGCCTCAACCAATTTGGAATTAGTGGGCTGGTCGGTCCATTGTGGCATTGCAACCATTGGCACCCCCAAGCTTAATGCCTCAATCGTCGAATTCCACCCTCCATGTGTGAAAAAACACCCCACAGCCTCATGTGACAACACTTCCAACTGTGGGCTCCAACTTACTATCAACCCCTTTTCACCTGTCTCTTCTACAAACCTCGATGGAAGCTTTGCCTCTTCCGAAGTCTTCACCACCCACAAGAAGTAGAAGTTGGTTTGCTTCAAGCCTAAGGCAAGTTCCTCCATTTGCTTGTCGCTCAGACTGGATAGACTTCCAAAGGCCACGTATATGACAGAGTCTGCTGGCTTGGTGTTGAGCCAGTCGATGCAAACCCGCGAGTCCAACTTGAAAAGATGAAGCCCATAATCCTTGTCGTCTTGGATGCGATTGTCTATGTAACTATATGGAATTGTTGGCCCTATTGTCAACATTGGACAAACTTTTGACATCGAATCCACCGCCTGCATGCATGTAAGTAATTAATGGATATATGAAATTAATTAATTAATCAACAAACAAATGTATACCAACCTCTTCCTCTAAGTTGTAGAAGGTATTGGCAAAAATGAAATCAGCTTTGTGAGTGTTTGAAAATTGGTTGACCGCCATCTGAAAATAAGCTGGATACGACCCCGGGACAGAGAAAAAGGAAGGCATGTCTTGAGGCTCAAGCATATGCAATCCGGGAAAAGTACTTGTCATCAATTGTCCATGATGCTCAAGATAGTACATGTAATTAACGGTGCACGTTTGAGTGAAAAAGGCAGCAGCGACTAGGCCAAATTGTTTGGCTACATCCAAAGCCCAAGGCAAAAATGGGTCACAAATGATGCAATCAATAGGGTTGGGTGAGGCCAGGTGCTTTATAATGAGGTCGGCTAGGGATTTGGACCCCTCGGCTTCGAACCGAGATAGATAGGCGGGAATGCTTTCAGCTAGGGCAAAGCCGCCATCATCGTAGCCATCGGATATGGTATCGAATTGGACGGAGCCCGTTGATTTGAGGTTCAATGAGTTGGTTATGAAGATGGTGTTGGCTAGGGTGAGTTTGAGGCCCTTAGAGGCTAGGCGCTTGGAGAATTGGAGCAACGGGTTTATGTGGCCTTGAGCGGGATAAGGAATTGCTAAGACGTGGCCTCTATACCCTTTATCATCTTCCATTTCGATCTCTTAATTGCTTTTTCTCTCTACACTCTACACTACTCCAGGCTCTAGCTAGCTTTGGGAGCTTGCTCCTTTTTTCGGCAAGCTATAAGCTAGCTCTCCTATTATAGTAATATCGGAACACCAAATAGTCTAACTATCCAATCATTAGTCAACCGTATAAATTAAGGTTCAGTTTATTTTCATAGAGATACGTATATTTTGATTAGGTTTAAATCGCAATCACTTCGCAAATGACGACTAGTAGGTTTAAATTTAGTTTAGCACTTTTATTTTGATATGGAGCCAGCCAGCCTTGACAGTTGACTAGGTGGCTACTGTCTGCCTGCGAATAATTAGAAAATGCCAAGGACAATGGTGGTGTCCATATATGCATGGATCATAGTGTTATGGAATATCGTGATCGATCTCTTCAATATTTCCATGAAATTAATGCCTAAATTATGCATGTGGTCCATGCATGAATAATAGTGACACTATTATGTAATCTGGAATTCATAAGCTTAAGTTCACTGATCCCCAGTCAACTTTTTTTTTTTTTTGCACAAAGCTAAATGTTTAGTTGAATAATCTCCATTCTCTTCGATCTGTTTGACTGGCTCGTAACAGGCAGGGCTTACCGGATTGGGCTTTTGTCTTCCTGCAGAAAAGAGAAGTCCTAGTCTTTCTTCCTACAGGGATTTGTAAAAATTAAGATGGGCCTTTTTAATATTTTTAGCCATGTGGGCTTCATTCCAATAATCGTTTATACCATCATACCCGAAAAAAAATACCTATTTTGTTGACTCTCAAATATCATTCTTCTCCTTGGCCAAAAAAAAAAAATATCATTCTTCTCATTCTTGCCTGCCAAAAGGAATATCCCATCCCAGTAACATGAGCTAATTTAAATAACTAGAACATAAGAAATTAAAGGGAAATGAAGTCCAATACTCAATTGGGCCAAGTACAAGTCCAGGAAGGAATTCATATAGGCCAACTGACAGTGATCAATATATAATCACCGATTGATATGATTCATGGCTCACTGCTTGCACTATTCATCAAACGAGTCCAGTGTTGGAGAAATCTCTATTCTATGGTTCTCAATAACAATTTTTTTGAGACAATATTTCAGATTATTTAACAAGAAAATATTTGTTTTGGTAATGATATTGGAAATTTGGCAAAAGAGTAAGGAAAATATTGGAAGAGTTTTGAAGGAGGCCCACGGCCCACAGGCGTCAAACAGGAAATCAGAAAAGGTGTCAATCGTGAGGTAATGAATAATAATACGAGTCACATGGGACCCACCACATCACATCTTTCCCATGCAATACAGATGCAGCAAAACACCTTTCGACGACGCCCTTTCCCTTTCCTTGGCTTTTTCTCTCTCAATATTCGCTTCTAGGGGTGTGATTTGGATTGAAAAATCTGAATTCGACTAATTTTTATCCGAAAATTTTTAATTTTATTTCAAATCCGAAAATACTGAAATTTGAAAATTTCAAAAAAAATTGTATTGAAATTCAAATGTTTATGTAAATGCCGATTTCGATCTGAAAAATTTCGAAATGTTCCGAAGGCATTCTGATCCGATATTTCCGAAATTATGCCAATTTATTTCATATTTATATTAATATTATATATTTTATCATTTATTTAGTATGATACATATAACATATATTTTAAAAAAGATGACTAATACTATTAATATAAACATATGTATATTATAAATATATGTGTATCATAATAAAATAAATGGTAAGTTGGTAACACAAACACCTACATTTTTCCGTACATGTAATTACTATTTTTTTTTATTAGGGAGGGGAATTGAAGATATGAGGCAATTCTACAGTTGTTCCAACTGAAATATCCCACCAATTGTAAATACTAATTACTAAATATTTAAGTTTATTATATTCAAAATTTCAAACATAATATATATATATGTGAGTAACATGTATCTACTAGTGACATTTATTCTAACAATGTTGGATGAGGTCCAAAGATTAATCCCCCACCTCTAAGATATGTGCTATTAAGCCTATTATACATTCATAGTGACATTTATTTCTCTTATATATTATGTATGTTATAATATATAATATATACCATAAAACATACACAATATATATCATACATAATTTATTTCTCTTATTTCTCTTATAACATACATAATATATATCATACATTAATGGGATTTCATCATTATTCTAAAAAAAAATCCGAACATGTTCTAAAAAATATTATGAAAATGTGAAAATTCTGATTTTTTATTCGAAAATTTCAAATGTTTATCCGAAAGTTCTGAAAATGGTATATTCCGAAAAATTTCAAAAATTTCGAGAAATCTGAAAATTCCGAATCGGAATGAGATGTTGAAATTCCAATTTTTTGGAATAAAAATTGGAACATAAATTCCATTTCAAAATTTTTTGGATTGAAATTAAAACACCCTATTTCCAATCCGATCCGCCAAAAACACACCCTATCCGCTTCTCTCTCTTCCACACTTGTAGGTCGTCGCCGTCCACACTTGCTCTCCCTCTACTCATCCACGTGTCGCTCTCCCATTGCTTTTCCATTTCTACCCACCACATCATCTTATGGGCAGGCTACCTTCCCTAGGTGCTGTCTGAATTCTCATAATACCACCACCACCCAACCATAGGTCCATAACTCAACACACACGCCCATCCTAAAATTACCGACGAATCAGAATAGTGAATTTCCACTATTTGAATTTACTTTTTTTTTTTCTTTAATAACTCCACATGATTTATATGAGGAAATTAATATGAATCTAAGTTATCTAACCTCACGTACTAACTAATTATCTAATGGAATAAATGTTTTCTAATACAGTTTACCAAAATGTTAAAACGTAAGATCCTGCACGTCTGATCTTCAAAAGTAATTGATTAGCCAAATCCAATGTATGCAAAGCAATCAAGAGAGAAAAAACTAAATCCAATGTATTGCTTTTATTGAACCATTGAGTTCTCCAAATTAAGTGCACGATTCGTTGATTATTAATTTAATTTAACTAAGCCGAGCTGTCCGCCACTACTAAATACTAAACACTTATATTAACTGAATAGTGATCACATACAATACAAGCGTGGCTGACTCCTCCAAACAAATATCTAGCCAATTGAGAGTGAATTCTGAATAGTGATTATATAGAACCAAAATATCTAGCTATTATCGATGGGTGGGTCCAAATTTACAGCAATTTTGCAGTTGGACACTTGGACTTGGACGTAATTGTGTGAGTGTGGGGTATCAAATAATATCAACCAAGTGTTTATTTACTTCACTAATTGGATATTATAAATTTATATATATATATTTGGGTTGAATGATTAGATGATATATAATAAAGAAAATTACAGATTTAGTCTATTTATTTTCTACTTAGTTTAATTTTAGTCCACAATCTTTTTTAAGTTTTATTTTTGTTTACTAATTATTTTATTTGTTCAATAAAAGTTCAAATTTGTGACTTTAAATCTTTTGGGTTGTGTTTTCTTCAATTATAATTGAAGTATAAGTTATATTTCATCATTTCTTAATCATAAAAATAAATTTGAAGTATTATAATCTAAAAAAATTGAGATTAGGTGAAGTTTGAAAAATTGGCAGTTTCGGGTACCCTATTTTAGGGTCAATTATCTTGAGTTTTAAAACTTCAATTTGAATGATTTTTATATAGTTGTAAAGAAAAAATGTATAGCTTTAAAATAAGTATATATTTGCTGAATTTGGGTGAAATTTGATAGAGTAAAAGGCATACTAAATTTAAGAAATTAAATCTGAATCTTTATTAAACAAATGAAACAATAAATTAACTAAAATATAACTTAAAAAATATTGTGAATCAAAATTAAACCAATTATAAAATAACTGAACTAAATCTATAATTTTCTTTATATAATAATCTTTATATAATAATATTCCAACAGCCAATATGGCAATATCTAATATTAATAGAGCTTGCCTATAGCCGACACGGACACAGTATGCCACATATGAAATCCAAATAAAGAAATATAAATATAATAAATGAAATACAAATAAAATAGGGCTATATTTGTCCCAAGAAATTTAAGAAAATCACAAGGAATGATGGGTTATATTTGTCAATTTGGATACAAATTCATGAATGTTGTTATCTGAAGTACCACCCTGACTCACAGCCTCAGTAGCCAAGTTCCTCCATTTCTTAGCATTGTTTTTCATTTCAATCCGTGTCTCCCCCTCCATCACTTTCCTAACACAAAGCTCAATCTCTTCTCTTCCTACAATCCCATTACTCTCATCAACCTTCACTCTCAACCCCACCTTCCAAACAGCCTCAACCAATTTGGAATTAGTGGGCTGGTCGGTCCATTGTGGCATTGCAACCATTGGCACCCCCAAGCTTAATGCCTCAATCGTCGAATTCCACCCTCCATGTGTGAAAAAACACCCCACAGCCTCATGTGACAACACTTCCAACTGTGGGCTCCAACTTACTATCAACCCCTTTTCACCTGTCTCTTCTACAAACCTCGATGGAAGCTTTGCCTCTTCCGAAGTCTTCACCACCCACAAGAAGTAGAAGTTGGTTTGCTTCAAGCCTAAGGCAAGTTCCTCCATTTGCTTGTCGCTCAGACTGGATAGACTTCCAAAGGCCACGTATATGACAGAGTCTTCTGGCTTGGTGTTGAGCCAGTCGATGCAAACCCGCGAGTCCAACTTGAAAAGATGAAGCCCATAATCCTTGTCGTCTTGGATGCGATTGTCTATGTAACTATATGGAATTGTTGGCCCTATTGTCAACATTGGACAAACTTTTGACATCGAATCCACCGCCTGCATGTAATTAAGTAATTAATGGATATATGAAATTAATTAATTAATTAACAAACAAATGTATACCAACCTCTTCCTCTAAGTTGTAGAAGGTATTGACAAAAATGAAATCAGCTTTGTGAGTGTTTGAAAATTGGTTGACCACCATCTGAAAATAAGCTGGATACGACCCCGGGACAGAGAAAAAGGAAGGCATGTCTTGAGGCTCAAGCATATGCAATCCGGGAAAAGTACGCGTCATCAATTGTCCATGATGCTCAAGATAGTACGTGTAATTAACGGTGCACGGTTGAGTGAAAAAGGCAGCAGCGACTAGGCCAAATTGTTTGGCTACATCCAAAGCCCAAGGCAAAAATGAGTCATAAATGATGCAATCAATAGGGTTGGGTGAGGCCAGGTGCTTTATAATGAGGTCGGCTAGGGATTTGGACCCCTCGGCTTCGAACCGAGATAGATAGGCGGCAATGCTTTCAGCTAGAGCAAAGCCGTCATCATCGTAGCCATCGGATATGGTATCGAATTGGACGGAGCTCGTTGATTTGAGGTTCAATGAGTTGGTTACGAAGATGGTGTTGGCTAGGGTGAGTTTGAGGCCCTCAGAGGCTAGGCGCTTGGAGAATTGGAGCAACCGGTTTATGTGGCCTTGAGTGGGATAAGGAATTGCTAAGACGTGGCGGCCTCTATACCCTTTATCATCTTCCATTTCGATCTCTTAAATCTTAATTGCTTTTTCTCTCTGCACTCTACGCCACTCTAGGCTCTAGCTAGCTTTGGGAGCTTGCTCCTTTTTTCGGCAACCCATAAGCTAGCTCTGCTTTTATAGTAATATCGGAACACCAAATAGGCTAACTATCCATCGTTAGTCAACCGCGCGTATAAATTAAGATTCAGTTTATTTTCATAGAGATACGTATATTTTGATTAGGTTTAAATCGCAATCACTTCGCAAATCACGACTAGTAGGTTTCTTGGAAATGGAATCCCTTTTATCCTTTACACGTCTATATATTGTCGTGGACTGTTCTGGGCAAGAATGACTGAAAGAGAGAGTGCTTCATCTTGATTAATGCTCAACCAATCCCATTATTTTGATATGGAGCCAGCCAGCCTTGACAGTTGACTAGGTCTTTAATGGGCTATCAAATATCATTCTTCTCATTCTTGCCTGCCAAAAGGAATATCCCATCCCATCCCAGTAACATGAGCTAATTTAAATAACTAGAACATAAGAAATTAAAGGGAAATGAAGTCCAAAACTGAATTGGGTCAAGTACAAGTCCAGGAAGGAATTCATAGAGGCCAACTAACAGTGTCAATATATAATCACCGATTGATATGATTCATGGCTCACTGCTTGCACTATTCATCAAACGAGTCCAGTGATGGAGAAATCTCTATTCTATGGACAATATTTCAGATTATTTAACAAGAAAATATTTGTTTTGGACCTTTGGTAATGATATTGGAAATTTGGCAAAAGAATAAGGAAAATATTGGAAGAGTTTTGAAGGAGGCCCACGGCCCACGGGCGTCAAACAGGAAATCAGAAAAGGTGTCACTCGTGATGTAATGAATAATAATACGAGTCACATGGGACCCACCACATCACATATTTCCCATGCAATGCAGATGCAGCAAAACACCTTTCGACGACACCCTTTCCCTTTCCTTGGCTTTTTCTCTCTCAATATTCGTTTCTCTCTATTCTACACTTGCTCTCCCTCTACTCATCCACGTGTCGCTCTCCCATTGCTTTTCCATTTCTACCCACCACATCATCTTATGGGCAGGGCACCTTTCCTGGGTGCAGTCTGAATTCTCATACCACCACCACCACCCAACCATAGAATCATAGATCCATAATGACCATAACTCAACACACACGCCCATCCTAAAATTACCGACAAATCAGAAAAGTGAATTTCCAAAACTAAATAAATAAAAGCAAATGCACACCCATCTCTTATTTTCTCCTTGTTTTTTTTTCTTTGGTCTGACTCTTATTTTCTCCTTTAATCTATCATAGTTCATATCATATCGCCACTATTTGAATTTACTTTTTTTTTTTCCTTTAATAACTCCACATGATTTATATGAGGAAATTAATATCAATCTAAGATATCTAACCTCACGTACTAACTAATTATCTAATGGAATAAATTTTTTCTAATACAGTTACCAAAATGTTAAAACGTAAGATCCTGCACGTCTGATCTTCAAAAGTAATTGATTAGCCAAATCCAATGTATGCAAAGCAATCAAGAGAGAAAAAACTAAATCCAATGTATTGCTTTTATTGAACCATTGAGTTCTCCAACTTAAGTGCACGATTCGTTGATTATTAATTTAATTTAACTAAGCCGAGGTGTCTGCCACTACTAAATACTAAACACTTATTATTAACTGAATAGTGATCACATACAATACAAGTGTGGCTGACTCCTCCAAACAAATATCTAGCCAAATTGAGTATGAATTCTGAATAGTGATTATATAGAACCAAAATATCTAGCTATTATCGATTGGCAGGTCCAAATTTACAGCAATTTGGCAGTTGGACGCAATTGTGTGAGTGTGGGGTACCAAACAATATCAACCAAGTGTTTATTTACTTCACTAATTGGATATTATAAATAATATATATATATATATTTGGGCTGGATGATATATAATAATATTCCAACATCCAATAAGGCAATATCTAATATCTAATATTAATAGAGCTTGCCTATAGCCGACACGGACACAGTATGCCACATAAGAAATCCAAATAAAGAAATATAAAGTCATAAAATATAAATATAATAAATGAAATACAAATAAAATAGGGCTATATTTGTCCCACAGAAATTTAAGAAAATCACAAGGAATGATGGGTTATCTGACAAAAATGTAAATGTCCTATCAAGATTTTGAGTACCAAAATGGCAAAATATATGGGTTGGAGGGGAAAAATTATTAGGTGTATATCATATATTGTTATGTGTTGTAATTAATTTAACGTATAAATGTATTATTGAATGATATATTTATATTAATAGGATATAATATTAATAATATCTATTTATATTATAATATATTAGATTGATTACACCATATAATAGTGTATCGATTATATAAAATAATTTTTTGTATGACATGCAAATGATTACAAGGAGACTCCATCAATTTCCATTCAATTTTTTGTGATAATAAAAAAGATTAAATACAAAAATGGTCTACAAATTTTACAATGAATCTCAATTTAGTCTACTAATTATAAAAAATGTTAATTTAGTTCACGAATTTTTCAAGTTATGTCAAAGCAATACAAACGTTAAATTTCATCCGAAAATTAACTGAATTGGTCACATGAAAATGTGATAAATGGATTAAAATGCCTCTAAAAATGTGGTAACTTGCTGTGCAAATGACCAATTTTCGTTAAATTTTTCGATGAAAGTTAACGTTTGTATTGTTTTGGTACAACTTAAAAAGTTTGTAAACTAAATTAACACTTTTTATAGTTAATGAACTACATTGAGATTCATTGTAACCTTGATGTGAACCATTTTTTTATTTAATTCTAATAAAAAAGTAAATAAAAAGGTAAAGTTGAGGTGACCAATAAATAACAGACTGGTATATGGTTATATCCTTATATGGCGAATTTCCCTCGTATTTTAGGCACATGTCGCTCTCAGGCTCTCTCTTCTCTGCATTCTAAAATTTCGTGCTGTTTGGCTCTCTCTCTATCTCTCTGAGTCTGAGCTCTATGCTCTGCCTCGCAAGCAGCACACATTGATCGAATTCGAGCGTTTTCATGACTCACATCCTTCGATTTCAGGTTATTTCAATTTCTTTCTTTTCTCCTTTTTATTGAAATTTGTTATTTCAACTGCTTGCTTTGTATTTTCAACCAAGTGAAAGAGTCTTCTTTTCTTTTTTTTTGTTTTGAGTCTTCTTTTTATTAATAAATCTTGTAAATCGCTGATAGCCAGATATCGCTATTTTCTGTACTATTTGTACCTGATTTTGTTTTAAATTTTTAAATGTTTTTTTCGAAGTGATTGACTGGCCATAATATAATTTCTACGAGGATTTATTGGAAATTTAATTTATTTGTTTCAGGTTCTTTGGCATTTAACTGTATTTCTAGCGTAGGTGATAGGACTTGTGGGGAAAGATCGGCGCAAATCTCGAATTTTTTGTGTGAAGGTTTGCTTCTTTATTTAAGGTATGATTCGGATTTTGTAAAATTTTCTTGGTAACCAAACAGGGCATTAAGACTAATATTTCATATCATACATGCATAGCTAACTCTTTGTCTACTTGTGAATAGTCAATTAGCTCAGCTGGCAAAGTTCAAGTTGGTTCATATACAGATATTCCGTTTTGATTCATCCATTTCTTTCCTTTTTTATCAAGCAATATGAGATAGCTTTTTGTTTCATAAAATGTCCTACTTTAAATTTAGTCTGTCGTTTAACTTTTGTTAAAAAATGGGATGTTGTAAACTGTGGACTATGGAGAAAGAACATTTGATTCGGCTTTCTTGGTGCACGTGGGATCTGGCTTTCCTGGGGCCTTTGTGTCTGTGTAATGATTTAATCGAAGTTGCATGGGCAAGTTTAGATTTTTGTCTCCAATGTTTTATTTTAACTCTACTTACAGACTACGATGTATTCGGATTAGTATTTTTCTTTCTAATTATTGTTCTGATCATACTTTGACTGACCTATATACTTGTACTGAACAAACCCGATACCATCTATTTGTACAAAGTAAAAAGCTTTTACATTTGTCTCTCCATTTGTTGACGGCTTGATGCCTAGTTTCATGTATGGTGTAAGCCAAGTTATTTTTACGTTATTAATTTTTGCGATAATTCTGGTTTTGGGATTATATGACTTTCCTGCATCATCAGTTTGAGATGGGGAAACTGGGAAAGTAATTTCTTTACCTCAAAGTTAGGCATGCTAGAGTTTCCTCAGTTTTGCAAGTAACCTTTTGGCTGGCCTACAAGTCAAGAAGGCTTCTGCATTGATTCTTTTCCTATTTGACATGTTGAAGTCTTTTGTTTCTTTCATTAAGAGTTGTTGACATTCCTTCTCGAGTGGATATTGATGTTATGATCCAACCATTAGGTACCATTTAGGCCATCCTTATAAATAGATTTTTTTTTCTGAAATATTTAATGCGCTGTATCATCTGAATATAATTAATGCATCTTATAAACTCAGTTGACTTGTGTTCTAGCACATTCAAAATTATTTAGAACATCTTTATTTTTTAAGCTCATTTTATTTTTTGTGCAGATCTTCCATCCATACTTGTTGAAGTTATTTTAGATAAACCACAGTAGTCGATGGCTTCACCTACTCTTGACTCACCCTGGCCATCCTCGACTAGTGATCCGTTTTGTGGATCTTTCAATATACCTATAGAGGAAGAGAATCCGGCCGATATTTTACCTGTGCTGGACAACCCAACCTCTTCTATATCCTATAACCATAATATCCCCAAACCACCTCCTGTCCCAAGTAAAATCTATGCAGGAAACAAACATTCCGAAAGGCTTTCAGAGAGTCGCTCTGTCCCAAAGGAAACAATGGATACATGGGACAAGCTTTTCAAAGAAGGATATGGTGCTGATGTCTATATTATCACCGAGGAAGAATCATGTATTCCAGCTCATTTTAGTGTTCTGGTGAGTTAAATAAATGGAATCCATAATTTCATCACTAGAAAATCCTGAAGTCATTGGATGATGAGAAATTTCTTGATCAGGGATAAGGCTAAAAAGTTAATTTCTTCTGGTTTTAATTAAATGTGCAGACTATTGCATCACCGGTGCTAGGTAATTTCTTGCAGCAATCAAAAGTAAAGAATGGTATGAGATACATTAAGATACCTGGGGTGCCTTATGAAGCCGTCTACACATTAATTCGTTTTCTTTACTCATCTTGGTATGTTGGAATTATGTTGTTCGATAACTTTAATTCTTATTTGCTTATTTTCTAGCTAAATTTCTTAAACTTTGTTCTTGTGTGTTGTATGCAGCTATGAGAAGGAAGAGATGAAGAAATTTGTGCTCCATTTGTTGGTTTTGTCGCACTCCTACTCAGTTCCATCATTGAAAAGAGTTTGTATATACCTTCTTGAGCAGGGATGGCTTACCAAAGAAAATGTGGTCGATGTGCTCCAATTGGCAAGGAACTGTGATGCACCACGGCTCTCCTTAATTTGTGTACGTATGGTTGTTAAGGACTTTAAAGCCATATCTTCATCTGAAGGCTGGAAAGTGATGAAGCAAGTTAATCCTGCACTTGAACAAGAGCTGCTAGAGTCCGTTGTTGAAGCCGATAATGTAAGCTGGTTTCTCTTTCCTTTTTCAAATATTTTGTATTATATCTGTAATTGAGATGATGTATTCATTCTCATTCTTGTGCCTTGGGCTAGTGGGCTTGAGTGGATTGCATGGCCTATCTTTTAAATGTAGGCACTACAATTAGGAGTTTCAGGGAAATGCTTGCACAGAGTAACTGGTGATGATTATACAGAATTCTTTCTTCACTCCCTCTTCTTCCTTTTTTTTTTTTTTTTTTTTTTTCTCAGAAAGCCTTTTGCATTTTCATCAAGTTGATACTTTTGTAAGCTAATTGAATGTTTATGTAGGGATCTTACATTCATTTTTCTTCTCTGTTGTGCCAGAGGAAAGAAGAGAGGCTGAAGAAAAAGGAAGAGAAAAAAGTGTACTTGCAACTGTATGAGGCAATGGAAGCCCTCCTTCACATCTGCAGGGATGGGTGCAGGACAATAGGACCCCGGGACAAAGTGTTTAAAGGAAGCCAGGTTGCTTGTGGCTTTCCTGCTTGCAAAGGGCTTGAGACTTTAGTTCGCCATTTTTCCAGCTGTAAAACCCGGGTTCCTGGTGGATGTGTTCACTGCAAACGCATGTGGCAGCTTCTTGAACTGCATTCTCGTATTTGCAATGAGCCTGATTCATGCAAGGTCCCCTTGTGTAGGTAAGCATGAGAATTTCGGATGCACTTCTTTGCCCTATGTTTTCAGGGTAATAAACTACAAAGATATAATTTGTTTGATTGGCATCTGACGAGTACTTTGTTGCCATGTTTTTGGTTACCCTTTGAAAGGCAATGTGGGAGCATTACCTTTGTGTCCTATTAAGCAGTTGATTTTGCAAATAAATGTGAATGGATTTTAAAATGATACACTAGGAATTGAACCAATCCTTTGTGGAATTCCAATGTTGCTGCCGGTAATTTGGATGCCACATGTCACTACAATTGAAATGATTTTTGGTGAAATCTTCAATGGCACACCAGCATCCTCACTGTAACCCACTCTGTCATGACCTGTGATCAATACTATTACTGCCAGAATTGCATCATACTTTTTGCCATTTTGTAGTGAAGGATGTAACTTATTGGAGTAATAATATGAATATCTACTTCTTCCTTCGTGGTTTCAGGCATTTCAAGGACAAAATGCAGCATCAGACCAAGAAAGATGAGGCTAAGTGGAATCTGTTGGTGAGTAAAGTGATAGCAGCAAAAGATGCTCTAGGGCCAATCTCAGGTCGGCGCTCAAGTTTATTATGAGCCCTTGTATTTCGAAGCAAAATGTATTATGGATCTTTTTGATGGGTCAACTAAATGTATTAAGTGCCCTTTTTTTTTGGGTCATGAAAGTGCCCTTGTATTCAAAGCAAAATGTATTATGGACCTTTTTTTTGGTCAACTAAAGGTATTAAGAATCTTCTCTCTTTTTTGTCGAATAAATATCTTAAGAATCTTGAGGCTATTGATTTTGGCTGTTACGTTTGCCAGGCTCTGATGATTATGTGATTTTGGATATCATTGAGTATGCCATCAAACTTCATAACATTTACGCGTCAGTCAACAGATCATTTCTTTTACTCATTCCAGAATTCCATACTGAAGAATGCATCAAGTTCTATTTCATTTTCATAAATGAAAAAATCCACCTAAGCTTACATGACAACATAATTGAAAAAAGCATTACGGTAGACCGATCTGCATGCCTTGATAACATCACAATACTAAGCCCCATCTGCTAATGTCCTCTTTGTCGTACTAATGTACAGAACTGCCAAAAAAAAAAATCAATTATTTTCTCACCAAGGTAACACTAAGAGCAAAATGATAAGATAATTCTCAGATCATTACCGTTATTTCCACGAATAAAAGCATCACCATACTTATTTTTCAACTGTCCGTTGACATATTCTTCTGTCTGCTCCATTGCTATATTCATATACCCATCAAGACAAGCAAGAATACCTGAACAAGAAAACTAAGATATCAAAATAGCCTATCCATGCTGCTTGCATCATAAACATGCAAGCTGACAATGCGAACTATTGCATATTGCACGGAAACCTTTGCAAGGAAGTTGTATTTGTAATGCTGCAGGATTAAATGGAGGTTGAATATGTGGCATGATATTATGGATACCGTTGAGTTAAATCTGTAAAATTTAATCCACAGGTTGCATATTTTATTGTAATAAGTAATTGCATTTAAGCAAGAAAACGAAAAACATATAAGCATGAAAAAGGATCAGAGAGATAGACCTCGATAGTCAACACCAGAATTCAGTTTAACAACAACCGGTCGCCCACGAATTGATTTAAGGAAATCTGCTGGAGTTTTTGTGGTTCCCACCCCTTTCTCTCCCCCTCCACTCATTTTCTGTATCTTAAATTTTAACTTGCTCCACCTAATGAAATGATAGCAATTGATAAACAATTTCACACTAAAAATCTATAGATAAAGAATATACATGTAACAATACGTAAAGACAAGCAAACCCCATTATGTTCGAAATGCTAATACATATCTTAACAGAATTGCAAAACCGGCACTTCTTAAACGAATGGGTACATCAACCAATCATGAAAATGCAAAACCCAGAGAATACACAGTCTTAGTAGATCTGACTTTTAAACAAGCCCATCCAAGCAAAGAATTCTAGTTTGTTGGTATCAGATGGTTAATTCAGTTAACAATGAATCTGACACCATCTATCAAGAGAACAACAGAGAAAAACAGAAATAGGTCGAAGTAATTAGAAGGTCAATTAACATAATACAAACAATTTTATTAGGATGTGAACACGTGTCCAACATCCTTCAGCAGCAACGTATTCTGCTGTGAATGAACTTTCAACTCTTTAAACTTATATGACAAAAGTAAAGAGGATGCTTTCTACATATGCATCTAACTTAATTTCTGGCAATACATGATTTCCAGCCCTCAAAGGAAGCTAAAAAAATCATACTTTTGATTATTAAAATATGTCTTAGAAAAAAGGACCCATGATAATTCATTACATAAACAAAGAACAACCTTTTTTTCCTCTTCTTTTTCTTCTTCTATAAACTCTTAAATTCTTCATAGAAAAGATTTATGCTTTTCTTCAGTTTGCTCTATTTCACATTATCATCGTAATGAGTATCTCAGAAATAGCCCTATTCAGACAATAGCTCAAATTCAAGAACCCTAAATGCAAAGTTCAGAAAACCAATTCTATAACGAAAAGAATAACAAGGAGTTTCTATAACCGCAAGGACTAAAGCATGAATGCTATGAAAGATTAGGAACAGGATACGGATCAAGACATACCTTTATGCTTATTATGGCTGAGCTTTGAGACAGCGCGAGAAACAGAGAGTGAACGGGAAGCCCTCACTTGGTAGCTAGCTTTATATTAGGGGGAGACTTTTGCTTTTTCGTTTCTTTTCCTTTTTTTCTTTCTGGGTCGGGACATGGTGCGGGTGTGTATTTTGAGCCCACCTCAGTAGTTGGGCCTGATTTGGGCCTGATAATCAACTTGGCATTTGTTTTCTTTACCCAGTCATCGATGGACAATCGACATGACAAGTTGAAGACGATGAAGAGAAGAAAGCAAGCAACTTTCCATTCTCTTGATTATAGCACGTGATTCAAAATGTTGTGCAGTCAACATTCCACTTGGCCAGTATCAATGGAATTATGGAACCCAACGAATCATTAGCAGATCCTACCCATCCTCATCAGGTGGAGACACAGAATCTGAGATCCTCCTCCGTTTCTTGTATTGTTTATCTGTCTGTTCCCAATTAACTTGGAACCATGACACCACTCAGAAAACCACTTCCCCGCCTTCTCTTCAAACCCAATTCTTCCAAATCCCCATCCTTCCAAGCACTTGCCTCATACTTGACCCTCACTTTAAACCCAAACCCCCCAACACAAACCTCACCAGAACCACCCCTAACCGTTGTGCCCATCAGTACCCAGATACCAATTTCACCAAAACTGATCTTTAAAATCACCAAATATGATCCAATTTCGTACAGACTTACACCCGCCAGGCCCTTCTCAACTGCAAATTTGGACCCTTCATCTTCCAAACCATTGGGTTCTGCAGAGCCAGAGCCAGAGCCAGAGCCAGAATCACTCCCATCACAGCCAATCCCAGTTGTTTCCACCATGAGTTCACAGCCTATTGATGCAGGCTCTTCGATTCGAAAACCAGTCAGTTTATGGCCTGGAATGTACCATTCACCTGTGACAAATGCTTTATGGGAAGCAAGATCGAAAATGTTTGAGAAACTCGGGGATCCTCCTCCGCAGAGTGAATTGGTGGCGAGAACTCCGGCGCAGAGCCGGACTAGTATCGTTTACAAGTTTTCGTCTGATTATATACTCAGAGAACAATACAGGAACCCCTGGAATGGGATTAGGATGGGGAAGTTGCTTGAGGATCTTGATGCTCTTGCTGGAACCATTGCATTCAAGGTATTAAGTTATATTCTTACTGCAATTGGGAGTGTATTTGTTTGAAATTTGTTGGGTCTGGATAGGTAGAAAATGCTGATAACGGGTTTTCTCAATTGGGTTTGAGTTAGGATTCTATTCTGCATAGGTTATTTGATTTTCTTGAATTAGGTGTTGGGCGTTTCCGGTCCTTGGGATTTGCTTTGTGTCTTTGTTCTCCACATAATTAAGCTTTGAAGTCATATATAGTACGAAAATGTTTTCCTCTGTACTGGAATTCGGGACTTGGTCCATGTTAAAATTGTTTTCATCAGTATCAAAAAAGATTTATTCTGTCCAATGTGCGTGTATTAATCATCAAAAAGAAACCGAGAAACTTGCATGTATCCTCACCACTGGAGCTATATATTCTTCATTTGTATTGCCATTGTTTAAAAGCTTGGATTTCTTTTTCAATGATAGTGATGACTGATGAGTACATGTTAGCTGTTAATCAAGTGATGTAACTCTACTGCGAAGATGACTTAAATTAACTGCTGCAATCTAAACCAATACTTCGCTGACCATGATTGAGTATGAGTCTGCTTATTGTTTTGATCAGTAATATTTCAAGGTATTACATGACCTGTTGGTTGTTGCTTTGTCATTAAAAGTTATATCCTAGACTTTTAAATTCACTTACTCACTTGGACCAGCACTGCTGCAATGAAGATGGCACAACAAGGCCTCTACTATTGGTGACTGCTTCTGTTGACAAGATGGTTCTGAAACAACCTATACGCGTTGACACTGATTTGAATATAGTTGGTGCTGTCGCATGGGTTGGAAAGTCATCCATGGAGATTCGACTGGAAGTGACTCAATCCCTGCATGGTACTGCAGAATATATAACACATATTTTGTTTGCATTTATAATCTGGGTTATAATTGTATTCTAGTTTAAAGATCATGATTAGTTTTTCGTTGTGCTGACTATGAAAACTTGACTTGCTGGAACCCCATATCTTCAGATTCCCTTGCTCTTATAGCAAACTTCACATTTGTGGCCCGTGATTCTAAGACTGGAAAATCGGCTCCAGTTAACCAAATCTCACCTGAGACTGAAAAGGAAAAATTGCTTTGGGAGGAAGCAGATAAAAGGAATACAACGAGAAAAAAGAAAAGAGGAGAACATAAAGCAGATATTGAGAACAAGGACGCCAACAGACTCAATGCCTTGTTAGCTGAAGGTCGAGTCTTCTGTGACATGCCAGCACTGGCTGACCGAGATAGCATTCTAATAAGGGATACTTGCCTCGAGAACTCTTTTATTTGCCAGCCACAGCAAAGAAACATCCATGGTCGAATCTTCGGAGGATTTTTAATGCGAAGAGCATTTGAACTGGCCTTCTCTACAACTTATGCATTTGCTGGTGTGGCACCACACTTTCTAGAAGTTGATCATGTTGATTTCTTTAGACCTGTAAGTAGCCAGCCTATTATCTCTATAAAATCTTATATTTAACTTGCATTAGCTGGCAGAACCGCAGAGTACAGAATTTTCATCGGTGCTGGTACATGTTTGTGGGATTTTTTATATTTATTGTGCTGATGCAGGTGGATGTAGGAAATTTCCTCCGTTTGAAGTCTTGTGTTCTCTATACAGAACTTGAAAACCCAGCTGAACCTCTGATAAACGTGGAAGTTGTTGCTCATGTTACACAACCTGAGATCAGGTCCAGTGAGGTGAGTACGTGAGTTAACATGCTGAAAGTAGCTTTTGCACAAGCCCTGTAAAATGAAACTATTCCTTTCATTGTCTCATCACTGAAATCCATTAGAAAAGCAACACATTCCCTCCGAGACATACCAGCAGACCGAGGAAGATATAAAATCATTGTACATGATTGTACATGATTGAGTGGAATGGTTTTGAGGAAATATCTATCGAAAATGATCTTCAGGGAAATAAACTCATCTAAAATGATAAGAAAGATAAAGTGCCTTGCAAAGGAAATACAAAGTGAATTGGGAAGATCTTCTTCACATACCTTTTTCTGCTCTACCAATTCTTGGGTCTGGGTTAAGTAGATCAATTTATGTTTGATTCATGTTGTGCTATTTGAACAGGTATCAAACAAATTCTACTTCACATTCTCTATCCATCCTGAGGCCATGAAAGATGGGATTCGGATTCGGAATGTTGTTCCTGCTACAGAAGAAGAAGCACAGCGGGTGATTGAACGTATGGATGCTGAGAACTCCCAGTTTGCTGCATCGTGAACGTCCTTAGAAGTCATGCATTAGTGAAAATTGTAAACATGGCAGGCAACAACAGTACAACACAATAAATCTCGGTCATTTATTTGTATATTCTAATTGCGAACCTTGTAGCTCCGCTTGTTTTTCTTTTTTAATTTACACCATTCATAAATGGGTATCACATCGACTGAGATAATTTATGCTCAACAGGTTTGAATTACTGGCCTCCATATCTCAGTGGTCTAACTATATAGAACTCAGCATCAGGGTGGTGTATTTCTCCGTTCAAATTTCAATACATAAATCATGTTGCGACTATTTAATAGTTTCTGTATGGTGGTCCAGAGTCTCCAGCATTTTACTTAAGGTTACGAATTCAGGTTCCATTTCTAGATCAAAATATTATCCTTTGATCTAAGCTTGTACCATAAGATATCAACTAGCTAGATTTCTAGTGGTCAGGGCCGGTCCAATACAAAATGAGGCCGAAGTCGATTTTTTTTTTTTTTTTTTTTTTTTTTTTTTTTTTTTTTTTTTTTGTGGCAGCCTAATGCAAAAATTCAAATGAAATATAGGGGGTGTATGTCTCAATTTTATGCCCACTTCTTTCATCTCATATCATATGCCCTAACTTTTTTTATTGGGATATCTCATGTTTCTTACTAGAAACATGTTTAAAGTTTGGGGCCCACTTTAAGGGTACGTTCTAGTGCGTGTTAAAAAATGGTTCATGAACTAAAGAATTTACCCTAAGATTATATTACATGCATGGAATGGTGACTAGTGCACAAATTAACGCTCCAAAACTGGTCATCGATAAAGCTATTAGGGAGGGAGGAGTTTATGATTGAACGGGTTTTAACATTTTGATACCGATGAATATTTATGGCATACGACTATATGTAGTAAGGCTAGTTAGGTCACTACTTATGAGACATTGTGATTTATGGAATGTCATTAGGTACAATTTGAAATGCATTTAGGGTATAAATATTTAAAATATCTCGAGTTACGAATTGAAATTATCAAGAAACGACTTGAGATGCCCTAAGGAACGACTTGAGAAACTTTAAGGTATGACTTGAGAAACGTCAAAACATAACTTGAAATGTCACTAGGTACAATTTGAAATGCACCAAGTGTATAAACATTTGAAATCCCTCAAGTTACGAACTAAAATTCTCAAGAAACGAGTTGGGATGCCCTAAGGAACGACTTGAGAAACACTTGGGTATGACTTCGAAACTGTCAAAACATGACTTGGAATGTCACTAGGTATAATTTGAAAAACACCTAGGGTATAAACATTAAAAATCTCATGAGTTACCAACTAAAATTCTTAAAGAATGACTTGGGATGTCCTAAAAAACGACTTGAGAAACTCTAAGGTATAACTTGAGAAACGTCAAAACATTACTTGGAATGTCATTAGGTACAATTTGAAATGCACCAAGGGTATAACCATTTAAAATCGCTCTTGTTACGAACTGAATTACTTAAGGAACGGGTTGGGATGCCCTAAGGAACGACTTGAGATGCCTTAAGGAACGACTTGAGAAACTCTATGGTATGACATGAGAACTGTCAAAACAAAACTTGAAATGTCACTAGGTACAATTTGAAATGCACCATGGATATACCAAGTCATGTTTTGACAGTTCCGAAGTCATACTCAAGTGTTTCTCAAGTCGTTCCTTAGTGCATCCCAAGTCGTTCCTTGAGAATTTTAGTTTGTAACTCGAGGGATTTTAAATGTTTATACCATTGGTGCATTTCAAATTGTACCTAGTGACATTTCAAGTCATGTTTGAACGTTTCTCAAGCCATACCTTAAAGTTTCTCAATCCTTTGGACATTTCAAGTCGTTCCTTAAGAATTTCAATTCGTAACTCCAAAGATTTTCAATGTTTATACCCTAGGTGCATTTCAAATTGTACCTAATGACATTTCAAGTCATGTTTTGACAGTTCCAAACTCATACTCAAGTGTTTCTCAAGTCGTTTCTTAGGGTATATGAAGTCGTTTATTAGGACATCTCAAGTCGTTCCTTAAAAATTTTAGTTCGTAACTCGAGAAATTTTAAATGTTTATACCCATGGTGCATTTCAAATTGTATATATCTAGTGACATTCTAAGTACTATTTTGATAGTTTTCATGTCATACTCTAGAGTTTCTCAAGTCGTTCCTTAAGGCATTCCAACTCGTTCCTTAAGTAATTTAGTTCGTAACTAGAGCCATTTTAAATGGTTATACCCTTGGTGCATTTTAAATTATACCTAGTGAGATTCCAAGTGATGTTTTGACGTTTCCCAAGTCATACCTTAGAGTTTCTCAAGTCGTTCCTTAAGGCATCTCAAGTCGTTCTCTAAGAATTTCAGTTCGTAACTCGTGAGATTTTAAACATTTATACCCTACATGCATTTTAAATTATACCTAGTGACATTCCAAGTCATATTTGTTTTGACAGTTCCGAAGTTATACCCAAGTACTTCTCAAATCATTCCTTAGGGCATCTAAAGTCGTTCCTAAGGGCATCTCAAGTCGTTCATTGAGAATTTTAGTTCATAACTCGAGAGATTTTAAATGTTTATACCCTTGATGTATTTCAAATTGTACCTAGTCACATTCCAAGTCATACTTTAAAATTTCTCAAGTCGAAGTCGTTCCTTAAGGCATCTCAAGTCGTTTCTTAAAAATTTCAATTCGTAACTCGAGAGATTTTTAATGTGTATACCCTAAGTGCATTTTAAATTGTACTTAATAACATTTCAAGTCATGTTTTGACAGTTCTAAAGTCATACTCAAGTATTTCTCAAATCGTTCTTTAGGGCATCTGAAGTCGTTTCTTAGAACATTCTAAGTCGTTCCTTGAGAATTTCAGTTAATAACTCGAGAAATTTTAAATATTTAAACCCTTAATGCATTTCAAATTGTACTATAATATTCAAAATCATGTTTAGACATTCTTAAATCACATACTAAAATTTTTGAAATAGTTCATTAAAACATCCAAAGTCTTTAGTACAATTTACATATTAGATCAAAATATTGTGCCCTTACAACTTTATTATCTTTTGATCTAATTCCCTCTATATATTACACAAGACGATCTATATATTACACAAGACGATCAGTTCCAAAATCTTGTGTGTGTATATGTCTAAGTACAAGAAAGGTGAAAAAGAAAACCAACTAGAAAGATTCAGCAAGCTCTACCGAGATGGTCATCCGATCAACTCTGCATAACATCAAGCACTAAGATGGAGATGAGCTTTCATCATCCGAGGAACCATAATGATGCTTTCCACCGAGTCCAGGAAAAACAGGAGGAAGGGTTGGATTCACGGCCATGGGAAATTGACGAGCTGACCCAACTATAGTTCTTTCATTAACTTTGCCAACTTCCCTGCATGCCTGATCTAGAATAGAAAGAAAATCTCTCACCACCATGAAAATTCGGAACGGATGAGCTTCTTCCTTAGCTGAGTTTCCGTGGAAGTATTCTGTTATTTCCTTCACCATACAGAATGCAAGTTTCTCATGTGCTTGAACCCTTACAATCTCTTCCCCTGCCTTCTTCAAGAACCCATTCATGGACTCAAGGAATTTCTGGCTACTCTCCTTCAATGCACTTTCTTCAACTAATTTTTCACTTTCTGCTATTTTTGTAATTCCTCCAGCAATTTTTGCTACTTCTTTGCTCAGTACATCTGAATCCATAGCAGCAGCTTTCTTTACATTGGTGAGCTCCCCACTCAATCCTGAAACAACTTGCAGGCCAAGCTTCCTAAATTCAACATCATCCCGGAAAGAAGATTGTTGACTTTGGTCAGCTGTTTGATTCTGATTCATGCCAGACAGACGAGAACCTTCAGCTCTGATGATTTCCTGCAGAACAAAATGCAATAGAGTGGTTTTCCCATCAGTGCCCTTTACATCTACAAGCTTGAGAAGTGTGTCTAGCTTGAAAGCATGGGCATCGCCACGGTTGGTGCCAACATTCATGCGGTTCCCAGTTTTAAGCACCGCTTCAAGAAGTTTCATGAACATTCTGCTGTTCCTCAATTCTTCACAAGCTGCCTGTAGAGAGGACATTATGTCAGCAGTGGCTGGTAATATTCATGCAGAGTAAAACCAGGCAAAAGTTGGGAAGCATATGTGAGTGGAAGCCAATAGTCATAAGTAGTAACCATCACCAATTCTTAGAGCCAGGGTAATCAGATTTCAATAACAAGATAATGATCAAGTTTTTTCATATCCAGAACAGTAGAGTAATAGGAGACAGAGGTAACAAGCTAGGACTAGCATCAATAATTCAATTGATTGACCATATTGAAGATCAAGAATTGATCACGTGACCTTGATTAAGTGGAGGGTGGAAGGTGACCAATAAGGCAAGGTCAGATAATGGCAGTTTGGTGTTACAGGATCAAACACATCAAAAGCTGAACAAATTTCAAAATCCAGTAGCTTTACACAAGAAAATTCAAATTAAAGAAAAAGGTGCCTAAAAATATTCTGTTTTTTTTTTTTTTCACTTTTTGACTTGGATAATAAAGTTCGTTAGACATGAATTCAAGTTTTCCTGACCATCACCACTTGTGACAGAAAGATGTTTAAGACTAAGTTTCAAGAAGATATTTGAGGAACGTGAACAAGATAGAAATTGTTGCGTAGTTAGAGTTCAAATGAAGGTTAAATGTGTCTCTGTTCTGAATGCCATATTACACACAGAGCACAGTTGCGTGTTTGCAAAAAAATATAAATCAAGATTTACCTCCAGAGTCTCAAAAGACCTTTTCAAATAATCCACTTCTGAATCAAAATTGGCAATGTACAGCATTGCATCCACCCTCTTAAATGCAAAAGGTATATCAAGCACTGCCTTGAGAAACTTCTCAGCTGGGCCAAGCTTAAATGGTGATTCATCTTTGAACTCTTTAAGTTTGCGTTCTTCCTCTTTGGTTGGAGCCATCTTTAATAGACTTTCCAGAAGTTCTGTCCCAAGTGTATCTGAATTACCTGCTTGCAAGTTTAGAAAAGATTGAGTTACAAATGCCTTGGGAATTGTATAACTGCAAGCACATTTGATGATGGTTCCTAAACTTGTACCACAAGATAATAATAGAAGCAAACATGTGCAGTTTTCTTTTAAATCTTATAAGCTAATACAGTTTGGAGATACACATGCCTCAAGCAACATCACTGATTCACTAATTTGATTGGACAATTTGCAATAAAGAAACAACTAGATTTAGAACTGGAACTAATCCAGTGTAATATTTAGTGTTTCATTTAAAATACCTTCCAAGAGGGCTTCACAGACTTCATCAATGGTAACATTAAGCGCCCTCAACAAAATTGCAATGTTCTGAGACTTCTTGGGATCAAGCACACGATTCTCCTGATTCATAGAGGACATAATCTGTCGCCGGACATTATCTTTTGGTGTCAAACTGGAATTATTTACCATAAACAGTGTCTCAATCATTTCCTCATTCAACCTGCAACCCAAAACAAGATTCCAAAAACTTAAAAAAAACACTTCATTCACTAAAAGGCTATAAAACACACACTTTTAACACCCAAAAATGAAAGCAAAGAGCTTGATTATTGTCTTACTGAAAAGAGCTCGATTTCAACTGATCCCACACCATTGCGCGGTCCGAGCTGGCCCTAACTTTATCCCAATGCAAAGGTTTAAGTTTGGGCTTCGGAGTCTCCTCATTCTTTTCCACAGTCTCATTGTTTTGTGTTTGTTGTTCAGATGCCAAAATTGGTCCCATATTCTGAAACACAACAGGCCTGGAAGGCGTGACAAGAACCGGTGGCCCTTGGTTCGGCCTCGGAGCTGCCGGAACTTCCCAAAACCTCGGTGGTGGCGGCGGCGGAGGTGGCGGGGGAAGTTTTACCGGAACAAACAGCTTGGTAACACTATTATTTCTCACTGGAGAATGCTTCTGCCCCCAATAGTCTGAATTTCTTGAAGGTGAATTCTGCGAATTCCCTGAACCTCTCTCAGTTAATGAAGACGACGAAGACAACGACGGGGTCAACAGTACCGGTATAGGCGGAGGCCGAGATGGAGCCATGAAATTAATTACAGAGTCCGGCGACTTCGATTTCAAGCTTCCGGGACTCATATTCAAACGTGGCGAAACAGTATTAGAACTCGAACTTGCGGGAGAAGCAGATTTAGAACATGGGTATGACGCAGTTCTGGAATTGAAGCTTCTGCTCCCAAAGTCTTTGCCTTTTACGGCCTTCAACACTCTCTCAGAGCCTACTCCGTTAACATTTCTCGGACTCGCAGAAGACCCTCTCGGAGAAAAAAACTCCTCTTCCTCGTCATCATCGTCAGAACCCACGTCGGCATTCGGATGGCTCCGTTTGAAATTGTTCTTAGGAAGTGGCGGGAGCGGCTTCAGCTCCGGCGAGCCCAGTTTCTGATAGGGCGAGCCAGACCGGCTCGAGACCCCGAATTTCGAGCCCGCATTGCTCGTATTCGAGGTGCTTTCTTCGTCCATTCCTCGGGCATTAGCTAGCGTGCCGAGGTAGAGAAACTCGGTGCTCGTATTGGGCGTACTACGGTTCTTATGAGCTCCGTCGGAGGTGATGGTGTTTGGCGGGAACAAGCGGAGACTGTCGGTTCTCGAGGCCTTATCATCGTCGGCTATGGTGGGGTCAAGCCTTTGGCGTCGACGATAGCACAAAAATGCCGCGGCGGAGGCGATGACGATCAGAGCAGTGACAGAGACTGAGACGGCGATGGCGATGGCGATGACGTGGCGGTGGGAGGAAGAGGAGGAGGTTTGGGGAAAGAGGAGGGAGGAAATGTTGGCGGGGAATGAGGTGAGGGCTGTTGGGGAGGGAGGGGGTGGTGGGGAGTGGAGGTTGGGAAAGAAAGTTTTTTCAGGTGGGGTTGAGGAGGAGGAGGAGGAAGAGAAGGGTAGTTTGGGAATTTGGGAGGGTTGGGATTGGGGAGAGGAGGATGGTGGTTGGGTTGGCGGTAAAGAGCTTTCTAAGGGGAAAAAGGGTTGGTGGAGGAGGTGGCGGTTGTGGTAACAAGTGGTGGTGCTCAAGTGGAGGCTGAGGAAGAGGAGGAGGAGGAGAGTGAGGGCTGGCATTGTGGTTGTTGGAGTTGCAAACGAGTGTCTTTACTCTCTCTCTCTCTCTCTCTCTCTCTCTAAAAGGTTAGAGAGAGGGAAAGGGTGTTGTGGGAGAGTGATTACTTAATAGTTTGTGATATGATCACTGATCCGAGAGATAAACTGATCTTGATTGCTGGTTTCACCAATTAGAGAGGGAAAAGAAGATGATTGGTGATTGGTTCTTCAGGAGTATATAGTCAAGAGAGTCAAGAGAGGAAGAGAAAAGGAGTGTTTCTGTGTCTGCTGAAAAATGTAGTTACAGATGGTTTGTTGAAGAGATTGAAGACCAACTCAATCAGTGTGAGCTTGAGGAAAAGAATGTTTCTTGTTCTGAGAGAGAGTGAGAGTCAGGGGTAGAGGGTCTACATGGTGGTGGGTGTGAGATTCATTGAAGGAGAAACGGAACAGTAGGAGCAAAGAGAATGGTAGTTCAGACTTCATACCTCTCTCACAACAGCAAACTCCATTACAGTGACTACTCCTTTTTTCACCGGTGGAAAGAGAGAAAAATGAGCTGAAATAATACAGAGTAAAGTGATGATAATAATGAGCCTGTAAACTCTGAGTGGGAAGGTAAAGATGAGATCTTGAAGAAGATCTAGCAGGAGAGGGAGAGTAGACTGTAGAGAGTGGTGAACAGGTTAAAATCGCTGACAGGAAAAACAGTGCCGAGTATTTATTGGGATTTGCACTTTTCTTTTGCTTGTGTCATTGTGTGAAAGATTCTTACAATTATCACACACTACACTGGTCACTCGGTGAGGATTAGCTGTTTACACTTTGTGCAAGTGAAACTGTGAAAGTGAAAGGAACCAGAGGGAAAAGCTTCACCTTTTTCTTCAATTCACAGCTGTGTTGACACAATTTGGTTGAATTTTGAAAAGTAGTAAAATTTTCTGCTTCTTGTTACTGTAACTGGTGATCATCGAGTCATCGACAGGGAAAGAAAGCCTTTGGGCTTTGGGTTTTGTTTTTCTTGAGGACCCACGCTCCTTTGGTGCACCTCACCTGGTGTCTGCTGACTGGTGGTGTCTTATAGTAGTGGCTAAGGACTGAGCTCTTTGATTTTTGAACCTCACCCGCCATTAAGCATCAAAAGTTCGAATTTTTTGCGTTGCAAAGTCTTTTTCTTCATGTTTGACCAGAAATAAAAGTCCTTTTATATATTTAATTGAATTCACTAATACATACTATTGGTAATCTAATGATCATGAACAACTTTCTTTTTATTCCTGTCTTTGATCATAGCTTAATTAATCAGGCTTTAATTCTAGGACTGTGGGTCCGTATTTTCCTATAAATACACCACACAGTCTTCCTTATATTAACTGTTTTCATATTCATCATGTTACTCATGAATCTTCAATATCTATTTGAAGATCTAAAAAGTTTTCTTTTCTTCTTGGCCAAAAAAAAAAAAGTTTTCTTTTCTTTTTGGCTAAAGGAAAATTAAAAGACATGGCCAAAGAAAAAGGAAAATTAAAAGCTTTTTGTAGCCTCCAGAATTTGGTGTATATGGACTACTTGTTAGGACCTTTCGTTGGCCAGCTTTCTTAGCTATCAATGCCATAAATATGCCTTCTTCCTACAAGTACACTTGAAAACAACATTAATATGAAAGTAGTTGTCGAATTAAAAAGTGTATCATTTAATCGTGAATTTATTGGAATATTAAGTAATTATTGACTCACATTTTAAAGGTCTTTATGTTTTTTTTATGTGATAAACAACATATTTTATCTATGAGAATCTTAATTCAAACCCCTGTAGTTAATTGTTAATGGCCTTGTAAAACACTTTAAATCTGTGTTGGGTCCTTTATTGGTATGAACAGGTCCACATATGAGAAAAATATTTGTTTAGTTTACTAAAAACTTATGGACATTCGCATGAATCCCCCATTAAGATAAATTTAAATATGAACTTTGCACCAAGTGATGAATGGAATAATAACCCAATCATGTTGATTAAAGTGAAAGAATTATATTTAGAACCAATATGCTAATTATACTCTAGTCAATTATCACATAAACAATAAGGTGATAGTCAATGTGTGTTGTGTACATCCACTAGTCTTATGTTTTTGCATGCAGAATGCCGAAAAAAAAAATATATATATATATATATATATACATATATAAAGGAAAAACACACAAGTTATGACTCGTTATGGGCTATACCGTAGTTGGGGGGAGGGGGCTACTTAATAATGTCCACCTAATTAATATCTTAATTTTGTCAACAATGGTAAGAGTTATTAAATGTGTTCATCAAAGTGCACTACATTAAAGTATAAAACTTGCAAATTTTATTCTCATTTCATGTTTCCTGTCACATGTAGCATCTTTTGATCTATAAAGTATGCAATGAAGAAGATATATAGTCCTATTCCATCCATCAATGATTTAGGAAAAGGTCATGCAATTTAGTCCCAACGAACAAAAATAAGGTTAAATACATTTTTGATCTATAAATTTTGGGGTGTGTCTTAATTTGGTTCACTAATTTTAAAACGTGACAAAAATACCCATGAATTATCCAATCTATCTCAATTGAGGAAAAACTGTTAGCCTCCATCCACAAAACTAACGAAATGTTCTCTCTCCTCTCTCCTACATGTCTCTCTGCTCTCTTATCTCTCTCACTCACGCTAGACAGGTTGACCGGCGATTTTGTCGCCGTCTGACCATCAACGGTGACGAAACCGGTCTCGTTCTCTCCCTCTTCCTCTCCTTTTTCTCCCCCAGTGCTCCGATCAGCCTGAAACCCAGCCAAGAGAAAAACCCAGCCCCGAGTCTGATCGTTAACTTCGGTGGTGACTTCGTGATTTTGGCGGTATTGCGACCTCCCACCACCCTCAAAGGCTTCCTCTCGTCACTTTGAGCACGAGAGTGGCCTCACTTTCCTCATCAGACCACCAGAGGCGGTGAATCGAAGCCAAGAAGCAACGGCGGATCCACCAAAGGCTGCGAATCGAAGCCAAGAAGCAGCGGCGGATCCGTCGTTGTTTCTGGCTTTTTCGGCGACCTTTTTCGTCGACCCAGGTATGGACTTGATTTCCTTCTTTGTATTCTTCAGTTCTGTTAAAGTGGTTTTGGCCAATTATTGAGAAATATTGAAAAATCAGTTTGGGTCTCACAGCCACTGCTGTGAGTGGTGGCGTGAGAGACGTTGATTTTGTATTGTTTTGTGATTTTCAGTTTTTTGGAGGTGTCTTACTGATCTGGGCTTAAGTTGACGATCAGACTTGGGGCTAGGTTTTTCTCTTGGTTGGGTTTCGGGCTGATCAGAGCAGTGGGGGAGAAAGAGGAGAGGAAGAGGGAGAGAACGGGGCTGGGTTTCGGGCTGATCAGAGCAGTGGGGGAGAAAGAGGAGAGGAAGAGGGAGAGAACGAGGCTGGGTTTCGGGCTGATCAGAGCATTGGGGGAGAAAAAGGAGAGGAAGGGAGAGAACGAGACCAATTTTGTCAACGTTGATGGTCAGATGGCAGCGAAATCCTTGGTCCATCCGACGTCGTGAGTGAGAGAGCAGAGAGACGTGTGGAAGAGAGGAGTGAGAAAACATTATGTTACCATTGTGGATGGAAGCTAACGGTTTTCTTTAGTTGAGACAAATTGGATAATTTGTGGGCATTTTTATCACGTTTTAAAATTAAGGTCCATTGACTTTAGGTACCAAATTATAATGTTTTTTCATTTCAATTACTAAAACATTTATGTCATTTCAGTTTAGGTACTAAATTTCAGTTTAGGTACCAACTTTAAAAAACATAGTTATATCGAACTGTGACTGTCTAACAGTTATAACTTTTTTATTGATTTATTGTTTTTTCAATATTTGTAAGGCTTAAACTTTAATATTTAGTCTTTGGGTTATAAGATTTCATCCTCTAAACCTAAATCAAAAGTATGAAACCCTAAAAATTTTGATTTTTTATAAATTTTAAATAGTCACAACTGTGACTGTTTGACAATTACAACTGTAACTGTTCGACAGTCACAACTGTATAACAAACTGATTTGTGACATAATCCAAAATGTTTTACTCTAAGTTAGTACCTAAACTAAAAAAAATTAGTGTCTTACTGCTTTATTAAAAAACTATTGATATTTGATATTTAATCTTAATTTTTTATTTAAATTAATAGACTAAAGTGACACATACTCCAAAATTTATAGACTAAAAATATATTTAACCCAAAAAATAATAAATTAATACCACCTAAAATTTTGTTTTGTCTTTTACTCTTTAGCAATTCAAAACATGATAGAAAATGACCCCACCACCATTTTGTAGGCTTGTAGCGTAAGTCGTTTTCCATGCTTTTCAAATGCCACAATGGTTCGCTTTTACCACCAAACTGCGTTTTGGCCAAAAACATAAGAAACAAAGACACCCCGTTGTACGTTGAAACAATCAATCACGTATTTTGACCAATGGATCAACGATGATGATCCCAGAAGAGGATGAAAACGACGCCGTGAAGACGTCGGTGAAAATCAAAACGACAAATGTTAATAGAGTAGTAGGCCGTACGTACAAGCGAGACAGTGCGAACCCGTGGTTCACGCATTGCCAAGGACCTGAGATTGAGTACTCGAAACACGTCGGTTTTAGGGGCTCGTGCCCCTCTCCATCGTCCTCTGCCCCCTGCCACAACACAGATAAGGGAATATTTCTCCACCAGTAAATAAATCAAACTTACTTTTCAAATTACAAAAAAAAAAAAGTATACTAACTTTTTCGATATAAATACTCATTGTCACATCGGTAATTATAGAATACAAACTTATATAGTCCAAAGTCCAAACCAACAAACTTATATAGTCCCATCGACCAGGTACTATTTAAAAAGAGCATGAACTATCGACAACCTCAGCTCAGGATAATAAGCTTATCTATAATTCTGGGTAAGTCAAATTCTCAATGGAAACCCATTTTCTTGATCATTGTGAAAGGAATAAGAATGTTAAAAACCAAGAATTTTAGGCCGTAAAATAATCATCATTTGTGCTGAGAATAATCTTCAAAGTTTGGAAATTGTCTGTGCTACTGTTGTCAAATCCGTCCTGTTATATGTGAACAGGGACAGACATCAAAAGTTGAAGGTGCATGAATCCAAGGATATAATACAAAGTGCCGACAAATCCTGCACAACTGGTTTTTATTTCTATTTTTTATACTTCTATAGTTTAAGAGAACTTATAAGTATGATTAGTTAATATTTGATCAGCTTAATGGATGCAACTTTCCATAAAACCATACAAAAAGCATGTTTTTATAGTGGAAGTGGTACAACTTGGAAAAGTGACCTCCTCTAAGACAGATGGTTCGTATCAATTGTATGTTTGTATCATTCTGTTAATCATGGATGTAAATTATGATATGAAATCACATCAACCATCACTAGAATATGGTATTGTTGTCGGTAGCTTCATTTCCAATCTTAGCGGCCCAGTAATGTTTTCTTTGGGTTTGCCATGGGGGGCAAAGGCCCAAAGACAAGCAGACTTGCAAAGAAACAATCTAGGCCTAGACACTATGGCCTGGCAATGGAGGACCTCGACTACAACTACAAGACAATCAGTTTGAGCTGGGATAACGTCCAACATCAAGAAGTATGGGTGGGCATCAAGCCGTCCGACCCGCTGCTCCGACCCCACCGCCGACCGTTTAACCTTAAGCCGACCCACCGCGATAGAGGCAGCTCGGGTGGCGGGTTCCGTTCTCAACCACTCGCCAAAGTTGAGCCGAGCCGCGAGAGAGAAGGAGAGTTGTAGATGAGAGAGAGTGACAGGGGAGAGAGAGAGAGTTGCAGATGCTAGTCGATCTTCCTCCCCGACGCCCCCTCTCCCCGCAACACCTCCCACAGCGCCAATTAATCTTCCTCCCTACACCTTCTCTCTTTTCTCTCCTCTTTTCTCTCTTCTCTCCTCACTCTTCTCCTCCTTCACGGCCAAGCCGTTTCCGACTGCTCCGACCCGTTTCCAACAAAGACCCAAGCCGACTCCCACCCGACCCGTATAGTAGGAGATGGTTTGGACTCCAAGCCGAGCCGCCCACCCGATGTCCAGGCCTATCAAGAAGCCCAAATCCAAGCTAAGCTGAAGCTAGAAAGCCCATCAGCAACTACATTCTTCTCCAGCGCCCAAAGCTCCACATCTATGACCTGTTAAGTGGTCGCAAAATTACAAATTACCAAATAACTATTAATTTAGTGGTAAAACTCCACGAAAGCTCAAAGCTCAAAGCTCAAAGCTCAAAGCTCAAAGTTCAATCTCTAGAACCCATTCAATGATTTCAACAAGTTAAAAGCCACCAATTAATTATTGTGTATTGGTCTAGCAGTATTTTTCTTCGTACTATTAAAATGTCCCACATTTAAATCTCTCTACCCCAAATCAAAAACCCAATAGCCACTATCCACTTACAACTTACAACTTACATAGAGCATACAATGGGTTTTGTAATTCAAATAGTACATTTTCTCGGTAAAGGAATTGTTAACTAAAGAATAAAATTAATGAACCAAATTAACAAGTTGTTAGATGTACAATTTTTCTAATAGGAATAGGATAAATCTCACATCTATTCGAGAGATGTAGTCAGACCACATGATGTAGTACTCCTAAACAAAATTCGATTTAGAAGATCGGTAGAGGTGTAGAATGGGTTGGGCAGCTTTTACAAAAATAGACGGTTGAGATACCATGGGCCATCTATGTTTGTGTATGTTGCTTTTATTATTTACTTGTGGTCTCAACGAATCAAGATTTAACACGTCATGTAAATCTCCCAAAGGTGTTGCCGTTCCTTGACAAATCTGCTGGCTCTGCCTGACAACCTCACCTTGTATCACATTCATACCCTCTTTGAAAAACCTTGCCCAATCCAGCCCTGTTTCTCTTCCTATTCCTAACCCTCCCTAAATTATCTCTTTCACTACATGGGTTTTAAACCGTTAATACTCTAGTCATATATTATTCCTTCATTTCTTTTTTCTGGGTTTGTTTCTTTCTTCGATTTTCTGGCCCTTTTTCATTGATTTCTCTCATCTGGGTCTCTTTCAAAATGGGCAAAAATCAAGCTTACAAAGCTATGCAGAGAGCCAGGCTGGGCTCCAGTTCTGCTGGTCCTGATGAGATTGAAGATGGCATGGTTTGTACCCTTTCATACTACCAAACCTAATTTAATTTTCTTCCCATTCTTGAATTCGAAATAAAAGACCCAAATATTGTTGTGCTAGATATTATCTTTCTTTGTTTCTAGTCTTTCTTATTTCTTTTCACTTTTTCCTGTTTTTTTTTTTTCATTTGAATTTATCGTAGTGACTTGCATTTCATGATTTTAGTAAACTGCTTGCTATGCATTTGATTGTGGTTCTGGTGGCTAGGTTAGATTTCAAGGAAACTTTATTGTAGGATTGACTCTTGGTTCTTAATGGGTACTTTGTAATTGTTTACTGTTTACTGAATTTGTGGTTATAATATCTAATTCTCTAGGATTGGATGTTGCTCTTCAAATGACTTCTCTATGTTTAATCTTCCTTGGATGAGTTCATGCTTCAATATGATTTGTTCATATGAATATGAGCACTGTTGACCTTCAGAATGCTCGCAAATCTTTTTTTGTGGGACATGCTGCAGGGAAAATTTCACCAACTGTTGATACTTCAACTTAAAACATACGAACACTGATTATTTGGCTCTTGAAATCACTACAATTTTCTTGTAAATTTAGATGCTTTATTAACAGCTCTAGTTAGAACGTGGTAATCGTCTTGGCTTGTTAAAGGGTTAAAGCTATGCAGAATGTAAATATGAATGGTGTGTGTTAAAAGTATAGAATTTGGTTCATAGATGTTGAGGTATAGAATTTGGGGCATCCTCAACTCTTGTGGCATACTGTGTGCTAAAAGTATGTTAATAAAAGAAGAAGCTCTCAGGGGTAGAAGGTGTCTATAGCATCCTAAGTTGGATTTTGTTGGTTTGTCTCAGTGAGTATGATTACTCACAGTTGATAGTCTTAGCCTTCTGTCAAATCACCTGTCAGACAGTTTGTGGAGTAACTCTAGCAGAATCATGATAATCATTAGTCTATCTCAAGAATGTGAATTTCTATAGTTGGATGCCACCCATATATAACCACCAAAAGAGTTAGTGTCAGACAGGACTAGACAACCTATACCATTTTTTCAATTGTGGGCCTATGCAGAAAGAAATTTATGTTATTTGAAAACTAGGTTAATCTCCAAATCTTGTAGGATAATTGTTGAATCTTTTTTTCTTCACAAGTTTTCAACCTAAGACTTCCCTCAATCATACCCTAACTTTATCACTTGAGATAACTCTAAACTCTAAGCTCACATTTGGGGACATTTGTCAAATAAATGTGTGGACAATTGGACATTGCCGTCGCTTGACAAGCATCTGATTTGCAAGTTGTTCCTTTATGAATAACTTTAGATGTTGTTGCATTTAAACGAGTTATAAAGTGATTGAAGGCAATAGTTTCGTTGCCAATTTAATGATTTGGAGGAGAACTTCACTACTTTGGATATGGATTTAAATGATGACAGACTTCATAGTTTCCTTTTCATATGTTAGATTCTCATATGGTTCATCTTTCTGTTAAAGAATTTGATTTGATAATCCAATAGAGTAATTGTATTCTGGATGTTTTGTTTTCCTGTACTTTCACTGATGAGGAGAGTCGCAGGTGGATGGTTCATTTCATTCACCAGAGTGGCATGCTGCTCGTTTGGCCAGCCTTAAAACTTCTCATACAATTACCTGGGAGGAGTATAAAAAGAAACAAAAGGTAATTATTTTCTGCATTGGATTTTCTCTATCTGTTTATGCTGCTGCCATACCTTCTGGTATAGTTCATACAGAATTTTGTACATGCTGAAAGAAAATATAAAAAAGAAACCTTTAAATATTGTGAGTGCGAAATGATTTTGTAATTATTTGATGGTAGAAAGGTGCATGATCTTATGCATTTGGGGTTTGAAGATTGGAAGAATTGTCGTGATGTAGGACTGCACTACTTTGGCCTAAAAATATTGCCTAAAGCAAAGTTTGGGTTCAGCTCATTCTCAACAAATTGGTTCTAATATTTTATCTTCATACTGTGTCAGTACATGGTAGTAGCCTAGTACGGATGTGCATTGCTTTGGTTTCGTTGGTATTTAGAAAATTACTGCACCAAATCAAATTGATTGGTTTGAAAAACTGGAAATAAACCTGACTGAATGAAAATAAAAAAATATGAGCCAATCCACACCGATCAATGACTGTTTTGATCAGTGTGGTTTGGGTTGACAGTAATGACAACATTGATAGCAAAAGATTGTTGGTGACAGATCATATCCTCTACACATGTAGCAAAAGGAGAGAGCGTTTGGATGTCTCGTATGGAATTCATCTATGATCTTTTAGTATTTCTATAGAGAGAATAAAGAAAATAAATGAGAGAAGAAAGAGAATGCTGATGAAGAGAGGTGAGGTGGGATGGTAAGAACAAGATGCTAAGAAAGAAAGGGAGGCAGGGGAGAAAAATGAGATGGCGATTAAGAACAGTGAGGCTTGCATGTTAGAGAGAGAGAGAGAGAGAGAGAGAGAGAGAGAGAGAGAGAGAGAGAGAGAGAGAGAGATTAGTTATAAGGAAGGTGGCTGAGTGGGGTAAGGGGTGCAGTAAATGTAGAGAGAGGGATTAAAGATTCTGGAATTTAAATTTTTATATGAAAATTTAAAAGATATTAAAGTGATATAATGTGAAGCGAACAATAAGGAGTGAATCTCATGCTGTGCCATCTGTACAAAAACATGCATTTTGGTTCAGATTTGGTCAGGCTTTACAACCGGTTTCTATTTCTGAATTAAATCGTTTGAAGTGAAAAACCAAAGTAAATCGACCAATTTAGTTTGTTCAGCTATTTTGCACACCGTAACAATAGTTACTACTTTCTACTGTTAATGATTCCATAAGTACTATGCCTAAGGTGAGCTGTAATATTTTACTCCCAGTGATGGCCAGAATATCACTAAATGTCTTGTCCTTATATATGCTCCTTCATTATCATTTATTTTATGCTAAGTTGTGTATTGCTGTACTAGGAAGATGAAATTAGAAAGGGAGAACTAGAAAAAGATACTGATAGAATGATGAGAGAGTACAGAGCTCAACTGGATGCTGAAAGGGCTCGCAAGCTTGCCAATGGAAGAAACCACTCTGGTAGTAAGTCTGATCGCAAAAAAGGTTGGTGTTGTAGACATGGAAATATAAATAATAACCTGTGTCTTGTTATTTCTACTAGCCTTTTTCTGAAGGTGAATATGTGTCCTTGCAGATAGGAAGGATAAAGATTTAAAGAAACGCAGCAGCAGAAAGAGGAAGGTACCTATTGCCTACAATTTGGTTGTTGGTGTTTTATTGTTTACTGATACTGAACTCTTGTGCATTCGAAAATAAGTACTGCTTGCATGAATTGCGAAAGGAATATTCTAATTAGGCTCCACTCTCCTTGACTGGCCTTTGCATAATGAAAATAGACATACATCCAGTAACTGGATTTGAATAATAGTCATTCCATATTATTATTAATTATACTGCTAATCTGGTTCGGATAAGTATATATATTATTATCATTATACCAATTAGCAAATTAAATGTGAATATCTCAGTCATGAGAATAAAAATCCGAAGTTTACTCATTTCACTTTCTACTTTGTAGCATTCAAGAAGGAGATCTTCAGAGTGTAGCTCCTCAAGTTCATCCTCAGATTCTTCTTCCAGTAGTGAAGAAGAAGACAGAGAATCAAAAAGATCCAAGTCCAGGTCTAAGAGAACAAAGAAGGAAAAGAAGCACAGGTCAAGGACCAAGCACTCGAGCAGTGATGATGACGAGGCTGGTGGTCCCGTGCCACTTTCAAGATTCTTTGGGAGTGTGAAGAGCTAATGGCGTTATATGACCTATTGTTGTGTATCTTCCTACAATAGGAGATTAGTTTGAGATGAGATTGTTCTTTATTGTTTTCTTTTTGCCTATAAGAATCCCTTTGTTTCTCTGCATGATATGATATATTTAGTTGCCTTATCACTGATGAGGTTTACTTCCTTCGGTAGAGTAGTTTGGTTTAATTCATCTCATTCAGTATAATCACTTGTATGATAGGAATCGATGCAACTGTGTTGTAAAAACCTTGTACGAGCATCAATGGAGACATATTCATAACTCTCTGGGTTTTAAATAATGAGGTCATGCAACAATTTGAAGATGCAATTTCTCAGTAGTCATCGTAACATGTATACTCTTTTGGTTTTCCAGTTTTCCTACAATAAGTTTTAGTACAAACCCATCTTTGTCGTACACAGACTGAAATACAATCTTGATTGAAAGGGATGCCAAATTTACTTTTGGAAAATGAAAATTGTGAACTGCATGATGAATGTGGATAAATGAAACAAGAATAGAGACTATAAATCTTTATTGACTTTCAAATTTTAGGAAATGTATTTAAGAAATAGTAATCCTTCAGTGGTATGTTCAATTCAATAACTTAATCAACAGAAAACAAACTAGCCGATACAAACATCATTATCACTGTTCCAGTTAAATAAATAATTCCAATCTAGAACATTCCAATTTTGGATGGAACATATTTACATGAAGAAATCAATCTGGTCACCAAACACATGGAAAACAGAGACCACACTCCTGAAAACCCACATGAATAAAATTGCAAGATTCCTCATTGTTGCTGGTACTCGGGGTTAAATGCAAGTGCCTCTCGATAGATCAGCTCTTTCATCTGTTCCTCAGTCAGTGCATGCTGTTCAAAGTCAAAGCTGAAGGGAGTCGTGCAGACAGGCTCATCACTGATGTCATGGAGAGATGTCAAATAGGGATGAGCTAGGGCATCTTCGACTGCAACATACAAAAAATTGGAAAAATTAGAGGAATGATACTAACTTGAGTGCAAGACTTTCAATAAGAATGCTTGGATGATATTAAAATGTTAACGATAGTAACACGTGCTTCCATAACATAATTTTTTACGAGTTCTTTTCATCAAAACTTCTTTTCCACCTTTGGAATAACACTAAATGCATGTGTATGCATGAAGTTGTTAGAGAATGTGGACACAGCGCATAAGATTTCCATTACAAATTAATCCATAGAAACAAAACATAACAGCATGGAATTATAAAAAAAAAATGTAAAGAAAGAGCACATAACAGCACACTTCTACCAATGTAATAAATACATAATTCTAGATTATTGTCATAGGGAAGACATCCCTCCCTAGACTCCTAGTGCCTACTGATACTCCAATCAACCACTAAAATGGTTGATAGGTCCATATTTCACTTACAGGCCTGGGCAGTAATTAGCGATTCGGGGAATGTGACCTTATACTGTCATGCCTTGATATGTCACAACTAACAAAAGTTAACAAATGATTTACTATTACACCTGCCAAAGTTTTTTGAGACACACGGGATTCATAACTACAGCAATATGCCTAGAAATGCTCACATGCCTAATGTTCATTAAAATTTTCAGCACCCTGGGTCATCAAAGTGAATACAGTTTCTGTCAATAAATTGATCCACAACACTCCTCCATGTGAATGTTCTGGCTTTCAAAAGACAAGTTATATACAAGATCTTTGCCTTCCTTTAAAATAAAGAGTAAACACTTCCAGTGTATGCCAGACGACATGTGATCTTCTTGCCTTTCTTTTTTGAAAGATATTAGAGGATCTAAACATCAGTCATTAATGTACTGTTTTAGTTGGAAGGTTGGGTGGAAAAGAAAGAATGGGGAGCTTGTAGATGTATCCATGTGCTTGATAAGTGATAACAGGAGGGTGCTTGAGGGAGATGAGAAACTGATTAAAGACCTTAAAAGGAAACTCCTAAGGATGTTCTTTAGGATATATACAAACAGATATTTTCTTTTCTTTTCTTCTAGATTTTATTGATTGTTTGTCCTCATTGTACTACCCTCCAATTTTGATAAGTTGTAAACCCATTGCAAACCTTTCTTTGACTTTTTTCTTAAATAAAATTTTATTAATTATGAGAAAACCAGTCCCGCAAAAAATAGAAAGAGCCATGAACAAGTAATGCTGAGCCAATAAAGCACATATGAAGTAGGGAAAGTGTGATTAATTTTAATCAGACTTCTGATCATTTTAGTAAATGTAACTTACCAGTAATTCTCTGTGTAGGATCAAATGTCAACATCTTTTCAACAAGATCAATAGCTGAAGGATGAACATGAGGAAACTTCTCAGTAAATGACTGTCGACGGTAGAGAGGAAGTTGCCGAATGTATCTCTTAGCATTTTCATTTAAAAACCCCAGCTCAGCCTCTGATGGGGTTCCAATCAGCTGCAAGGAGTTGTGATGATTAATCACATTGATTCATAGATATCTACACTACAAACGTAAGATTTTAGAAACATGAGGATTGAAATTTCAAGTTCCATATTCAACATCAAATGGTCATAAATGTGAGACATGTTATGCTTATTAAGTTATTGTTCACGATCATATTCATGTGATTTGAGGAAAAAAACCCCAATGTGAAATAAAAAAAATGACATGGGGGATGCTAATAATGTTGTTCAAGTACCCTGTACTGCAACATAATAGTTATAACAAAAAGGATGGGGATATTTTCTTTTTTTAATTAAATAAGCATCCATCAGATGACCCTAAGTTTGCAAAACAGAACGACTATGACCAGACAGATACTAAGTTACCTCCATAAGCAGACGAAGCTGATGCACGTGATCTCTGCCAGGAAACAATGGCTTCCGATCCATCAATTCCATGAAGATACAACCTACTGACCATACATCAATAGCTGCAGTGTAATCTGAAGAGTTTAACAATAGTTCTGGTGCACGGTACCATCTTGTAACAACATATTCGGTCATAAAATCAGTCTCGGAGGTGACTCGAGCTAGTCCAAAATCACATATTTTCAAGTCACAATTAGCATTTAGGAGAAGATTGCTAGGTTTTAAGTCCCTGTGCAGAACATTTGCGGAATGAATGTATTTCAATCCACGGAGGATCTGATATAAGAAATACTGCACACACACACACACAAAAAGAAGTACAAACAATAATTATTAGTTGGTCAGGTTTGTGAAGCAAAAAATGCACATGTGCCAAAGAAATTGTCTTTTATCAGGCTTGTAATTCACATAAGACTACCAATGCACTACAAATCGCCTACTAAAACCCACACATTAACAATGTAAAACCCTATTTAGAGGTGGTTGATATTAGTTTTTAAGTAAGATGGAAAATGTAAGAAGTTAGAGCAGAAGCAGAACCTGACAGTGTTCTTCAGAGAGTACTTGATTGGATCGAATGATTTGATGGAGGTCAGTGTCCATTAGCTCATACGCGATGTAAACATCATTAAAGAACCCCCTCTGGGAAGGTGGTATTATATCCCTAATCGCAACAACATTTTCATGATCCATATGCCGAAGCAATTTGATCTCTCTCAGAGTCCTCTTCGCATCGATCTTGTTGTCGAACGCATTCGCAATCTTCTTTATGGCCACGTGCTCGTTCGTCTCCGAATTCAAAGCCGAGCTATTCATTAATTTATTTCTCACCGTTAATTATACGATCAAATATCCCAAATGATGAATCTTTTTTGGTTTTTGACAAAGGAAAGCAAAATTAAGAAAAGGGAAATGAAGAAGAATACAGACCAAACGATGCCGTATGCGCCTTTACCGATGGGCATGATGGGGGGCTTGTACTTGGCGGTGACCTCGAAGATGTTGCCGAAGATGTTGTACTGAATGAATCTGCCGCCGTGGCTGAGCGTCGCCGGAATGCTCTCCACACCCATCTGATGCGGTGGTGGGTGCTGTTGGCTGGGGTTCGCTTGTGGCTGTGGCGCCGCCTCTGACATCACGGTGTCCGACTGTTGAGCTGCCGCCCCTCCTCCGTCCATTTCTGGTTTTCTGGGTTTGGTTGATTTTGTTGTTGCTGATAGTAATGGCAGTGAGAAGCTCAAGCCCTAACAACAACGAAAGAGAAAGAAATGAAGGAGTATGTGTATCAGTGTATGTATGTATCATGTATGTATGGTTAATGATTGTAGAGTAATAGTTGCGGGACTTGTGGAATTAATGGACTTATGGCTTGTGTTGTGTTGATTTTCTGTCTGTTGTTTGTTGATTGTGTTATGCCCTTCTGGTCAAACAGATCTAAACTCTATTTCCATTTATCCAAATTCTGCAACAAAATTGTATGCCTATACGTCACTTTTTTTTTTTCTTTCTATTTCTCTTTTAATGCATTGAATGGGGTGTTTTTTCATTAGGGTAATTACAGTGTTAGAGTTTGTTAAGTTCGTTTATAAGGTCAATATGAAGGATGATAATATGTAATTATTGTTTAGATATTTTTTGTTTTACATATCATAAGATTTAAATTTAAATTTATTATTTTGTTATCAATGTCACTTGATTTAAAGCTCATGAAGCATCTAATTTTAATTGACAAAATAAGACAAATCACTTACCAAACAATAGGGATTAGAATGGAATGAGGAATTCTTGTTACCTATATCTTTTTTATGTTTTGGCTTGAATTTTTAATTCTATATGGTGGCCCTAATGTCTTCGCTTTTATGTCATAGATGGATGGCTATATTTCTTTTCTTCACTCGATCATGAATGACGACACATAATACATATGACTTGACAACTCTTAAAAGCTTTCATCTCTTTTTCTTAATTAATAATATTTTTAAATTAAGAAGCAACTCATGATCTATATCCTATAATTAATTATAATGGGTTTCTTTGATATATCTTTAGTAAAACTGTACAAGTCATGAGGAAAACCATGGTTAAGGTTGCTAACGTCGTTTACTTATGGGTTGTTTTTTCTGGCCCTTCTCCATCTTCTAGAAACAACGTAAGTTCATAACCTACTTTTATATTTTCTTTGTTGTGGTTAGTATTTAATTTATTATTGTAATCCTCATCCAACAAACTTCCCGTTTGGTATCCTACTCAAATTTTTTTTTCAAAAATTAAGATTTTTTTTTTTAATGTGAGTTTTCAAAATCAATTTTTCAAATTTAAAAATGAGTTTGGTATGAAATTTGAAAATAATTTTTAAATTTAAAAAATGATGACATCTAAAAAAAAAATGAAGTGTAAAAAAAAAATGATGTTTTATCATTTTAAAAAAAAGACATGTTTTTAAATTTTTTTTTCTATAAACTGTTTTTAAAAATGGTCTATCAAACACGTTTTCTTGACTAAAACTTGTTTTTTTGTTTTTGAAAACAAAAAATAGTTTTTGAATAAAATACCAAACAGGCCCTTGAATTTCTCGTTTGAAAAAAAAAAAACTTGAATTTCTCGAATTAAATCAAGCACGCTGTTTTTGGTTATATATCTTCCAAGTTTAGCAGAATTGCCTCTTGGGTACGTAATTAATTAAAGAACATTGAAGAATCTTTGGTTTCTGATGAGTAGTAGTACCATTTAGAAGTTAGAACTCAGAAGCCTGCTATTTTTGTTTTAGGTGTGGCAATAAGTTGTTTTGGGCCTTTGCTTGTTTTGCCTTGTGGATATCTTGGTAGCCTGCTATTTTCGTTAGGTGTGGCAGTTGGCCTTTCTTTGGGCTTGGCTTTGTTTATCCATTGCCTTTGGGCCTTTGTTTAACACTATAAGAGTCCGTTTAGTTTAAATTTTAGAGATTCGAGAATGAAAAATCAATTACATTCTCACATTTGGTAAATACATGAAAGAGAAATCAATTCCTGACTTAAGAAAATCTGATGCCCTTATTAGGGGGAAAATGAAACCCTTGCTCCAACTTGGGTTTTGTTTTCGGAAAACATTTATTGCTTTTTTTTTTTTTTTACAAAACTAACTCTACTATTATTTTAAAATATCATCTCTATTGTCATTCTTTAAATAAATAATAAATTATGGTATATTTAGAAAACTGACATTTTTCATTTCCAACTCATACACAACTCAAACATAAAAATTGAAATAAAAAGATAATTTCTAATTTACTTTTTCAGGATTACCAAACACAGGAAAAAGAATTTCAAGAAATCAATTTCGCTAACCAAACGAGTCTTAAGAACATTCACAATAGTGGTGTTCAATGCAATTTTATTGCACGAAATTGAACTAATGGATTAAAATTCACTTAACCTTAACCTTTGTTAAGAATATTTGCTTTATATTCAACAGACATATATTCCCTTCTTTCTAATAGCCACACAAAAAAAAAAAAAAAAAAAAAAAAAAGAGAAAAAAGAAGAATAGGTGTGATTTTTATTGGAGGCTTTGGAGCTCTCTTGGATGTGCTACTGTGCTTGGCTTTGGTCCTGCTGGTGCTCTGGTCTGGGTTTGGTGGTTGGTTCCGGGATGTCTCTCTGCTTGGTGTTTGAATTTGAAATCTTCATCTGTTTCTTATTTTTTCGGCCAATGAATCTTCATCTGTTAACTGGGTTGTTTCTTCCTGCCCTTAGTTGTGTTTAGTTGAGTTTGTTTTTTGCATGCTCTACGTTGGGACTTGGGAGGTTTCTATATCCGATTGTTCTCTTAATTATTAGTTGATTGTGTGACTTGTGTCTATGTTTAATTTGTTGCAAAGTCTTGGCTGATCGATTAGCTTTGCTTGCAGACTTGCAGTGAGGAAACACATAAAATGACTCAAGGTTTTTTGCAAGGAAATATATAATCGAAGAAGCAAGCTAGCTTTACTACTGTTAATATTCACTTTGGATCGTATTAGGAGATTTATTAACAACTACAAGGGGCCTTCATATTAAATAATATTAATATTTAAAATGTATAATTAAGTAGAAAGAAGCTAGTGGTGGGAAGATGTCAAGATGATTAGGTAGCAACTAGCAAGTAAATTAAGGAGAGAATTTTGTCGTCCACGTACAACGACTTTAAAAGATAAGCTTAATTGAACAAAATAATACACATGTTTTCAGTCATTTTTATTAATTAAAGTGCATGTGATCATGTGTAATGAAGGCTCAATCTTAACTACGACTACTCAAGTCATTGAATACTAATTAAAGAAAAACTACACCAGTAGTCATTACTAATTAAATTGATAAACTTCCATTTCAGATGCCAATGTCACTTTTTTTTAAGTAAACAGAGTTTGGCTCATTTGTCTTCCATGGTGCTAATTACCTGTTTCATGCTGTCACCCATTTTTCACTATTCCTACGTTGACTCTATCGCAATCAATATCTCATACTCACTCATCACATATTCTGTGATATAAGCCAATTAAGGTGCATAATAACAGCTCCCCTACCATCGCATTTGCTCTGTTTCATTGTTTTCATTTGCCTTCTGATTTGAGTTTCCCTGCACACTTGCACTTTCTTCGTTAACCAACCTTCTTTTGCTTTTGCTTTGCTTAGTCTTACACTCTTAGTTTAGTTCTCAAATTGACAAAGCCAACCAAAAACACAAAAACACAAAGGAAAAATATATATATATATATATATATACATATTGCGTAGCATACACCTTTAGATTTCCTGTTTTTCGTCACAATTGTTTCCGAAAGAACCTTATAAGATGAAAAAAGAAATTACATACCCTCTGTACGTTCTTTAAGCTTAGTCTGTATCCGTACTCCAGTGTTCTAAGGGAAGGAATTTTAAGAGCAATTGGCTTCATTCATCAGTCATAACCAAAGGAGATAAGGTACGTGACGTACGTCCCTTATAATTTCCTTCTTTCATTTCAATTGCTCTGTTTTTTATTTCTTTTTGAACTTTTTCTAAGCGTAGTGTCATAGTGTTGATCCGGTTAGGAACATATCTATTTGAATAAAACTGCATCGATCTAATCCTGCTGTAGTCGTTTTCTTTTCTTTCTTATTTACAATACAATCCAACTTGAATCCAATAAATTGTTTAGTTTTACATAATTAGTTGAATCGGTTTTTATAATCGTTTTTTTTTTTTCTTACGATTTGGGCTTATTTGTTTAAATTTGGGTTTTGTCAGTTTGTCACTACGGACTTTTCTTTACATATATATTTAACATTTTGAGCAATACTTTTATAGATTTTTTATATAAAACTTTTTTCTTTTGTGGGATTTTTGTGGGATTACAAAATACATAAGTTAAGGAATGCAAATGACGACATTTCAGCTGTACGAACTAAAGGGGGTGTTTCCAACTTGAATTTTAATAGATTTTAAAAGTCTAATGAAATCTAAGTGTCCTCGATTAGGATTTTAATAGATTCCAAATAAATCAAGGTGTTCCCAACTCAGATTTTAATAGATTCCAATGAAATCCAACTGTCCTAAAAAACTCATGAATTTCATTAAGTGATGAATTTTAGGAGGGTGTCCCCAACTTGGATTTTATTGGATTTTAAAAGTCCAATAAAATTTAGGTGTCCCCAACTCAGATTTTAATGGATTTCAATGAAATATAAGTGTCCTAAAAAAGTCATGAATTTCATTAAATGAAAGATTTTAATAGATTTAGATAGATTTGGATAGAATTTTTACACATAACAAATTCCATGAGAATTCTAGCCAATTCCCTTGGATTTTGATGGATTCTATGAATTTTAAAATCCATTAAAATTTGAGTTGAGGACACCCTCCTAAGTACTTTAAAACCTTTTAGCTTTTTTATGTATGGAGAAAAATGCATGACATCATATTTTTAACACAAATTTTGACAAACGTTTTAATGGGACCCACTCCATATAGAATTTCAACAATCCGAATGTCTATTTTTTATAACAATGGCTATACAAGCTTACCAAGTGTTATTTCCTCACTCAACCATGAACGAGGACTTATGACTTGACAACTCTTAAGAGCGTATCTTCATCTCTTTTCTTAATTAATAGGATTTGTAAATTAAGAAGCAACATGTGATCTATATATATGTAAACAGTGACAATAGGTTTTATTGATATATCTTTTTTTTGTTTTTGTAACTGAGGGTGTCCTAAGCCAGTTTTCGAGCCCCAGACTAATTTTTTGGGCCCGTCATTGATATATCTTTAATACAACTGTGTGAGTCATGAGGAAAACCATGGTTAAGGACCTAAGGTTGCTAATTCTGAATTCTATTGAGAGATTAATTAACAACTAACAAGGGGCCATCATATTAAATACTACTAATATCTATAATGCATAATGAACTAGAAAGAAGCTAGTGGTGAGAAGATGTCAAGATGATTAGGTAGCAACTAGCAAGCAAATAAGGAGAGAACTTCGTCATCCACAACGACTTTAAAAGTTAAGCTTAATTAAACAAAATAATACACATGCTTCCAGTCCTTTTTATTAATTAAAGTGCATGTGATTATGTGTAATGAAGGCTCAATCTTAACTACTACTACTCAAGTCATTGAATACTAAATAACGAAAAACTACACCAGTAGTCATTACTAATTAAATTGATAAACTTGTAAATTAGATGCCAATGTAACAGTGCTTGACAACTTGGAAGTTGAGGTCAACTACTGAAGTCATTGTTTACCAAATGAAAACTACCCAATCATTAAGAAAAGGCATCAAAGGCCGGAAAATGGACAAGCATGTGAACAGTGAGTCAATTCACTTTTTTTAATTATACAGAGTTTGGCTTATTTGTCTTCCATGTGCTAATTACCTGTTTCGTTCTGTCACCCATTTTTCACTATTCCTACGTTGACTGTCGCATTCAATTTCCTATTCTACTCATCATATATTCTGTGATATACGCCAATTAAGGCGCATAGTAACAGTTCCCGTACCATCGCATTTTGCTCTGTTGAATTGCTCTGTCATCGTTGCACCAACCAACCTTCTTTTGCTTTTACTTTGCTTAGTGCTAGTTCTCAAATTGAAATGGCAAACCAAAAACACAAAAACACAAAAGAAAAAAAAAACACCTATTGCGTTTGAAGCATACACCTTTAGATTTCCTGGTTTTCGTTTGTCCCTTGATTTCATTGTGTTATTATTCTCACCTTCTTTCTGCTTTTACTTTGCAATTGTTTCCCAAAGAACCTTATAAGAAAAAAAATATATATATTATATATATATATATACCCTCTAACGTTGTTTAAGCTTAGTCTGTATCCGTACTCCAGTGTTCTAAGGGAAGGAATTTAAAGAGCAACTGGCTTCATTCGAATCATTCATCAGTCATAACTCATAACCAACGGAGATAAGGTACGTCCTTTATTATTTCCTTCTTTCGTTTCATTTGTTCTGTTTTTCTTTTTGTTACTTGGATTACCTCATCCCACTCAATGAACTTTTTCTAAGCCCAGTGTCATAGAAGTTTCAATAAAGACATAAAAATAGGGTGTGCATGCATCTGAAGCATCAACCGTTGAGGAACATATCTATTTGAATAAAACTGCATCTAATCCTGCTGTAGTCTTTTTTTTTTTTTTTTTCTTATTTACCTTTATTGGATTCTGCTATTTTCACCTTGTTTTGCTTTCACCTTGCAATTGTTTCCAAAACAACCTTAAGAAAATAAAAATTACATACAATCTCTGGAGTCTGTCTAGTCTTACTTCTTGAAGCTAATAAGCTTACCCTCATGTACAGTGATTATATTTGTACTCCGGTGTTCTGAAAAGCGAAGGATTTCGAAGAGCAACTAGCTTCATTCATAACCAAAAGAGATAAGGTACGTTCTTTATTTGTTCTGTTTTTATTTTTATTTTAGTACTCGTAACCTCATCCCCTACACCAAACAAGTAGAAGACTTCCAAATTTCCCAAACCATGGTGAATTCAATCCTACACATCTTGTACCACAACAAGAGACTTTGTAAACTGAAACGATCCCAAATACTTCCAGACCTTGACAAGTCGAGATTCGATCCAAAATCTGAGATTTAATTATATATCAACCTTCATGCCCCTCCTCTGTTTTTGATTGGGTCCTCGTCTGGCTTCCTTCTTTTAATTTAGTTATTTGTCCTTTGAGTTGAATCTGATTCTCATTGCAGTTTCGTTGTTGTTCTCGTATAAATAATCATATCGGATTCGGTTTATATTCAACAGACATGGATATTCTTTCTCAAATTGTTGGAAAAGTTGTGGACTACGCACTTGAACCCCTTGGACGCCAAGTGGGTTATCTATATCACTGCAAAAGAAACCTTCAAAATCTAAAGACTCAAGTGCGCGACTTAGGTGCTGCCAGAGAGAGTGTGCATCATAAGGTTGTTGAAGAAAAAGACAAAGGACGAACAATCGAAACCTACGTCAACAACTGGCTGGCAGATGTGGATAAGATCACTGGGCAGGCAAACGAAATCTTGGCAGATGAACGCCAAGGAAAGATGAAGTGTCTCTATGGGTTTTGTCCTAATCCGAAGCTCCGTCACCAGCTAAGCAGGAAATCAACCAAATTGGTGCAGGAGGTTGTTGACCTCTATGGAAAGAAAGATTTTACAAGGGTTTCATATGATGTTCGCCCACAAGAGGTATGTGCCACATCCACCAGAGATTACGAGGCCTTTAATTCAAGGGATTCAATTTTGAAGGAAATCATGGATGAATTGAGAAATCCTACTGCCGATATAATTGGGTTGTACGGAATTGGGGGTGTGGGCAAGACCACACTTGTCAAACAAGTTTATCGGCAAGCAACAAAAGATACAAAGTTATTTGATGATGTGGTCATGGTTTTAGATGTGAAAAAAAATCTGGACCTGGAAAGAATTCAAAAAGAAATTGCTCAACAGTTAGGTATGAACTTTGTTGAAAATGCGAGCATAATTGAAAGAGGACGTCGTCTATGTGATAGGATCAAAGACAAGAAGGTTCTTGTAATTCTGGATGATATTTGGGAAACAATTGATTTGGAGGCTGTGGGACTTCCTCATGTCGAAACTTGTAAAATATTGTTGACATCTAGAAGTCGAATTGTATTATCCTCTTCTATGGATACGCAAAAAGAGTTTTCGCTGAATCTTTTAGACGAAGAAGAAACTTGGCGTTTATTTGAGAAGATGTCAGGGGATGTTGTTAAGGATCCTGCTATACGACAAGTAGCAACCAAAGTATCCAAAAAATGTGGAGGTTTGCCAGTTTTAGTTGTCACAGTTGCAAGGGCTTTGAAAAGAAGTAAATTGGATGCATGGAAAGATGCCCTGAGACGCCTAAGAGGGTTTGACAAAGAAGAGGAATTGACAAAAAAAGCATACTTGACTCTAGAGTGGAGTTACGACCAATTGGATGATAAGGAGCTTAAGCCATTGTTCTTGCTTTGTGGAATTAGTGCTCCAGGGGGGAACTCTAATTATTTGCCAGACTTGTTGAAATATGGTATGGGTTTGGGTTTGTTTAAGAATGTACATACAGTGGAAGAATCACGGAATTTGTTGCATTCACTGATTGAAAAACTTAAAGATTCTTGTCTATTGCTGGAAGTTGATGATACGCGTGTCAGAATGCACGATCTTGTGAGGGATGTTGCTAACCGAATTGCAGTCAGAGATCAACACGTCTTATCAGACGATGGAGGGGAATTGAAAGAATGGCCAAATAATGATTTCTTTAAAAAGTGCACTAGGATCTCATTACGTTTCTGCAATATCCCCAGGCTTCCTGAAGTTGTTGAATGCCCTGAACTAGAAATGTTTTATTGCTCTAGGAAAAATGATGACTTGATGGGAATCCCGTGCAACTTTTTTAAGGGGATGAAAAAACTCAGAGTGTTGGATTTAACCAATCACCGTATTCCATCACTGCCTTCATCTTTTCAGTTTCTAAAGAATCTTCAGACGTTGTGTTTAGATGGATGCCTTTTGGGAGACATAACTCTAGTTGGACAACTAACAAACTTACAAATTCTTAGCTTTGTAAATTCCAAGGTTGATAAGTTGCCCAAAGAAATAGGGCAATTGACTGATTTACGGTTGTTGGATTTGTCTAATTGCCTTAAACTTGAAGTGATTTCACCTAATGTTATATCAAGCTTGAAAAGACTAGAAGACTTGAGGATGAGAAACAGTTTTAACAAATGGGAGGCTGAAGGAGTCAATGGTGAGAGAAGTAATGCTAGCCTTTTAGAGCTGAAGCACTTGTCTCAGCTAACCAACTTAGAAATATGTATTCCAGATGCTAGCATTCTTCCAGCAGACTTGTTCTCCGATAGGTTAGAAAGATACCAAATCTTTATTGGAGATGTGGGGAAACAGGTTCCTAAGGAAGAAACGATCTTCAATACACTACAACTCAAGCTCACTACGACAATCAATGAATTAGACCAATCTGGTCTAAAAATGCTGTTGCAGAGATGTGAAGATTTGTACTTGGATGGGGCAGAGGGTGTTAATGATATTATCTATCAATTAAATACTGAACGTACTCAGCAACTGAAGCATCTCCATCTCCATCTCCGAAACAATGTTGATTTTACATATATCATTAATAGGAAGGTACGTATATTCCTAGCTTGGTTTTATTTTTCCGTACGTGCTTTTCTTTTATCTTTTATTAGGATATCTTATGATTCTTATCATCATCCATTATAACAAAATGAAATATGCTTGTTGGTTGTTGTATTACATTTTTTTTAAACAGAATGCATGGTTGTGTCAATTTAAATTTTTTCTTGCTCATTCACATTCTTTGAATTTATAAATATTATTTGTCTTTTATTAAGCAAATATTTAATAGAAAATTAGGATTAAATACCAAATCTCAATAATTTTTTAGTATAGCATGAAGACCATATAATATTTCAATTGAACTACCAAATTTAAATGTAGTTTTTTAGATTATGTTACAAATATGTTGGCCCATTTGATTTGAGCCTTTTCCATTTGATATTTTTGTCTTTGACCCACATATAATGAGTGTTAGTAAAATTTATAAGGTTTTAACAAAATTGCCCTTGAGACATTTATATTATCTTGAAAATTTGTTAATGTAGTCTCAACTTTACAATTAGTTGTGACTGTACGACACTCACAACTTCAAATTTAGTTGTGATTGAATGACAGTCACATCTAAGTTGTGAGACAGTTACAGTTAAGTTGTGACTTAATTAAATTTTTTTTAGAGAAATATACTACAATATAGTATAAATAGAGGTCAAAACAATATTTTTACTCAAAATGATACATAGTATAGTGATGTGAGTTGTCTCTTTCAATTTACCAAGACAGTCACAGTTAAGTTGTGACTAGATTGATTTTTTTTTTAATACAATATAATATAAATTAATATAATATTTGTGATATAATTTATTATTATTTTTTTATTGTAGTGGCATGTGATGTAATATTTGTAAATTTTAATACCTTTTACTTTATTATTTTGTTTGACATTTCAAATAACACTTAATTTAAAATATTATTTAATTTTAATACTTAAACTAAAAAATTATTAAAATTTAATAATTAAAATTAATGCACCTTTTCTTTTATTGTTGGGTCCGTCAATTAGCAATTGAAGACCAACTTGTCTTTGGTGTCACCCGTACACCACAAATTTGGTCTTTCGTAATGAAAAGTTGCACTCCATGAGTGAGAGATTGAACCTGATGACGTTGAATATTCTTATTAGATATCAAGAATGGTACAATGATAAAAATCTATTTTTTTCTTTGTCATGCAATATAACTAAAATATGTCACAATAAGCAATCCAAGTGCCATATTATTTCCAATATTATTCATTATTTTTAGGGAGATTTAGAGTTTAGTCTATTTTATGAGTATTTCTTAGACTAAAACCGGTAGTGATTTAGGGTTTTTACTTAAGTCCTTTTATTTTTCTTTTTTGACAGCTTTATATTAGGTTTTAACTCTAAGTCCATCCAAAATCTCGAAGTTAAAACCTAACATGCAGCCTTTGCAAAGCCCACTCTACACCCTAGGAGGGGAAATACCCTTCAAATAGGGGAAAATATCTTTCAAATCGGAGAAGGACTTTATTATGAATTAAAAGGATTTTATTATAAATTAAAAAAACTTTATTATGAATTAAAAGGATTTTCTTATAAATTATTATGAATTAAAAAGATTTTCTATAAAATTTAAAACATCTCTGGTTTCCATCTAAAAACTGTTTTTCTAAAGGATATAAGTCTAATTATCTCTTGTTTTTATTCTTCTCTTAATTTATTGATCCTTATTTTACATAATTTATGTTTTATGCATGGCATATGGTAATAGTTTATTACCAGCTTTAATATATAAAAGAAAACATATATAGAACTAAAAGGAAAAGGGGGGGGGGGGGGGAGGGGGAAGGAATAATATTTAAGTGGTTATATAACTTAAAAAATAATATAACGTTATTTTTAAATTTTCCACATGTACTAGAAAAAATTTGTATAATTATTATGCTAACATGATTGTCTGATGTAAGTATCATGCATGCATGAATTGTGTATTACAGGTTGTGTTGCTCAACTTAACAACCTTGAGTGTGCATGAATGTGGTGATTTAAGATTCTTGTTATCATCTTCTATGGCTACAAGTCTAATAAAACTCAAATATCTTGAGATATCCGAATGTGAAATCATGGAAGAGATAGTATCAACAAAAGAACACGGTGAAGAAAATATGGACAACATGTTTTGTAAACTAGTAGATATGAGATTAAAAAATCTTCCAAACCTCGCTAGATTTTGCACAGAAAGTTATATTGACTTTTCGTTGCTGAAGAATTTGGAATTAGTTGATTGTCCTAAGCTGGGGGCATTCATCTTTGATCCTTTGAGTAAAAATACTACAATCTGTAAAGAGAGAAGCTCCAAAGAGAACCTTGATGTTCATACTGCTGTACAACAATACTTTCTTTTTGACGAAAAGGTAATTTATACCCTTGTTTCTCTTTCTTCCATATCATTTTATTTCTAATATTTACTAAAAATGCATGTATTTTAATAAGTTCATAAGATGGATATATGTGCAGGTAGGATTTCCTAGCTTGGAGGGATTAGTCATCGGTGGCCTAAGTAAATTGATGACAATATGGCACAACCAACTTGCTCCATACTCTTTTTGCAGACTGAGAGCAGTTAAAGTTTCTAATTGTGATAATCTAATAAATATCTTTGTTCCTGGTATCATTGGAAGATTGAATGCTCTAGACACTGTTCAGTTAGAAATTTTTAACTGTCAAAATCTTGATTCAATAACCATACATAAGTGCCCAAGGTTGAAAAGTATTTTTCCAGCCTCAGTGGCCAGATGTCTTCGACAGCTACAAAAACTGGAAGTGCGGAATTGTGATGAATTGGAGGAAATCGTTGCAAAGGAAGAAGGACCAATGCCTAAGTTTGAGTTCCCGAAAGTAACATTTGTAAAATTTTCACTGCTGCCCCAACTTAGGATTTTCTATCCGGGGATGCATGCTTCCAAGTGGCCGCTACTCAAACGCTTGGGCATAATTGAATGTGATAAAGTGGAGATTTTTGCTATGGAACTTTCAATCTTTCAGGAAAGACAATCTTTCTTTCTAATTGAGAAGGTAAGAATACTTTTACACAACTTTCTAATGAGAATTTCCCTTTTTTTTTTGGCCTGGGAGAATTTCCTTTGTTAAATATAACTTTTTTTTACAAGTATTAAATTTCTATTAATTAATTGAAATGATAATTTGGTGTTCACTTTTAAACGTTTTTTTGAACATTATAAAATTTGCCAACATCCATTCGATCTATATAATTTTTTTTTGCATTTGCTACTAAATTATTTATGCAATTAATCAATCTTGTGTTCACTAGAAAAAAGAAAAAAGAAATTTTCTTTTTGCATTCACGTGGATAAAGACTTTAAATGATCCAAGTTTGTTCATATATTATATATATACGGGTCCTTTACATTGAGGGATTTATCATGAGACTCATTTTATATTGTATTTTAACGATCTGAACCGTCTATAGCTATTTTGTATGTCTTTATTTCAAGAACATCTATGCAAAAAATTAGAAAAATCGAAAACTATTAAGATATCTAATTTTGAAAAAAAAAATATACAAACAAAATATTTTCAATAAAGGGTGACGATTTAATTAAGGGTACATACATACATGCGGCTCTTGATCATATGATATTTCATCGCACAAACACATTGAAGTATTCAACTCAAAATATTTTTAAGTCATTTGGAAATACATTCATCTCTAAACTCAGGGAACAATATCTCTTACGCTATACGCTATTTAACATCTGATATTTTAATTCAGGGTTCATTCCCCAACTTGGAATGGTTGATGTTGGGAGAGACCATGGAGATTTGGTATGGTCCACCTTTCGCAGAGTTCTTTCCCGAACTAAGAAACTTTCAAACTTTTGCACCCTTTTCCAAGCAAACAGCTGTAGTCCTTGAGAAATTACATAATCTTGAATTACTTTCTGTTAGTTGTGATTCTTGCAAAGAAATATTTGTCCATGAAGAAAACAGTTGTGGGGAAATACATGCAGTTGGTACCTTTCCACGTGTAACACGTTTGGACTTTTTTCGTATGCACCAATTGATTCATCTAGGGAATTATGAGAACTCCCAAGCAGCAGGCCCAGTTTTTCCTCACTTGGAAATTCTAAGGGTGGTGGATTGTCCCAGATTAAAGAATCTAGAGTCATCCGCAATATCCTTCAAGAATCTAACAGCTTTGCTAGTATTTGGTTGCCATGGATTGGAATATTTATCAACTTATCCGATTGCCAAAAGTTTAATGCAACTCAAAACAATGAGAGTTTTGTGTTGTAAAAGAATGAAAGAAATAGTGGCAATTAGCAAGGAAGAAGATGATCATGCAGGAAATGAGATCGCTTTCAGCCGATTGCAGCATTTGACCCTTTGTTCTCTACCAAGTCTGCAAGGCTTTTGCTTGGAAAATTGCATTGTCAAATTCCCATCCTTACAGGCTTTATGCGTTACCCGCTGCCTTAAGTTGAAGCTTCCCCCTGAACTAGGAAGTGTACGGATGAATATAGTAGATGCAGAAGATGATTATTATCTTGATAGGTTTGCACGTTGTGACAATGATGATTATCATGACGATGAGGTGGACAACCAGAAGGATGGCAATGATGATGAAAAAACAACTGTAAGTTTTTAATCGATTCAGAAAACAACTTTTTTTGTTATTTCAGTTTATTGAAGCTAGCTAGCGCGTCCACGATGCAATATTAGTCAATAGACTATCGCAATGGACTCTCGTCGATTTTAGTTCTATATATGCTCAATCAATATCAACTAAATAATAACAACTTTCAGAATTCATAGTTTTTAGTTCTCATATTGAAGTGTTTGTGTGTTTATCTGTAATGATCAGTGAAATATTTCTAGAGGACTCCATTGCCGATACAAATGTTGCAAGATTCCATTTCATTCTTTGGAGCACATTAATTAATTTCACTGGAAGTATATATAGGCTATATATTGGGTATACCATCCACCTATTATTATGCTATAAGATTTTTCTGCTGGGTTCTACCTTGACATTAATTATTAGTTACTTGTTCTGACAATTTTTTGTTCCAGCTTTAACATGCTGTGCTGGGCCTTGCGGCCATTCCGAATCTTATCTTGTTTGGGATAAGCTTGCAAGCTGCCACCTCAAGTGACAAGTTCAGAAGGCATGTACCTGTTTCAGTGGAAGATTAATGTGCCTGAGTGTACAAGTGCTAGTAGTAACCTTGGTGCCTTCCAAGTGTTATGCATGTCTTGATTTGTGTGTAAATTGCCTTGTAATATACGAATGATTTTCTTTCTGGTAGCAAAAAAAGAAGAAAAAAAGTGAATTTTAGTGTGCACGGTTTGGTCCTGCTGGTGCTTTGTTCTGGTCCCAGCAGCTCTCTACTTCTGGCTTCTCTCGGCTCTGTTATGGCGGTGGTTGAATTTGGAATCTTCATCGTTTAACTGCCTTTTTTTTCTTTCTGCTATTAGCTCTGTTAGGCTCATTTATTGGGTATGTTTTGCCTTTTTTGGGGCTTTCTTGTATTTCCTTTGCCTTGTTGGGGCTTCGTGCCTGCAGTTGTAATTGCTGCTTCGTTTTTTTTGTTGTTATTGCTGCACTTGTATACCCAAGGATTTGAATTCTCTGGATCCATAAATGTGATCGCATGAATATCAATCTCTAAAGCTAAATGGTTATGTTTAGCTTGTCACATTAAGCTGCTTCCTTTAAGAATTAGCTTGCGACCTGTTTTATTCCTTCATCTTCATACATCAATTAATTAAAAACAGGTCAAAAACTCATATAGTATATGGTCTCAAACATTGATACATAAAGAGATATGCTCCAATTTAAAAGTCATTATTCCAGCAGTTGCTCACCAAGCAAACTTGAATTTCATAACATCGACGAAATTTCAAACAAAAGTTCTCCGTTTAATTAACCAATAACCACTCTCAACCTCACAAGTCAAGGGACTGTATAGTCCTACTTCATAAATAGATGAGTCAACAATATCATGTGATGTGAGAATGAGATTCTACCATATAAATGCAGGTAACACGTATGAGGGGTAAGCATCATATTTGGAAGCAAGAGCTTGCACAGAAGATAAATCTGCAACGCCTGCAAAACTACTGATTCCAAGTTCAGTTGCATGGATCCCACCTGTGATTAAAACTGATTGGACTGCTGCTGCATTTGCACCCTTAATGTCGTGGTGAAGAGAATCACCCACTGCAATACAATCATCAGGGTCTAAACCAGCCAAGGCCATAGCTGATTTGTAGATGATCTGTTTAAAAATGGTGTAAATTGATCAAAAGGGCAAGCAAAGAGAATGTAGACTTTAACAGAAATAAGCACAATGCGAATATAAAGTGAGCATTTCTGCAACAATCATCTTTCCACTAACATTTGGCATAACTAACCAAACAAGTGAAGTTTAGCACAGATTTGTTAGTTTATTTTAGCTTAATCCTTTGGGAAGGCTTTTTGAGTAAAAATAATAAAACATGCTACAAGCTTGGGAAGATATAATATGCATGAGGAACTGTGCATTGCAATCTGCAAGCAGTGGTGGATCAAAAATTTAAGTTACGGGGCACCATATATGTAGAAAACTCATGCGAGGGTTAGATTGTGAGCTCAGTATATTGAGCACATTTGTGTACTTGGATGCAACCTAGAGCAATAACATGAGTCTAGAATCTAGCTCTAGCGCAAAAGCAATATGCAGTAAAGTAAAAATTAATATATAATGATGTTAACAACGGTAACCAGAACAATGTGACTAGATCACCTTATCAGGCTTGCCCATCCATTTTACTTCACCCCCAAGCTCTTCATATTTGGCAGCCAGAGTCCCTAATAGGAGAAAACTTATTTATATGAGGCATATGCAATCAAGCAATATTTAAAAGCTTCCAAATATAGAAAGTTATATGATATGTAATCAAACAATATTCAAGATCATGGTATATTATGTATTAAGCCCAACATATTAACTCATCCATGCCATTCTAAATATATTAAGCCCACAATAGATAGTTTTACCAGGCATTACACGCAAAGCTCTAGCCTCAACAGTCACAAAATCTGGATTGGCAACCACCATAGGGATGTGTTTAGCGGCACATTGTTCCAATATGCTCTCAAGTTCCTCAAGTTTCATGGGGAGTGCATCACCAGAAGGATGCCCCAAGGCTTCAGTCCCATGGGCCAAAATAAATTCAGCATCTTGAACATTTTCCACAACTTGTAATCCAAGGCCCTGCAAGAGATTGATGAAGCCAGTTTCAAAGTTGAAAATGAACATTCATGAATAATTATATTAGTATATACTTCCCCACTTCCTAGGCTTTCTTGTTGCTTGATTAATCCCAAGCTTAAGAAGTTGGTATGATTAAAATGGATCGACTAACATAAGAAAATAAGTCACAACAGAATCATATGGGTGATTGTCAAATTTTCTTATATTACAGAATTTTTTTTTGAATATATACAGGAGAGAGCATTCTTTTAACTAGGCTTCTACAGCCAGATTTTTCCCTAAAAGGAATCTAGACATAATTTAGTGAAGAGAAGTAATGGAGAGAAGCAGGGAGAGAAGAGAAAAGAACTATGGACCTCTATATTATCTCCCAACCCACTTTTGATTTCTCTCAAAAAGTTGAGAGATTGGGAAAGAGAAAATGAGTTTCCTGTTTTGTTTGCTTTCAAGGTATTCCAGAAATATTGTCAATCAAAGATTTTTCTCTCATTTTTTCTTGTACATCCATACAAGAGAAATCAGCAACTGCTCATCTCTTCTCTTCTCTCCTCTCAAAACTTAAATTGCCAAACACACAGTTAGTTTCATGGGAAAAATTATTTCAAGCCTCAATCTTTGTCAAATCGTATGGGTCCCTGAAGGATTTCTTTCTTAAAATCCAATGACCTGAAATGATGGGCTTCCCCTTCCTTTCTGAATAGTAAAGTAACAATGCCTCAACAGTTGAAGAGATATTAATGAAGGAGGAGGAGGGAGGGGGACAAAGAGAGTCCCTGAGACTCCTTCAAGAGGTGGGCTTCACTGGAGGGAGGGAGAAAAATGCTTTTCAAAATCAACAATTGGTGTACCTCAAGAGATATGGCACCACGAGCACTCCAAGTCATATGAATGCAAGATTTTCCCAGTGCTGCAAACCAAGCATCATCTCTTCTTTTACATAACAACATACAGGAGAAGTTACAACAACCCTAGTAGATACAACAACAAGATTGAAAGTGTAGTCGAAACACATAGCCTTTCACTTCTCTGTACACAGATGCGGAGTATATTGCTATAATAGAGATAGGCTACACAAGAAGATTTTTTTTTTTTGGCCAAGAAGATTGAATAATAAATGAATGAATGGAAAAGCATAAAGAGGTGGCATATAAATAAATAAATGATGACAGTGATACTAAATAACATTTTAACTAAAGATATATAATAATATAATAAATATTTTTATAATGACAATTTTCATGATCATGGTTCGACAATTTATATCTGCAGACAGTATAAATATTATGACATGAAAAATAGCAGCAGAACAAACTTAGAATAGCCAAATGTTCTGGAGTTTTTAACACAATTTTAAAGACATCAGTTTCATAACTTTTCAATTATGAAAGGTGGACTCTTTTACATATAAGAAATTTGGAAAAATATTTACACAGTGGACGATATGAAGTTCAAACTATTGCAGAAATTATACAGTTTATGGTGATATGAATGCAAACCAGCCCTATTGGTACAATCTTTTAGGAAAACCTAGATGTCAGTCCTCAAACAGCTTGACACGCATTAAAGGCAGACAGTAAATTGGTCTGGCTTGTCCATGATCTATGAGAAACAAACATCGAACATATTCTAACCTCAATGGTTTTAATCTTTTTTTTATTTTTTATTTTTTTAAAACATGGTGGTCAACCTTTGCAAGCTCTGATGTGTTATTTCTCCGCTAGTGATGGCTCCTACAAAGAGAGAAGGATCAAACCCAAGGCTTGTCAATTTCTCCATGGTTGTAGACGAGCGTCTTGAGGAATTACTTATAATAACCATCTTTGCTCCAGTATTTGCTAGCTTTTTCACTATTAAACAAGAAGAAGATTAAACAAATAAGCACCACCACATTTGTAAATTGAAACTAGAACGACTTATGGTATCAACAAAATCAAAAGCTTACCCAAATGCCAAAACTAACAGATGAAAACATACATGTTGAAATTGCACCCGGATAAGGTTGCTTCCCATCATGGAGGACTCCAAACTGATCTAAGAACCAGGCCTGCACACAGATTACCAAACACATTTCTATGTAATGTCAAGTTTAAATGTCCCTATGAAAGCGAAATTGAGTAGTGATGGGAACCTTGAAACGGTGAGTTTCGGCGAGTTGTTGAAGCCCATTTAAGCTCTGGAAGAACTGAACCTCTTTGGATGGAACAGAGCAACTGGGCATCATCTTCTTCTTCGTCTTCTTGTTGTTCGTCTGGTTGATATTTCTTTTCCTCTATTTTGTTTTAGGGAACAGTATTTTTTGACAATAGCCAATCAGGCCCAAATGTTTAAATAATGATAAAGAGTGCATTTTTCTCTCACTACTTAAAAGTTAAAACAGGCCCCGAGAAGGAAAACTCTGTTCGTGGCAAAAAAAAACAGAAGGAAAACTCTGTGCGTAGATGTGTGGTTCCCAAACTCATATAATAGTGTTTTATTTTTGTTCGAGTCTGTTTTCTGCTTATGAAACTATTCAGACTTTTGACCCAAAAAAGAAGAAGAAGAAACTATTCAGACTCAACTGCTAGTTTATTATTATTATTTTTTTTAATGCATCAAGCTTGCTTACTGTTACTGAAGTGTGTATTTTTTCATTATTCTGACCATTCACTCAGGATCAATCTGTTTGGAAGCCCGTTTTCATTCTCTTGAAAACCAAAGCATTATGAAGTAATGAATTTGCTTGCATTCTCAACCATCCAATTTTCATTCTAAAAGTGCAAAATGTTTTGATCTGGATTCTGGAATAAGCAAATGTGTTGGCCCATATTTAAGATGATCCAATACGCTAAATAAAAAACCCTGATTAAATACCAACATTACTGTGTTTTGGTACTAACACATAAGCTTGTGCAAATGAATGAAATTCTGTCAAATACATGGTCACTAGAATACACAATTTCCTCTTCATTCAAGAAACTATTGAGATGGTTCTTGGATGGGCTTCCCTTTTTCTCTTAGCTTGGCCAAAGATTCTTTCATGGCTTCCTTCCTCTTTTTGCTGGCTAGTACTTTCGCTAGTACACCACTCACATTGGGGTCATTTTTCTCTTTTGGCGGAGGCGGTGGAGGCCTTTTGGCTGCTGCATTGGCACTTGGGTCATTGACATTGAAGCTGCTGAGTACTGCACCAGCCAAACCCAAGCTCACAGTCCTGCACCATCAATCAACCCCACAATACAGTACCTTGTTACATATCTGATATCATTATTGTAATGAGTGATATTGCGTGTCACACAGAGTTGTCCATAATCATATACATGAATGGATTGAATGGAGAATCATACACTAACCTGCGGTGAACAAGTTTATTATTCAGGGCATGGACATTATCCGAAACTCGATGGCAAGCCCTGACTTTCTGGAAACCCACAGATGGAAAATGGGTCATGTTCTTCTTAGTTGTGGTTGAGATTGGTGTTGTTGCAGTAGCAGGTGGTGAAGCTAGTGAATGGGCCATAGCTCCCTATCTCACTTGGGTTGGAAATCAAAATTAGAAGAGATCTTCTTCTCAAGTCAATTGTGGAGATGTGGAGAAAATCTTTTTATGTGTATGGTTTGGACTGTGGAGCTTAGATGAAACTGAGAATATAAGTCTATTGGTTGCAAGTAGATAAGGTTTGCTTAATTGTGGACCCCCTCTGGATGCCTGATTTACTGCCTTTCATATTTTGATATTCTTCTTTCATCAACATTACCTTTTCCTCAGTCGTTTGCAAGTAAAAACAGGAACCAGTTGTTACTTAAATTGTGCATCATTGACTCTTCACATCTACAATTTACAAACTCATAAATTGAGACAACAGCATATTCCACTCCTCCCAAATATTGATGCTATATTTGAATATTGTCCAAGCATTGTAGCCCTAAAATAGGGGGCATGATACACCAAACCCATTCCAGGTATACTTACTCAACACATAACCTAACACTAATATAGAGATACCAATTTAATTAATTAGAAAAACACAGAACGGTATCAATTTTGGAAGTTAATCACAATTATTAAGGGAAGACTAACCATAATGCCTTCGAAAAGTACCATACCAAAAATAATAAACAGACGTCCATAAGATTTCCAACCCTCAATAGAATATGGCAAATTTAACAAGTGAAGTAAACATGGGTTGGGGGGAGAATACTACAAGTACTTGAGCCAAAAGGAAAAAACTTAAAAAAACACCGTCAAAACTTTAGTCACATTTCTAGCTCGCATCTCCAAACAATAGAATTATCCAAACTTCAAAAACGCAAAGACAAATCTGTCTTATCGCGAAGAATTAAAAAGGTGTCCTAGGGGAAAAACAAACTAGAAATCATCTCTCTCTGAATGCCTCTTTCACTCATCATCATCATCGTCAGCTTGAGCAGCTGAGTTAAAGGCATTCAATCTCTCAATCAACTTGTTCTTCCTTTCCTCATATGTAAGCTTCTTGAGGTTAAACCTGTTCAAGAAAAAAAATAAATAAACAAATAGCATTACAGAACACAGATAAATCGCCATCCAGAAAAGTAATTTTAGATGAACTTGAAAACTGTCAACTAAGGCAAAAAATGAGTTTGAAACACAAATGATTCAAAAGCCCAAAAAGGGATAAAAGATCAATAAAACCATAAATGTTAAATCAGAAGAAAATCACCTCTAACACTAAAATGAGTTGTATTGGTAATATTTATCGTGTAAATTATGTAATGGTGACATGTAATGCTATGATTGTTTAGAATATTGATGAAATGCTATGCTTTAATGTATTGTGAGCTAATAATTGACACAATCCATTTCACCCAGAGTAACAACAATTTTTCAATAATCATTCCTTTAAGACTCTTAAATTTTAAGTTACAAACATCAGATGCCGGAGCATACACACATTGAACCTAGGACGCACATATAGATATATTAACAACTGTGAAATGACAATCAATAGAATTTTTACCTCTTGTGCTCCTTGGGTGGCTGCTTTTCCGACTTCTTATGTGAAGGATCGGCACGGATGGCTTGATGAACCTTCTTGTACATCTCCTCCATGTTATCTGCTTCAATTCCCTTCTTAATATATTCACTGAAGTGAGTCTGATATTTTTCTGGCTCATCCTCCATCAAAGTCTAGAAGACAAATAATTCAGGTTTTGAGAGAACAAGATCAATATAGTTTGACAAGTCAAGTAAAGGAGGCATGCATGACATTAACTCTCAATTCTTACCCTCATATATGCAGCAACATGGCCACCATAGATATACTTGCGGTGGACCTCAGCATCAAGCTGCTTGCTGTCCTTGGAGAAACCGGCAAACCTCTTCTCACTGTGCGGAATATCCAACCCACCATCCAAAGCACCCTGTCATTAATAAAAAATATTAAATCCTTTCAACATCCCAGCAGATAAAAAAGTCAATTTCATAGTCAGCAAGAACATGTCATATATATAGGGGGAAGCAATATGAAAAAATGATTCATCATTCAGAGGAATGAAAAATGCAACTAAAATATAAATTACAATGAAATCCACAACGGTTGGGATCCCACCCCTCCCAGATTAAAAAAAAAAAAAAAAAGAATTCTTTCAAGTATATCCATAGCAAAGCTCAAAATCAAGTCTGCTTCCCTAACTTTTACCAGGACAAAAACCAAAAGGAGTCCAGACATATACCCATGATGCCAACATAGTTCCGGAAAAGAGGAACACAAAAACAATTGTAAGAAAAATCCAGACAACAGAATGACAAATCACAAGCGACTGATACTAAAGAATTGTTCATCAGCATACTTGAAATAAAAAGGCTTAAACAAAAGGGCACAAATTGAATGCTTGTACTATGCAAACCTTCTGCATCATAAAGTTGAAAAAATATTAAAAAATTGACACCATCATACAAAATGACTGAAAAAAATGCAAAGCCATAAAAAAAACTAAAATCATAAATACTAAGACACTCACCAATCACCACAGAAGATAAATAACATAAAAATAAAAGTAAATGACAGGACTATACAGCCAAAAAATCAACAACAACATGCTCCCTTACCTTCAAGGCAGCAAATACACGATTTCCAGTAGTTGTCCTAATCAAGCCAACATCAAGAAGAGCACGGAATGGCCTTCTGGTCTCAGCAGGCTCCACAGAGAAATCCTCACCAGTAGCCTGCAATATCATATACTTTTTTAAAAACACTGCAACTAGATACGGCAAAAAGGGGTTGCCCTTCGGATAAGCAATTGAGATAAAGGTCACATTACCTCAACATTTCCCTGATATTCATCATCCATTTCAAGCTTCTTCAAGACACGACGAGCCAAGAGGAGGCCAGTGCAGTAAGCTGACCATAAATATACTGTTATTACCCCCAAGAAATGAACCCATGCAAAGAGGGAGATGGACAAAGCAAATTAAAGATAATAATGGAAATACCTGCTGCGTAGTTTGTGGGACCAACATAAAGCCCATAGTTTTTCAGCTCATGGGAATAGGCTGATTCTAGAACCAAATCTCCAGCAATGCTGGCGGATATAATTTGGGCAACAATATCCTTGTTGGTCTAACAACTAGATTAAGGTCAAACTCCTAGACAATGTAAGGCATATCAAGTTCACCAACCAAAAAAAATTAAAACAATGATCCCTTCAGATTTTAACTTGGTACCCAAAAAACGCAGGTTTTATAACTAAGCCTTTAACATTATTTTTAAAAGCTAAATATAGATTAAAAAGCACTATCAATAAAAGGAAAAATTGAAGGATACAAATCTCACAACAAACCGGTACTTGGGTGTGTTATACTTGTTCTTGTCTTGATTGATGAGTCTAATTCTGGCCCGGTAGTCAGTCTTCCCATCTGTGGACAGTATTAGAAAACAAAATTAGCATGAAAAACATATGATGGCTGAAAAGGGAACAAAATCACCAAGAAACAAAAGAGAATACCTCTCCTTCTCCTATACTTGACCTGATAGCGCTTGAAGTAGGCCCTAGACTTTTGGTCCTTGGCAAAGGCCTGAAATGATAATTTAGAGCAAACTGATTAAGCACTCCTTTTAAAATTATGAATAAACGCATCATTAATTCAAGTTATGCAGCAGAAATACAAAACCCACCACAAATCACAGTGTTGTAAGCAAATGATTCTACAATGCATACAGAAATATTTTAGCGAGGCAAAACAAAACCCATCTACTAACAGTAACAAGCTAAAAGGATGCCCATCATAAAAATCCTAAATTCCATATAAATTTAATTGTAAAAAAATTACGTATAAATTGAAAACTGAAACACATAACAAAAGTTTTGTGCCATGCAACGAAAAAAAAAAATCAAAGATTAAACACACCGTAAGAGAAATGAGAAACTCCAATGACCTAAGACAATCCACTCAGAAAAGGTACGTTGTTTAACAATTTTTGGAGTAGCCAAGCATAAAATGATCATTGTTATTATAAACAATGCGAAACGAACAAATACGCATAAAACTTCAAATGAATGAAACAGAGCGCGAGTGAGGAAACTCACCATTGCGGAAGATCGGCTGTCCAAGAAGAAGTGAGGGAGTGAGAGAGACTAGGGTTTTCAAATACAGAGGGTGAGTTTTATATATAGAGAGCTACCCAGTTGATTCAAGGATCAACGGCTGGGATTGATGTGTGGTTTAGCAGGGTTTTGCGGTCTGATCGACGGCTGGGATTGATATCTCGAGTAATGGGGTTTTGTGGTCTTTATGGGAAATTTGTAGGGGCATTTTATTCATTTTGTTCAATTGAGCCTTGTAAGTTGGACGGCAGGCCCAGCCCGTAGGTCGTGGCCCAATTTGGCTACAAAACTATATATGGGTTCGAGAATAGACCGACTGTATTTATTTGACTTAAAAATGTTACGGTTAAATGGAGTCAAATGTGGGGGCTGAACTTGTTAAAATTTTGAATGTGTATGAATTGAAAGCCACACATCCCTCAATTGTCATCTTATTTACACAGAGAAACAGAGGAGAGAGAGAAAAAGGAAAAGGATGGGTGCTAAGATTCCGGTTGTAGATTTCTCGAACGAGGATTTAAAGCCAGGATCAAGTTGTTGGGTTGAAGCCTGCACACAAGTCTGCCATGCACTCGAAGAGTACGGGTGTTTTGTAGCAACACTTTCGGATGAAGATGCTCTGGACCTTCACAACACAATCTTTGCCACCTTAGACGACTTGTTTGATTTCCCCAAAGAAATCAAACTGAAAAACACTTATGACAAGCCTTTCCGTGGCTACCACTCCCCTAATGATGTTCATCAAGGCTTGGGGATTGATGATGCTACAAACCCTCAAGCAACTCGTAACTTCACCAAACTCTTTTGGCCCAATGGAAATGATCACTTCTGGTACGTACTATATATAATTTTGTCTATTTTTTGCTAAACTATCAACTGGGTACATACATAGTTTTGATCTGAATTTGTTGTTGGTTTTGTTAGCAAAACTGCAGATTCGTATGCAAAACTGGTGGCGGGGATAGATCAGACTGTGACAAGAATGATATTTGAGTACTATGGGGTGGAGAAATACTGTGAGTCTCATATTGAATCAACTGAATATGTTCTTAGACTCCACAAATATAACGAAGCTCAGAAGGAAAAAACCCACAGGGCACTTCCAGAGCATACGGACTTGAACCTCACCACCATAATTCATCAGAATCATGTGAATGGTTTGGAGGTCAAAACAAAGAATGGTGACCAATGGCTTGGTTTTGAGGCCTCCCCCAATTCCTTTATATTCATGACAGGCGATGGTTTCCAGGTGGGTCACTAGTCACAGACTCATAGTCACAAACAGATCGATATACATTTTTTGTGGTTGACTTGTTGTTGGGTGTTTTAATTAATTAAAATGAAGTGCATATTAATTTGTAGGTGTGGAGCAACGACAGAATACAACCTTGTCTGCATCGAGTGATGATGAGCGAGAATGATGTGAGATACTCGGTTGTGTTCTCTACATTCCACAATGGAATTATAACTGTGCCAGAGAAGTTAATCGATGATGAACACCCTTTACGATATAAGCCTTTGAATCATCTGCAATATCTAGCGTCACAACTCGCTCAACCAACCAGCAGGGTTTGTGTTAAAAACTTCTGTGGTCTTTGAATCCCTATTATTTATGTGTATGTGTGAATTGATCTTCAATCTGTCATCTGTGGCCTGCCTGCCTTCTATTGAAGTAACTAAATAAACGCCAAGATTAATTTCTGTGATTGGTTTGTAACTTTGTAATATTAAGTAATAATGTTTATCAACTCTTTTCTATAGCCCTTTTGTTCTAATGTGTTCCTTCCCCAGTGGTATGTGTAGACTGCACCTTTGGGTTCTTTTATGCTTAGGGTGTACTAAATTGTCAAGCTATGGATTTTCTTCATCACTTTTGCATTTTGTGGTATGCGAAGCCTTTAATTGACTTTTCCATGTACACCATGACTGTGGTAAAGATGTTCTTTCGTGTTTGGTAAGAAAATAAATGTTTTAACCATGCATTAATTAACCAAAAGAAGCACAATGCTTAAAACCAGAAGCTTAAACCACTAAAATTTGTAGCACAAGGTTTGTAAATAAAGGAACTCAATCTGTATCTAATTGCACTACAACAAATATGGCTTAAAGCCACCTTGAATTGAAACTAGATTGAAATTAGTGACAATTGACATTTTTGGAGTCACCAATTAATATTTTGGTTTGTTTTAAAAATTATGGTGGAGAAGATGGTTGCTTTAGGTCCCACTAATTTGTACAATAGTTGACTAATAAGTGGCATGATAAACATTGAAACAAATAAAAAAATTAGTGGGATAATTATTCCTTTCCCACTCCAAATCCAACCAAAAGAGACAAAGGGTGAGATTAATAAAGTTTGATAAATTATTATTTCCCACTTAAGACTCAAACTATAGAAGTAATAGTTACAAGTCTCCACTATTTGTTAAAAGTGGATTACATGTCCCTCACCCATTTCCAATAAATATAACACTATTAGACCATTGTCACTAAACATAACCTTAGCCCATTCCCACTAGCTAGGGGTGTGTTTCGAAAATGAGAGAACGAAAATAGGGTATTCCAAATCCAAAAAATTGGAATTTCAACATCTCATTCCAATTCGAAATTTTCAACTTTCTTTAATTTTTTAGATTTTTTCAGAAGATTACATTTTTGGAACTTTCGGATAATAATGAAATTAATTGCCCCTGATTACAAAAAAAGTAATTACAAGTACAAAAATGTGAGTGTCTTTGTTAGAATTTATATTATTATGATATACATATATTTATAATATACATATATTTATAATTAGTCATCTCTTTTTAATATATATGTATGTGCATGTTTGAAACAAATAAAAAATTATATAGTAGAAAACTAAAAAAATGATAAAATATTTAATATAAATACAAAATAAATTTGGCATAATTTATGAAATAATGAATCAGAATGCCTTAGGAAAATTTCGGATCAGAATTTATAGAAACATTCCAATTCCAATCCAATTTTTTTCTGAATTTTTGGATTTCGGCATTTTCAGATTTGAATCAAGTGTTCCAAAATTAGAAATTTTCGAATTGGAATCAGTCGGATTCGGATTTTCCGATCCAAATCACACCTCTACCACTAGCCCATTCCCATTAAAAAAAACTCTAAATACTTATTATAGAAAAATTTGCAATTTTTTCCTATTAAATATTTCATTAAAATTATTTTTCTATGAATTTATAAAATTGTTTGTTTTAAAAAGAAATGCTTTTATAAATTGGTTTTAGGTTTTATTTTGACAAAATTAAATGTTTAGATTTTAAACAATTTTTGATCTAGTTGGATACGGCTCGGGAGTACGTGCACGTAGACACGAAGAAGACGTGAAACGGAGCTACAACCATCAAGTTTCGGGTATTTTAAGTTAAAGGGCAATTTTGTAAATTCGTCAGCTAGAGTTTTACTATAAAACCTAACTTCAGCATTTTTTTTTCTCATTTTCCTCCTCAGCAGCCGCACACCCCCTTCTCTCTATCATCTCTTTAATCTGCCGTGAGTTCTCTCTGGCCATCTCTTCATCGTCCGGCAACCAACGCCGGCGACATAGACCCCAATAAACTTGTCTCTTCCTCTTCTTTCTATTCCTGTCTTTTGATTGCCCAACAACCCAATGAAAACATGGATTTAAACCGAACCTAAACTGGCCTTCTTCTCCGATGGGTCACTAATTTCGGTGACCTCTTGCAGTCGAGTTGGTCTCGAAATCTTCCCCTGGGTGAGCTGAGTTCAATGGTGTAAACACCCAGCCCGTTCAGCCGCTGTACATGGTGGTTCAAAACCCTAACAGCCCCGACCCTCCTCCGTTGTTTCTGGCGATCTAGGAGGCGGATTTCGGCGATCTTCATCGGGGTTTACTCATCTCCTCTATTTTCATTATAATTTTTTTTTCCTTATAATTTTTCTTTGTTCTCATTAAACTTATATGTTTTCATTATAATTTTTTTTTTCATTTGCAGGTCTCTACTCTCTAAATCGATTTCTGATTTGGTATGGTTGTTTTTGTAATATTTTTTAGTTATTTGCAAATTGTACAAATCTATTTTAGGGTTTAGTGCAAGTCAATTTTTCGATTATAGTATGGTTGTAAACACCCAGCCCGTTCAGCCGCCGTACGTGGTGGTTCAAAACCCTAACAGCCCAAACCCTCCTCCATTGTTTCTGGCGATCTAAGAGGCGGATTTCGGCGATCTTCATCGGGGTTTACTCCTCTCCTCTGTTTTCATTATAATTTTTCTTTGTTCTCATTAAACTTATATGTTTTCATTATAATTTTTTTTTTTCATTTGCAGGTCTCTACTCTCTAAATCGATTTTTGATTTGGTATGATTGTTTTTGTAATATTTTTTAGTTAGTTGCAAATTGTACAAATCTATTTTAGGGTTTAGTGCAAGTCAATTTTCCGATTATAGTATGGTTGTGGAATTAACTTCTATGCAATAGTGGTTCAGAAACTCTCTTTTGTATAGTATAGTATAGATTTCGTATTGTGAAGTTGGTTGAGAAACTCTCTTTTGTATTGTGGGTATGTTGGCGATGGTTGATGATGGTTGATGTAATGTAGATGGCAGGTTGGTATCTTCATTTGTATTTCTAAATCAGTTGTTAGATGGATGGTTGATGTAATCAATGAAATTTAATGAAGTTTATGTGATGCTTTCTGCCATGTTCTGCTACTGAATTTCCATTTTATCATTAAGTGTAGCACTAGTGTTTAAGATGTATTAGATGCAAGACAGGAAAAGTTAAAGGATGGATAATTATAGCAGCTCAATAATCATGCAGTGAGTACTGCAAGATTTAATGGAATGCAAAATTGCTTTTGTAACTAAATGCTACTGTAATATTTGAACATTGGTGGGAGAATTGCTTTTATCCACTATTATACTTAAGGTCCTAAAATCCATGGCTAGTATTTGTTAGATTCACCAATACATCAACTATATGCAACAATGGTGAGTCTTTATTTGCAACTACCTGCAACATTGGTAAAGAAATAAACTATCAGTAGTGTTAAGACAGTTTTTGTCTCCCAATTCCACCATCCCAAAAAATTAGTTTGGATAGCCACTTTGCCACCCTTTTCTCTGCAACCTACTGCCTAAGAGTGATTGCAGGGTGGCTATTGATCCTTCAAACTAATTTTTAGTTGCTGATGCATCAATAGATAACATAAACCAATAGTGGATTTAAGCAACAAATGGTGTAGTGTTGTATAGATAAGAGAATTGAGCCAACCCAATTGTCATGCCCAAACATTCAATTGTTCCGGAGACCATATATGCAATATTGTCAATTGTCAATTGTATAGATAAGAGAATTGAGCCAACCCAATCGTTCCGGAACAATTAATTGTCAATTTGGATGGAACAAAGAATAGTAAGTCGAGATTAATGTAGAAATGAGTATCCTATATTGATGGGCTGGTTTCACTTATGTTTTAATTAATATGGGCTTCATCCATTAACCCAAAAAGAATGGCCTCATGGACCAGTATGGAGACAGTGATACTAAATTAGAATGGGCCTTATGTTTTTTTGCTGTTGCAGGACTTCTGGTATAGAGTTCGGTACTCTTGACTACAAGTCTACAATCTAAGCGTCAACATAGTTAGAAAAAAAAAAAAAAAAAAAAAGGGTACTTGGGCCTAATATATGTTTGAAACTTTGAATGGACCTTCATGCTGTGTTACGCTTATACAAATTAATTTTTCGTGGGTTTGGTGCATGGTGATATGTTCATAAATTCACATCTTTTTATATTTAGTTTTGTGAGTTCATTTAATTAAAAGCTTTAAATTTCATTTAGTTTTGTATTTTTAGATTCCGAGTAATAAAATGAGAAATTTTACCATTTATTTTCCTTAATAGATTTTAACATGAATCCAATTGGAGATAGAAGCTAATACCTTGAAGTTATTCCAGGTTAAATTTTGTGACATTTGAAGACTTCTAAGGTGTTCATTTTGGATTTCAAAGTCAGCCCAAAACTGCACCCGAGGATAACTGAGTCAGCTGCATTGTGTGGGGCATAACGTTTTGGTTCGAGCTTGGATTGAAGCATATAATATATGGTTGGAAAGAAGACATACAAGGCTTTCTATTGATATATAAAAAGTAAATTTATGAGTTGGTTAAGCCTCCAAATTGCTCTCCAAAGACAGCACAGAAAATCCTGTCAGCAAAAGGATAAAGTGGTCCCAAGACATCTTTCCATTTTGGGTAATTGCCTATCACATGCTCTCTTTCCTTCCCCTTTGTTTGCCCATTCTAAGCAAAATTTAAAAACCACAATGTGAAGGCTCTAAATGAGGAAAAGAGAACATCTACCTATCTCAACATCCTTTAAGGATCATTTATTGAGGGATAAGATGAAATATTCTCATTTTTGAATTAACCAAACTTTATCCCTTCATTTCCTTTTAATCCCAGCCACATATTCTAGACATAACAACTCACCCAAACCATAAAACATACTCTCATTTTCGAGCTCCCCCATCTATCCTCTCTAATTTCACTCATTTCATCATTCATTCCATCATCTCATCTAGAAAACACACATCTCATCTTCCATCTTTCAAGACCCTAGCTTTTTCTCATCTTTCTTCATCATTTCTTTTCTCCATCTTCCTTCCATCAACTCTTCCTGTCCAAAAAGCCAAACATCATCACAACACTCATCTACCATATTCACCACCATTATTGCAAGAAGAGCTTGGAGGCACTTGAGACAAGAAGCTATTTTGGGCATCCTTGGAGGAGTGACATCCCTTGGGAGCTTGGCTTCAACATCTAGAGTTTTCTCTTTTCCTTTTTGTTTCTATTTATGTTTCAATTTGTGATGTTTTTTGTGACTTCTATGGCTAGTGAGTAGTTTCTTGATTCGGGGCTAAGGATGTAGCTCTAGCCTAACCATGTAATGACTTTGTGATTTGTGATTTGTGATATAAATGCATTTTTGGATATATATGTTCTTATGCTAGTTTAAAGATAATGACTTATATGTGTGAATTTACCAATTGTGCATATAAGAAATGTTGTCATGTAGAAATTGGAGATTGGTAACCTTTAGTTTCTAAAGCTTATTGCATAAGAGCATAGTAATTTAAAAGCACCTTGGTTGAATTGTTTTAATTGCTTGGATTCCTCATCCTTAGAACTTTATGCACCTAGGGTTTGCTATGACATTAATCTTAGGTAGTTACCTATCACCTTGGTTGGGATAGTTGATAACATGAAAGACGATGTGCCCTAATTTACCTTGATCGGGGGTTAGGAGGGAATCTAATCTATCTAATTTGGCATAATCACTAATTGCATTGTTTGTTACATGGAAGGGTTAGTGTGAACGGTGAACCCCTAATAACCTCAAATCCTTCATCATCATTGAATTTAATTTGTATTTGAATTTGCTTGTATTTCCATTTGTTAGTTTCAAATATTCTAGTGTTATGTATCATCTATCAACCAAACAACAACTCAACACTACACATTTGCACATACCATTATGTTTAGTCTTGACTTTACATAGTACATAGTAGGTTGTTTGTTAGTTTTATAACCCTAAAATCAATCTAGCTTGTGGTTGAAATCTCAATCCAATCTCTTGGGTACGACAACCCCTTACTTCCATTTTCATACTAAAACTTGACAACCTTGCACTTGAGGTGAAATAACAACACATGGATATTAATGAGATCAACAATTCAAAACCGATCGAAAAATTGAAAAGGAGAGAGGATCGAGGAGATCAGAAGTGCAGTTGGTTATGACTTATGAGTAAAAGTCGTTTACACTTTGGATCTTCTCGGATATATTATAAATATCTTGTATATATAAAATATATGAATATCATTTTTCACGAGTTTGCATATTAAAATTTTTTTAATGATCGAGATGAGAAAGGTAAAGTAACAAATGTGTCGACTAGTGTAATCTTGTGATTCACGAGTTTGCATGCATTATTGGAATAATTTGTTTTTTTTTTTCATAAAGTAATCGATCGATATGGAAAGGGGTTATTGAGTATTGACTACATCTTGATTATGTGATTATTTTTTTTTTTTGGTTATATGTATCAGATATTATAATATTGTATATAGCTCAAGCAGATCACTAAAAACAAATTAAAAGAAATATAAGAATGACCCAAAATTTCAATTGAACATTATTAACTATCATCATTGTCGTTATCACAGACCGAAAAAATGAATCATCAATTTATTGTTGTTGGTTGCACTATTGATAATATATATAGATGGTGAATGAATATATGAGACAACAAGAGAGGTAGCTAGGCATGTGAAATTTCTGTCACTTTCATTACAGAATCAGCTTATCACCTACTAAAATATGGCGATCGAGGAGATCTGCTGCCACTCCACAATTATTGTGTGTGTCCAAGCTTTTTATATTAATTAAATAATGAATTGATGGCTAGCTACACCTCTATATATAGCATGATCACCAACAGCATGGGCACATACATCTCACCCTTGCTTCTCTTGAGCTACATATATCCTCAAATATTCTAGCTCCCTTAGCTTGTGAATTAATCAGATTGAAGAAAAGAAAATCTCATTATTAATTCACAAACACCACCATGTGTAAGCAAACTTCTGAAAACAAGATTCCGATCATTGACTTCTCCAAGGAGGAGGACTTGAAGCCTGGATCGAGTTCTTGGCTCCAAATTCGCCAAGATGTCATCCATGCACTTGAAGAGACGGGTTGCTTCATTGCACAACTTGGCAACAAAGTTCCTCAAGACCTTCGAAGCAACATGTTGGAGCCTTTCAAGGAGTTGATGGACTTCCCTCTAGAAGTCAAAATGAAAAACAAGGGCAAGAGGACTTTGGGTGGTTATTATAGTGCCACTGAGATCCATGAAAGCATAGGCATTGACAATGCCAGAAACGCTGATGAGTGCCAGAAGTTCACTGACCTCTTCTGGCCCAATGGCAATGAAAAGTTCTCGTAAGTCAAATCTTATATATTTACATATGTGTGGTTCAGATTGACAGTCTAATATTTATAATTTGATTTGTGTTTGTTTGATTAGTCGAAGCTCGAACGAGTATGCAACGCAAATGATGGAGCTTGATGGAATTGTGACGAGAATGATATTCGAAAACTATGGCGTAGAGAAATACCATGACACCCACATTAACAGCAACACTCACTACCTGTCTTTCGTGAAGTACAAGAGATCTGAGGACATTGAAACCGATGTGGGTCTTCTGAGCCACACAGACAAGAACTTCACCACCGTGCTCCATCAGGTCAATGATGTCAATGGCTTGGAGGTGCAAACCAAGAATGGAGACTGGGTGTTATGTGAACCTCCACCTTCATCCCTTATTTTCATGTCAGGCGATGTTTTGCAGGTAATTGACAGTCACTATTTTTATGAATGGGAATAAAATCGTCTTTCTTATGAAGTTGAATTAATTAATTATCTAGAATATTAAATTCTAGGGTTAATTTCAGTTCATTATTTCAAGTTTGCTTCAAATTTCAATTTAGTATTTTATGTTTAAAATCTTGCAATGTCATATCTCATTTTTTCAATTTGTTACAATATTATACTTCCGTAAGTATGATTATTAAGAGATCTGTTAAAAGTTGATGTGACACTTACATGATACTCTTATAACAATGACTAAATTTTACGTGGTCTGATAACAGGTCATTTCATGTTATGTGACATAACAATAATTAAAAATTTAAAAACATGACACATCATGTCATATAATTATTTTTAAATTTTTAGATTTTAAATTATTTTTAATGTCATTTGACATGATGTGTTATGTTGTCAGACTACGTAACACTTAATCAACATTATGAGAATGTCATGTAAGTGCAATATCAACATTTAATAGATTTTTTAATAATTATACAATAATTATACTAACGAAAGTATGATATTATAATAAATTAAAAAAATAAAATATTAAATATTAAATTAAAATTTGAAGTAAATTTAAATTCTATACACAATTAATGGTACCATACCCTGATTGCAAATGACAGTAAACGTACAGAACAATTAAACACCACAATCAAAGTACTGACATATATAGTACGTGTAGTGGGTCACCATCAATTGGCAGATCGTTTTCAATTATTCACTCTATTTGTTTATCTATTTCCCAATAATAAAATCAGATAATGTATGGGGTTGGTCTCCTACTCTCCTTATTTAATTGTCATTTGTCGTTAATAAAGATTTGAAAATCTATTTCCCAATAAAGATTTGAAAATCTTCTAGATGCATCATGCATGCAGTATCCTTATGTAATTGTCGTTAATTATTAATTCTTTTCAGTGGCCCAGTGCATACTGACGTAGTGACATTGGCAATATTTAATGAATAAATTTTTAATGTAGGTTTGGAGCAACGACAAAATACCAGCCTGCAGACACAGAGTGACGATAAGCAAAGATAAGATGAGATTCATGCTGGCTCTGTTTGTGCTCAAGGATGGCAAGTGTCAGGCACCGGAAGAGTTTATTAACAAGGAGCACCCAGTGCGCTACAAACCCATAGATCAAGCTGAATATTTTGCTGCGGTTATCAGCAATGGAACCGCATATACTGTCCAAGACCACTGTGGTATTACTATTTGATCCAGACCATCCATCATCGATCTTTGTTCTATGTCATCATCAATAATTTCCTTGGGATCGATCTATCAAGGACTTGCTAGTAACATGTAATATTTTCTCAAACAAACGGGTTTAATTTCGTGTTTCTAGTGTTGATTTTGTGCTAAATGCACGCATGGTGTGCAAGCTTTATTGCTAGCTGCTTGTATTACTTTACTGTCGAATAAAAAGTATAACTATTCATATAAAAGAAGTTCTCGTGCATGACAATTCTCTTTAATATATATATATATATATTACTTTTTTTCTCAAATTAAAATCAATCCAAAATTATTTGATCCATCCTATCATTCCTATGATTATGAAAGATGGTAATATATATTAATATATGCCAGCCAGCGAATACTGACCGGCCACGTGAAACACATGCTTATATCTTTACTGTGAAGATATGGACATATGGGTAATCGAAAATTATATGATTATGAAAGATGATAATCTTTAATATTATAAAGTTAGGAGAGAAATTTGGTGTTACATGCTTCATCAAAAATGAAATTGTCTAAATTACTGTTCATTCAATAAATAGTTTTATAAAAACAACATAATGAAGGCATAGTTGTAAAATGAAGGCATAGTTGTAAAATACAACCATTAAAATAAAATTTAATAAATAAAAAAACAGTCCATCATTTTAAGACATAGAAAAAATAGTGGAAAGTTATAAAAACTAAGAACAAAATATTAAAAAAAAAAGAATAATGTTATATTTACCATATTCTTATACCACATTTTTATACCATCTCACGTGTCATTACTTTATTGGACAGAGTTTTTCTTTTTCTTTTTTGGTTTTTTATTTTATTTTTTAGTATCCAATATATGAATATCATGTAAATTATCACATAAGGTGGTATGAAATTATGGTATAAAAATGTGGTATATCTAGCACAAAACAGCTAAAATGCCAATTAACACGTATCAAGGACGTACAAAAGGCTAGTATTAATAAATGCCAACTAGAGAATACTGACCGGCCCATGCTTATATCTAGGGCTGGGTAGGTTTGACCGAAAAACCGAGACCGTACCCGAAACCGGTCCAACCGATACCGAGAATAACCGTACCGAAGAGGAACCGTACCGAGATATCGGTTTGCCAACCGAACCGGTATGTTCGGTTCCGGTTCCGGTTCTCAGATCCTGAAACCGTCGGTTTACCGAACCGACCGAGTATATATAACATTTAATTTCAATATGACATTTTTATACATTTTTATACATTTCTATATATACCCTAAAATACATTTATATACATTTCTATAATTTATATAAAAAATATATAATTTATAAACCCTAAACCCTTTATATACCCTAAATCCTATAATTAATAATTTATATGTTTTTTAATTTATATAATATATTTCTATATAAAAACTAATTAAAAATACCCTAAACTAATATTATACCATATTCTAAACAATTGATACCATATAACTATAAACTAAATACTAAACCCTATATCCTATATCTCATACCCTAAACTCTATTGTGTATTTTAAAATTTTTAAATCTTATACCTTATAAGCTTATTACATCCTATACTAATATACCATATACCCTATAGGACTATAATTGATAATAATTTAATAATTTATAGTTAGTATATAACTAATAACTATAGTCTATATAAATGTTTAGTATGATATAATATGATAATAGGCTATAACTAATAACTATAGTACGTCTATATAAATGTTTAGGGTATAGAAATGTATTATATAAAATATGTTTTATATAAATTATAAAACATATGTAATACAAAGTAAAAACTCCAAACTCCAAACCCCAAAGTCTAAACCCTAAACCCCAAACCAAATCCCAAAATACCTTAATGTCTAAATTTTTAATGAATTTAAGGTATTTTAGGTATAAAAATGTATTATATAAAATATATTATATATAAATTATAAAACATATGTAATAAAAAGTAAAAAGTCCAAATCCCAAAATATCCTAATGTCTAAATTACTAAAATACTAATTTTTTTATTTTGTCTTTCTTCCCTTATTATTATTATCTTTTTCGGTACAATGGGGGCAAAGCCCAAAAGAAAGAAAAAGCTACCTAAGCAATCACTAATCTAGGCCTAGCCAACCCAGCCTGGTGAGAGTGAGAGTGAGAGTGAGAGTAAGACATAGCCTGAAAAGTGATTTTTTGGCCTGGAAAGTGATTTTTTGTCCTGAGAGTGAGAGTGATATGTGCTGAAGCTACAGTGGTGCTGAGAGTAAGAGCTGAGAGTAATGTAATTGTATGCAATTAAATTAAGCCTAAGTTAGATTAAGTTATAGTTAAGTTATAATTTATAGTTTAAATATTTATAAAAATTATACCATTAGTTTTATTTTAAAGAGATCTTTAATATAAGGTCAATATTGACTATATTTGAATTTATAATTTTATTACCTAAAATATAAATTCTATATTTTGTCTCCACCAATACCTTTATTTCATTTCACCAACATAAAACAAGAAAATTTAAGACAAACATAAATAAACATAAACAAATAAAACAAAAAACAATCACAAACAAACACAAAACGACAGCCACAAACACAAACACAAACACAAACACAAACACAAACACAAACAAACACACAATGGTATTGGAGACATCTTCAACATTTCGGCGTTCATCGCCGGCGTCGGCGTTGTGCTTGGCCACGACTTCCTTCTCGCGTCCAAAGGTGCTGGACCAAATCATTCTTCAGTTGCCGGTGGAGTGTTGTTGACCGTATCAACCTAACCCGAGAAAGCCGTTGCTCTAAAAGAATTGGCTGATAACTTTGGCCTCCATCATATGGTTCAGTGTCATACCGTGCCACAGCCCGGGAGATTCTTTCCTGAACGTGGTCAATGTCATCGTCCGATTCATCGTCCTCGTTCTCTGGACGCTCGTCCTCAATGATCATGTTGTGCAAAATTATGCATGTCTTTATAATATAGCCCAGATCATTGGCTTTCCATCCTCTGGCGGGCTTTTTTAGAATCTCCCATCTAGCCCTCAGAATCCCGAACGCCCTCTCGACATCTTTCCGGTAGGACTCTTGATATCTTGCAAATAGCTGACTTGCCTCTCCTACCGGATTCGTTATTGTTTGTATAAGCGTGGCCCATTTGGGATAGATCCGATCCACTAGATAATACCCCATTGTGTATTCATTGCCATTAACCTTATACTTGATCTGATGGTTTCGCATTTGCTCCTCATCATCAAAAAGGTGTGAGCCATCCAATACGTTGATGTCATTGTTGCTCCCTGGAAAACCAAAATTGGCATGCCAAATCCACGTGTCGTACCCGGAAACGGCCTCTAATATCACAGTTGGGGTGTGATAATGGCCTTGATATGCCCCTTGTTGTCCTACTGGGCAATTTTTCCATTCCCAATGCATGCAATCCAGACTCCCTAGCATACCTGGGAATCCTCTTTTTTTAGCCTTACGCAATAGCCGTTGGAGATCCGCCACTGTTGGTGTGCGGAGGTATTCCGCTCCGTACACCTCCGGAATAACTCTTATGAACTTCTTGAATGACTCCAGCACTGTGGTTTGGGCAATTTGGAAGCCCTCGTCTGGGGCATCAGCCGAGTACCCAGCGGAGAGCATTCTCATGACCGAAGTCAGCTTTTGCTCTGGCGTACAGCCCCATCTTCCAGTAGCGTCTTGTCTTTGTTGGAAGTAGACATCTTTGTTGCACACATCTTGCATCATCTTTAAGAATAGTGATTTCTTCATCCGATAGCGTCGTCGGAACATCTCTTCAGTATATCTTGCTCCAGGGTCGAAATAGTTGCTCATAATAAGACCATGGCCTAGTTGTCGGTCTCGAGGGATATATCGTCGTGGTTGGGATGTGCCTCCATGTATTGGCCTTCTTTCACTTCGTTGTGTATGTCATCGGTAAGCAGCCATGGCACACGCCGTGATATTTGCGAGTTGGTCATCGTACATGTCTAGTTGTGCCTGAAACATCTCTTCATCTGAATCATAATCGTGGGGGGTAGACATCCTGAAGCAAAGTGTAAACGAATTTTCTGCAATTACTAAGCAGGGTGAATTGGTGAAGGCACGACATGGTGAAATTTATAGACTAGGTGTGATAATGTAAACGAATCAAAATCTTATCATCTTGGAAAATTAAACGAATCAGAATCTTATCATCTTGGAAAGTTAAACGAATCAGAATCTTATCATCAGTGATAATAGGCAATCTTATCATCTTGGAAAGTTAAACGAATCATAATCTTATCATCTTGGAAAGTTAAACGAATCAAAATCTTATCATCAGTCATAACAGGCTATCTTATCATCTTGGAAAAGTAAAGGAATCCGAGACATATTTAATAATAGGGTATTTTATTTTAATTCATAATAAAATGCATACATAAAGTACACGACAGAAATAGTTGGAAAAACAATGACACGTCAGTCATATTGTGAAAAGTCAGTGTTGGGGAAGTACCCTCCCGAGCTTGACGTGCCCTGATTGGCCTCGTTAGCAGCACTTGCCCTCCACCTCGCCAAAACCTCACGCTGTTGTGCCTCCCAAAACGCTCGTTGTTCTCCGTGCATGTTGGTGAGGTCCTTGCCCATGACCTCATAATCTTGCTGCTTTTGTTTGAAATCGGTGTGCTCTTTGATCAATCGGTCGCGTGAAGCAGCTATGTTCTTCTGCCCGTGGCAAAGAAACCTGATACTATCGGCAAGGTCATCATCATTAGTATCAACTTGTTTGGCCCTCTTGGAGTTGTTTCTACCAGGTGGCCTCGGGCGACTACCGCTAAGTGGTTGAAAGGCCGGGGCATCCTCATCCGCGCTTAATTGAACCGCTTCAGCTTCGGTATCGGCATCAGTGGGGGTGTCGGTTTGTGCATTTTGCCACTTCACAAAGTGTTGCATCTTAGCAAAAGAATGGTGCCAAGCAAAAGGACGGTTTTTCGGGTTTATTGCTTGGTATCGTGCGTTGGCAAAGGTCACCTAGTAATATGAAAACAAATTAATGAATTATAAATGGTACTCAAATATTTGAATTTAATTATCACAACTATTTGAGTTTAACTAGCAAAAATAAAGGATACACAATCTCAAATATAGTACACACATATTGATCAAACATAAATATGTGAATTTAATTAACAAAAATATTTGAGTTTAACTAGCAAAAATAAAGTATACACAATCTCAAATATAGTACACACATATTGATCAAACATAAATATGTGAATTTAATTAACAAAAATATTTGAGTTTAACTAGCACAAATAAAGTATACACAATTTAAAATAAAGTACACACATATTAATCAAACATAAATATGTGAATTTAATTAATAAAAATATTTGAGTTTAACTAGCAAAAATAAAGTATACACAATTTAAAATAGAGTACACACATATTAATCAAACATAAATATGTGAATTTAATTAACAAAAATATTTGAGTTTAATTAGCAAAACTCACCGTATCAATTTGATTTTGCCCGCTAGTGCGTGATCGTTCGGCCGCCAAGATACATTTATGATATTTCGAGGTGGCTTGCCCTATTTTCTTGAAGTGAGCCATGACCGCCCCAATTTGTCGCCCATTCCTCACGGCGAGAGGACATTTCCGAATAAATTGATCGTACACTTTATTCCAAAATTCCATGTTTCTTTGATTGGATCCGATTTCACAATCTTCCGAATTTTCCATCCAAGCTTCAACAAGCGCTACCTCTTCTTCAATGGACCAATTCTTTTTCCTTGCATTTTCTATGATTGGAAAAAAAGAATTTTCTAGGAAAAGTGAGGTGATTTGAATAGATTGATAAAATGAATGAATTGGATAGATAGATGTGTGAAAAAATGAAGTGTGAATGCTCAATTTATAGGAAAAATGATGAAATAGCCGTTATAAATTTTTCAGAATTTTTAAATATTTTTTCGAATTTTTTTTGAATTTTTTTTGTATTTTTAATTGCATTATAACGGTCAATTAATTCTAGCCGTTGATCTCCAACGGATACACTCATCTGAGCCTCCAGAAGCTGCCACGTGTTGCTGCCTTTTTTTTTTTTTTTAATTGAAACCGGGCTTAAAAAGAGGACCGTTGATCTGCAACGGGCAAGTGATCTGGGCCAACGGTGTGAAGCAGGCGCGCGTGTGGGCGAGTGGGAGGCAGCACCTGCGGTGAACAGTGGCGTGTCGGCCACTTTATTCCGTCCCTCCGAAGTACCAATATGCCCCTGCCAATAATGAAAATTCAGGACCGTGCCTCAGCTTTTTGAATTTGTCAAAAGCCCTTTTTCGTCTTTTCGATTTCGGTGCTTCTGCTGGTGAACAGTAGCTTGTCGGCCACTGTTTTCTCTCCCTCCGCAAGTACAAAAATGCCCCTGCCAATAACGAAAATTCCGGACTGTGCTGAAGGGTTTTAATTCTTCTTTCTGCCCTTTTTCGTCTTTTCGATTTCAGTGGGGCCCACTTTGATAAAAAACTCACACACTCTCACTCTCAGCCGGATCCTCTCCTCACCCTCAACTCTAACCCTCACTCTCATTACTCCGGCCCACTGTAAGCAAAATTAGAGCTTCAGGGAACTCTCACTCTCACTCTCAAGCTCACCACTGTGGAAGGCCTAAGCATAGAGCTGAAACAAAAAGCTTTGTTCCCCCCATTATTTTTTATTCTTATCTAAAACCAAAAAGGTTTGTCCTCCACCCCCCACCTTTTCTCTGCGCGTGCGTACTGCCAGTGCCCAGTGCCTCCCTTTTATTTTCTTCATCTTTTTCATTCTCTGAAACAACTTTCCTCTCACTCTCTCTCTCTCTGCGTGCGACCTGCCCGGCCAGGATTCACTGTTGCCGGCCACCCCCCAGCAATCCAAGGCTACTGGTCGACTCCCCAAGCCGGCGCGAACACAACCCAGCCACCACCCAGCTCGGCCGGCCTCCCCACGCGACGGAATCACAGCTCCAAGCCGCACCTTCCTCGCCGGATTTTTTCAAATTCCGGCAGTATTTTCCGTCGACCCAAGTATCAAAGTTTATCCTCTCTTCATTCTCTATCTGATTATATAAATGGATTGGGTTGTTGTTGCTTAAAACTGAAACCCTCTGTGTCGCTGCCTTCTCGCCGCCCACTCGCCGCACCATGCCGGTCAAGACCCATACCGAGCCGAGCCGACCGAGAATGTCGGTCCAACCGAGTGCCGGTTTACCGACATTTCGGTACCGGTCTCGGTAACCAAAGTGGCCAACCGATGGGGGTCCGGTCGGTACACGGTTTGGGGTTCTCGGTTCGGTAACCGTACCGAACCCACCCCTACTTATATCTTATATCTTCACCGTGAAGATATGGGTATGGGCTTGTTGCCGCCTTATTTCAGCCTTAAATTCGCAGAGGACCACAGTATGTTTGGCCATGTTATGGATCATACATGCAGGTATATATGAAATAATTAACAATAGATTTATCAGATATTTTATGGTATAGTCTTTTTAGTATATAATTTGGTTTGTAATTTAAGAAATAAAAGAGTAATCCACAAAATCGACTTATGTCTAGACCAAACCATGGCCTTGTGCGCCATGAGATCTAGCCGTTGCAGTGTGAGGCGGGGCAAGAGTCTCGTTGAAATAAATTGCGACTGTAAGATCTTAAAGCAACTTCGGATAATCTCACTAGATTCTTGCACAATAGTCATATTTCTGATTTCCTAACACTATATATTACTACATCAATGAATGATAATATTACAACAAAAATAAAATTGAATAAAAATACACAACCACAAAACCGATCAAAACCAAAACCAAAACCAAGACCCAAAACCCATTTCTTTTCCCCACGTGTATAACCGTCACTCAAACTGCTTGAAGGCTTGCCCATTTTCCAAGTTCGTATGCATCAGCACAGTAATACAACTTAATTCTATTGGCCAATGACAACCCCGATGCCACTGGTAGACCTTTAGAACCGAGATCATCCTGCTCTGTTAGGTCATCTGCAAATGCTGTAATATCTCCAAGAAGTTTAAAGGCAATTCTGCGAGCTTGTATCTTTCTAGGAAAATCAAAGTACATAGCTGTTCCAGCCTTAACCTCTGGCAAGCGGTATTCTGCAATGGTTACCATGCCTTGGGGATCCTGTAATATTGTCTTGAATAAGTACAAGTGGAAGTTGAATTTCACTTAAGTTATCTTAAAACTTATGATGCACAATATACATCTTCCAATGTGAATATATGATACAATTTTGAAGAGGGTGAATGGGAACAATAAAGCAGGTCTAGTAAGTACCTGGAAAACAGATACTTGTATATACAGTACAGCAGGAGAGATGTGTCTTTCGTCTAAAAGTGCCGCTGATGTATCCCAGATCTGTGCATTTGAAGAGGGTGAATGGGTAACCAAAGGCTTTATTGCACTAAAAGCATCAAGACGGAATCCAGCAAGCAAAGGCGAAGAAGGAGACAAATATTGTTCCAAGAAAATATCATTGTCCAACAGCCTCTCAGCCTCAATTGGTACCTGGAAGAACCGAAGATGTTAAAATTCAATCAGGGAACAAGATCTTGTATGAATAAAAGCAGATAAGCAAAATATTTTACCCTAAATCTACTTAATGGTGGACCTCTCTCCAGCCAGCTTTTCAACTTCATCTGATCAGGACCTTGTGATGATGTATGATCCATCTCTTTTTTCACCGGGCTTCCTACTACCAGTATCCTTTTGGCATGAAGACAGGGGTCTCTTTCAACTGCTCCTCCAAAAGAGTTACGCCGAGTTACTTGTGCAAATGGATTTTCATCAAGAGACAAAAGATTTAAGTTCTCAAAATTAAGAGAACTTGAACCAGGTCGCTGAAGACGTAATGTTATCCAAATAATGCGGCATCGTACTGGATTCCTAAATGCAAACTTCACATGCCTAGGTACTTCATTTTCTCCAACCAACTTTTGTGGTCCATAATATTCTGAGGAAGACATGATTTGGGACTGCACATCCCATTTTCCCATACATGACCTTTCTTCCTTGTGTATTTTATTGCTGGCCCAGATTTGTACCTGCACCAACAACAGGTGTGAATTAGTCAAAACAGAATGCACAGGAATCAATGCATGAGCAGCATAGAAGGTCGCAGAAATTCAAAATATGTAGCTAACAAATTTTATTGGTAGCATCTATTTTTTTGAGATGAGGATAAAAGATTGGGTATTAATTGGGGAAAAACATTACGAAAAAATTCAATGGAAGCTCATTATTCTAGCATATGAAGGCACAAAAGATGACACCTTTTTTTGGTATAGGAAACAAGAACTTTATTAAAAGAGAGAAAACCATGTACAAAGATCTTGTCAATCAGAAGCAAGCGAACTAGAAAACAACAATCAAAACCACACTAAGACCTAACCACCCAGGGAAAAACAAGAAATCAAACTAAGTGCAAAATACCAGAACCAGAATTGCACAAATAGGGTAACTGCTTTTTTCTTTCCCCCCCAAATTCCAAGATCTCAGTCAACAACAACCCACTCCAGAACCAAGCAAGCAACATTGCAACAATATACTTCAAAGCAAGAAATCTGACACGTTTTGCATTTCAAAATTATTTTATAGTAATTAAGTTAAATATCTGTAAACTGATGACTTTACAAACTTTCCTTTTTATAGTAAGCCTACAAAAAAGATTACATATAAAACTGATGACTTTACATTTACATAATTTCAATAAATATAGAGGTCAACTTACTGTGGGAGCATCAGCTTCAGAATAACCACATGGACTAATAAGCAAAACAACCCCACTAACATCAGAAAGGGTACCAAGAACAATAATGAATTCAACACATGTGGTACTGGGAGGAGCTTTCCAGTATGAATGTCGTGATCCACAATCAAGAGGAGCAAGCAATGACAAGAATGGTGCTGAATCTGCCGCCGTTTCAACCTACAATGGTAACAACAACAATGTATAATACAGCAAAGCACAGAGTCACGTCAATAAGAAAGAAATCTAGAAACTCAAGTATAAACCAGTTGCATATTTACTGTGAGAAGCCTGAAACAAGAACTTTATATTAGTCAAAACAATACCGAGTGTAAAAGGCTGGCGAATGGAAATTCAGCTAGGGATTCCTCTCCATCAAGTAATTGCCGCAGAACTTCAAAAGCTCTCTGTCTATCAGAAGACTGATTCCTTTCAGAAACACAATCCGTCGAGGAAAATCCAATCACCTGGTTCAAGGCCTCATGCGCAGCAGCACCGGCACGGGCACTTCTCCTCGTGCTTATCAAGACCCTAATGTAGTCCAAGATCAGTGCATCAAGCACAATATCATTGCAGCATTGTTTGCAAATAACACTATCCAGCACTACCGAACGATTTGTAGAGACATCAACCTGGCAGCCATGGCTTGATCCCCCCTGATTTAGCACACCATTGGGATTCATGGCCTCCCTTGAGCCATAGCCTGAAACCAGAAGGGCCCCTCTCCCAGCACAACAAACTTTACATACTTTTCTTTCACATTGGGAACATAACAAGACAGACTGAGAAACTCCTGCTGATGATTGCGAAAAGGATGCCTGTGCAAGTGCATTAGTTTCAGCACGCACCTCACACATGCCACCATAACAGCACTCCCCAATTCTAGTTATATTCCAGAAATCTATCACATTATCATCAGTAGTCTCAAGACCAATAGCAGATGTAAGTTTGTCTTCCAAGGAAGTTTGTCCAAGCAGTGCAAGGGAGTTTGCAACTCTGCACAATCTTCCCATGTAACGTTCATCAAGTAAAACATTAGGGTTTATAGTAGCAGGATCAGTTCCAATTGATAATAAAGCTCTATCCCTTTCAGCGGCAGAAATGTTCAGCCGGAGGCGTTCAATTTCAAGTTTCATAGCTTCCATGAAGTCTAGTTTTCTTTCCTGCAAACAATAGAGGTTGTCAATAGGCTGGGTCGGGCTGGCCACATCCATCAAAATAGGGGCCTGGTTTGACCTTCAAGGATGTTGCTGATACATTGACATAATATACAGCCATAATTAAAGAACTTTAGCTACTTAGAGAATAAAAGGGTCTGAGAAGCTTCAAGAACTTTAGCTACTTTTCATGTGGGATGTGAATGATTGGGAGTGGGATGGAAGGGTGAACCTAGGTTCAAGTATTGTTGAAGGGAAAAAAAAAAAAAAAAAAAGATGAACGGTGGTCAATGGTATGTGGGAAAAGTTCAAGATTCTTATGGAGAGTACATAAAATCAGTTATATGATGTGTTTTGGAGGACACTTAAGTGTTATTCTTCTTGATTGGGCGAGCTTTGATTTGAATGTAATATGTATTTTACTTGAGGATGTTTTCCTGGACTTGACGGATATCTCATCCATCCTACTTGTACCATTTTCTTTATTAATGAAATATGTGTTTCATATTAAAAAAAAAATGTTCATAGTAACAAACATCCATCAAGTTCAACGACAAAATGTGTAGAATTTATGAGAGATATATTCGCCAGTAATTCACAGAAGGATGCTGCCATGAATAGAGCTGAATGGTGAAAAAGGATGAGAAGCCCACACAATTATAAACTACTCAAGTAGGTTAGATTAAGTTATTATAAAAATAAAAAATAAAAGTAGTTAAATTAAGTTGAGATTCCTAATCCTTATAGCTTTAAGTTGTTGCATTTAACTTCACCTTTGGTCCATAAATCAATGACAGAACAAAACATATAAATGATAAAACAAAGCATATATATAAAATTATATATATATACTTTTTGGTTAAAAAATAAAAACAAAGCCCATTCTTTGACAGAAGAGCACTATGAAACAAGTGAAATGGCTCTGATGTAAACAAAGCTGAACTTTATCCAAAAAAGCAAAAGAAATCATGTGTGCAGACTGCCAGAGTATTAAAAGTTTGATATATTCATAAAATTATTGAGAACATTGCAAAGACTTAAAGACATGCAATATTATGGAGCATATGTAAAGCCATAAGTAAGGTACATAAATTTGAAACAAGACAAAATTACCAAATACATTTTACTGAAGTGGACAAAGTAACTGACAGAACAGAAATTGAAATGCAAATAAAGTTGATTACAAGAGAAGTATAGATGATAGTTTAAATTGATTAGAAGTTTTTGAAGAGAAGTATTTCAAAGAACTTCCTTGAATTTAATTTATAAAAAGGATAAAGCACACAATAACATAATGGTTCAAAGAAAAATACAGGAATTAGTAGCATACCATACGTGGCCCAGCAAAGGATTTCAAACAATCAATATACTGCTGGGAACTGCTATCTGAAGGTCTTCCATCATGCGATGAAGAGAATTTCTTATCAGTTTCAGCACCACGATATTCAACAATAGATTGGTCCAAGAAATCAAGCAAGTCACCTCCCGTGTCCACATCATTTTCTATCACTGGTTGAGAAATGTGTTCTGAAAGCATGCCCTCTCCAGTCAATAGGTCAACCAAATTGTTGGCAGATGCACTTGGTTGCACTGTTGGCGGCACATTTTCATTAGATGAAGCACCAGAAAATGGATTGGTATCTGACCCAGAGAAAAAAGGATTGGTTTCTTTCTGAAAGTTTTTAGCATGTTCAGGTAATCTTGCACCGGGGCCTTCATTAGTAAATAAACCCCTCCAAGGAAGAGAAGCTCCAAGGACTTCTATCTACAAACAAATTCACAAAAGAATTATGATCCACTTGCAGTTGCTAAAAACCACATCCCTTTAAAATACTAGAAGGTCAAAAAAAATTAACAGAGAAGCATTAGGAGAAGTATACACCAGGAGTCAAGCAGCCTAGCCAAGTTGAAGTATTGCAGAAACACAATACCAGTGAATAAGTGATTGTAGAAAACCAAGCTTTGAATGTACACATTTACATTAGAAGTATACACCAGCAAATTGAAATCGCATTCATACACACATAGAACAATCATGGAAAAAGGGGAAAAATCTACAAGTTTCAGTAGTCTGCAAGAACAAGCACCAGAAATTGAGCTTTCTCCCTAAGGTGGAACATATAGTAAGAACTCACAGCACATGGTGACATTGATTTTCAACAAGTTTGTACCAATTATGGTAAGCTGGTAACTTTACTATACCACATGCCAAAAAATCCAAATGGCCTAAGCTTCAACCAAGCTAGAGCTACCATAAAGAACTTAAAAACCTAACTTAATAGTCACAAACCAAGGACTATGACATATCAATTAGTATTCCATAAGTTGCTTTCTACCTCACCAAGAGTGATAGGGTTTCTTCCAGAGACAGCAGGATAAAATGTAAGGGCAACTACACGAGTAAGAAAGTCAAGTTCTCCTTCCAGTTCTTCAAAATCATACAATAATGGAAGGCTAGATGCATCCTGAGCATGAAGGCGTGCACCAGCTCCAGTTACAGCCATATCCTCTGGACTAATTGGCCCTGGTAAGGGAATCAAGAGGTTTGTTCCATTTACACACTGAGGTATTGAAGCACCCTGTCATCATAATCCAATGAATGATTAGAAACTATAAGAGAAATTTTATAACTTTCCACCAAGTAGATTAGCCCATATGTACAAGAAACTAACAAAAATTACCAAACCCAAAGTCAAGAATTGCTTTTGTATTTGACAAATTTAGTATATTTTGTATGACTAATTTGATCATTTTGAAAATAGAACAGTAATTAAACTTGTAAAAGTTTTGGCAACCAGGTGCAGGCTTCGCCTAGTTTTAAAATTAAATATAAACTAAAAGGATCATCATCCTGTTTTAGACTAGATATCTGGACCATCAGTTCAAAATTAAAAATTAAGTTCAGAAGGGCGACTTTGAATTTGAAGTTGTAAGAGCAATGGCAGAGACATTACAGACCTCCAAGACCAGTTTTAGCCCATCTAAATGGCGTCCCGTCCTTACATCAACTGTTGATGGATAGGTTGAATCATCTGCACCATGGGATATTGTGAGAAGAAGCTGACAAACATGGCAAGGTTCACCTAGATAGATAAAAAGTTCAATCACATCTGCAGCCTGTGGGCAAACCTGTGAGATAAAAAATATTCCAAATAAGAATAGACACATTCATGGAAATAATTTAAATGCAAAGGCATACAAGGATTTCACCAGAAGAGACCATGGTACAGTCAAATGTTCCATGATATGAGAACTGAACAGAAAAGTACCCAGACTAAGTCTTTTTTCTTGAAACTCAGAAGACTGCCTCCACCATTGGAACTTGGAAACATGTTAGCAACTGGCTTAAGAAAGAAACCAGATGGTCGAGAGACTGCCTGCAATTATTAGCATGTTATACAATGCTAGGATGAGAGACCTGATGCAGTTAATTATACGGAAAAATGAATGACAATAACTTAAATAAAAATCATTTATTCACTTACAAGAAAAGTTCTAATGTATTGATGGGGTGAACAAGCTAGTCATAACACAAGCAACACCATGCAATGCAATTAATAGATAAATAAACATTTTGCCAAAAATAAATAAATAAATAAACATTGCCAGGATTTACAGAATTCAAAATGTAAACTGTCAAATCCAACTCTAAAACCAAGACTTAAATGGAACTTTCCAAGGAAAGCCAACATATTTGGAATAGACACCAGTCTGCAGTCTAAACCCAAGTCCAAACCCGAACTCAATGAATTGTTTCCTTCACAAATCAAAACTCTATGCTAAGTGTTACAAAGTAACACAAGGGCCTTCAAATATGCATCTGGTGACTCCGAACCATTAGTAGACAGCACCAGAAATGAAAAAGCCTTAAATAGTTATACAAACTTGGAATTATCAAATAACTTGCAAGTAAATTTATGGCAGTTAAGAACTATAGTTGCTACTTGCTAGATGTTCCAAGCACAAAAAGAAGCATAGAGATATAAATGGAATTGGTATCACTACAACTGATTCAGATAGGTCCCAGAATAACATACATTTAAAGGGTGAACAGAAACTGATGGGAGATGCTTGAATAGTCTCATTCCAAGAAACATTTCCAGTTGTTTTTGACGAGAGCTGTCCACAACTGCATTTTTATATCTCCTCTGCAAAGTGATTTTCATATTCTGAGCTGCAGAAAATTGTTTAAACTTTCCTGCTTCCTCATTGAAAATGCTGAGGATTTGGCTATGCATAGCTTTTGAACCAGTATAAAGTGTTGCGTGCATATCACCCGCGAGCAGAAAAAGATCAGCAAGCTGGGATACTGGTGATAAAATTGTTGACCTCTTGAACTCCTCAAATGCCATATCAAATCTCTTCCAAGGTTTATCAGGACACGGATGCATCCATGTTGTGGTCCTAGTATTGTGATCAATATAGTATGTTTTCCCTGTTACTGCATCAGATCTCTTCTCCCAGCCTGGTGGCAAAGGAGCAGTATATCCACCATAATTAGTTGACTGGTAACCAAATGCCAAATCACTATCAAGTGATATACCGAGCCGCCTACACTGCTCCACAAAAACCTGGAGGGAGCCAAAAAAACTTGCAGCATTTGTCCTATCCAAAGAATCAGCACAGTTGAAACGTATCACGCCATTTTGATGTGATCTTAAGCAGAAGGCACCTTCAAAGCCATCATTGTAGATAATTTCTCCTCTGCAGTCCTTAATTCTTTCTCGTGAAGGCAAAAAATCTCCTTCGGAAATGCTTATAGATACAGTGGGGGCTTTTAGAAGTTTCCATAATCCTTCAATGGTTTGCTGTTCACCTTTTAGCTTTATACTGGCATGCCAGTCATAATTTATCAAATGAATTCGAGTATAAGGAAGTTTTCCTGTTGATCTGATGTAGTTTAAAGATTCCTCAAAATGCTGAACTAAAATGGATTCTGACTTTCCTTCTCCGTTCCTAAGCAAGTTGATGCATACAATTGGAACCAACGCTTTTCTATTCTGATTCCCCCCAACAGGTACATCTAAATTTCGTGCATCATACCTTTTACTCAACCTCTGGTAGTACTCTGAGCTCCCTTTATAAGGATCGCGATCTGAAACATATATCTCTGCTTCTGCAGCAGTGATCTTTAACTCTGCACCCCACCAGATTGGAATTGTGCCCCGTCGCCAGACATATGTGTTAAAAGGAATGGTTTGACCAGCCCTTCTAGGGACCCATACAAGTTGCTCACACTCCACTTCATTTCCTGACAGATTCACATTCTTCATAAGTATGAGAAATTCAATTAAAACATAACAGCTATGATGAAAAGTATACAAAATAAAATTAGCAAAAACGGAAGTAACAAAAAGCATATTGAAAAAGGTCCCAAGAAATATAATTTGTACCAAAAAAGCGAATTAAGAAAAGAAAAAGATAAAGTATATAAACAGAATGAAAAAGAAACAGCCTGGACTTAATGACTTAATAAAATAAAGAAAATAAAATCTATGTTGATTTTCTAAAATTCTTTTGTGTTCATTGAAGAAAAAAATTTCAGAGTTGTTAATAGGTCATGTTACCTGTGCTAAAACATGAATTTAATCCCCTAGCCAAGTATCGAGTACCAGGATGCAGCCTGCTACGACGAGCTATGAGAGCAACAATACCTTCAAGTTTCCCTAAGGATCCAAAACTTCGACATTCTGCAAAACCCTACACATTAATATCAAGTAAGAGAACAGTACGAACATTAAATCGGGAAGAGACTGTATTAAAAAGAAATTGGGGTGAAACAACAAAACTCATAGCCAAAAGTTGGAAAAGAACATCACTGCTTGATTCAAACTAAATGAAAACCATTTATAAATTAGAAAATCTTTCTCTAGGACAACTTTCAAAACTACATTAGCAGAAATTGAACCAGGACTGAACATCAATATAACTTGAAACATTCAGTAAGATGGAACCAGCATAGAAAATTTTTTTTTTTTTCTTCTTAAATCAACAATATAAACTTCAAATTATTAATGAGGATCATAAAATTGAAGCAATTTAAACCCATTTAAGTTTTATCTAGAACACTTTGCAGCTTATTTAACCCATATGAATAAGCACCAAACATGTTACATAACAAAAGTAAGTAAACTTTAAACAAGGAGAACTTCCAAAGTAAGTAAATTTTAAACAAAATATAAACGATTAACAAGTAGATCAAGAGAGATACAAGTCTCAAAGTGGGTTTGGTCCCTCCAGTGCTTATTCATAAATAAATGAAGGCAAAATTGAGCACCTAATGTTATAGATAAGTTCAATAACTTGTTAACTAATACAAATACAATACTTTGGAAAGCGTTTGTCAATATCAATACTATTAATATGTATTGAGCTGGATATAAATATAGGTATATTCAAAAGCAGAGTTCAAACAATTGGCTATAATGAGCATCAATTTGAAGATACCAAGAATGAAGCAAAACCTGCAGAAGAGTGACACAATGATGTGGCAGCCCAATGTTTTTGAAAGGCATCGAGAACCAAGCGTTCCAAACAAATTCATCATCAGGCTTATGCAAGCACATACGACTAGGAAATGGCCGAGTGATGTCCCTTGCATCACAAAAGTAGTGCTTCCCATCAATGTCAAGATCAGTCAATTCATTAACATTCTTTATTTCTCCCTTTCCTTGGGGTTGTGGATTCTGAAGCGAAATCTTGATCCATTGGCTCTCAGTCACCGTATACACGCACCCTCCACCAGGCAAATTTGGAACACTAGCAGTCAACTTTGTAGCCACGAGAAGCAAACCAAAGCTGCCCAAAGCAGCATAACCCAATATTGCATGTGCATAGGTCGTACTCTTACACAACCAGTGTGACCCATCTGTAACATAGTCCAAAGCTTCCTTTTCAGATTTGAAAACATCAAACCCTGGCTTCATATTGTAGCGAAGCACACCGGTTGTGGGATCGACATATATGACCTGAGTGTCAAGCCTAGAAGACAAGCTCACAATTATATATACTTCGCCAGTATCCAATGTAACAACTAAAACAGATGTGTCCCTTCCACCACCAGCTGCAAAAAATACAATAATAAATATAAGTACTAAAAATAGAAAACAAAAACCTAAGCAACATCGTGAATAAAGAGCACATGTATGGCATTTTGCACCATCACAATACATACATGCGCAAGTATATTATACATATATATATATATATATAGAGAGAGAGAGAGAGAGAGAGAGAGAGAGAGTAATGTTCTATTAAAATCTGAACCATATATTTAAACAAGCATCCATAAAATTAGATGGAATGGTTCAGAATTTCAGATTCACAGACCAGATTATCCGTTACCTGTTTGGCAAGATAACATTTCTCTATATGCATATGCAAAGTTAAATAATCTAATGAACTCATAATCTAAACAGATTCTCTAAAAATTGAAAGACGGCTATTCATATTTATGGCTTATGCAACAAGCAAAATACGAATTCAATTTCAAAGTCAAGTTTCACAGTCTTTAAGTGTTTAGCTTTACATATACATGTGTGTATAAGATTAAAGCAGTTTCCGATTTGAAATGAAAACGAAAAGCTCATAAACAATAATGTAAACTAAGAGCACATAATTTTGCAGAAACACTAGAAATACATAGATGCATAGAGATGTATCTATTATTCAGAACAAAATAATTATGCAAGATGAAAAATCAGAGAAGTGATTAGCGTCACATTCGAAATTGAAAAGCGATAGATCACATCACAGAGGGTTGAAGATTGAAGAAGACCAGCTGATTCCATGCGATCTCTTTTGTTACTGCACGATTTTCGAGGAGTTCGATCTGATGGAGAGAAAACTGATTATTGAACGCACCGCAGAATTGGCACATCAGAGAGCAGAGAGCCGAGAGCGTTAAATGGATGCGGCCCACTCTGCAAAACTCACCACTTCTCTTGTATTGCAAAATGGCCTCAGAAGAAAGAAATGACAGTAAGATAAAACAACGGTAAGACTTTTCCTTTCGTGTTGGAGAAAGAAGAGGATTTTTTTTTTGTTTTTTCTTAAATCAACGTATACGACTTTACTGATCAGTAATAAATACACAACTTTTTTTTATTACTAATCCCCTGTTTTTTGCTGAGATAATAAGAGATAAATCGTATTTTTTTTTATTTCTTTGATCTTCAGAGTTCAGACTCATGATTTATTTCGGTCCAACATGATTTATTTCGGTCCAACACTTCAGTTGTTTGAACTCTCAACGTTAAAACTTACAAGTGGACCGATATGGATTGTTTTCTCTCTTTATTTGTCCAATAATTCACCCATCTATTAGTAGAAAAGGAAAATTAAGAAATTTTTTTTTTGGGGGCTAATTACATATATCACCTCCAAACTAAGCCATGTTTGACACTTTGCTCTCTAAATTAAAAATTTTTATAACTCTCAAAACTCAATCTCATTAAACACTTTACCTCCAAATCATGACAAAATCAATTTGTCCGTTATTTTTTTACTTCAATTGATGATTAATATGAAAAAGTCCTTTGAGCCACATAGCACCATGTGTGCAAAATTAAGAGATAAAATTTGTTTTTTAAAGGTTTTTGAGTAAAGTGTAAAAAATTTTATTTTGGGAGACAAAATGTCAAATATAGTATAGTTTAGGGTGATATATGGAATTAACCTATTTTTGTATGATAAGTATTTTTTCTATTTACCTTATTTTCTTATCCCTTTAAAATTCTTATTTTTAAAGAAAAAAATAAAAAACAAAGTTATTGTGCAAGGAAAAAAATTTCATTCAAAAGTCCTAATTATAATAGAAAAACTTCAATTATAACTAGTCCGAGTACACACAATGTACATTTTTAAATGATAAATAAACTCACTTTTTATAATTAAATCAACATGTTTCACATTATAAATAAGCATTCAAACCCCTAATATTGAGCCTTCAAAGGTGGTTGTAAATGTAATCATCATATTTTTTTTAATTTTTGATAATTTTTTTTGTAGACTTGTGTCATTGTGTGTATTATTTTGTTGTAGTTGTGTACTTGTGTATTAGCATTTCAAAAATACCATATAAAAGACATATAAATGCCTATTTTTTGACATAATTATGGATTGTAACTTTGTAAGTAATAATGGAAAAACGAAAAATGACCTAACTATTTTTTTATTTGTGCTTAGAAATGCCAAAAATGTAAATTTCAGAAAAATAATGACATTAAAATGAAATGCAAAACTTGCGGGGCATGGATAAAAATACAAAAAAGTACAGGGACATTGCGCCAAAAACCCCTCAAGAATCCAAGTTTGTCAAATACAAGCACGTCCCCACAGAAAAAAACGATAGGCAAAGGAGAGCCTAAAGCACCAAACGAGATCAAGCTAACGGATTCAATAAGCCACACGATTTTCCTCGTCATATCATCATATATCTATATTTTTTCATTCGACAATTATAAGACAAAACCAAAAACCCATTTTCAGATTGTTGTAAATCTCAAGTAAGAAGAAGCTACAGTACTAATTTCCTTTTGAAAAGCTCCCATTTGATGCAATGGTTCACAACTTGTTGAATAAAATCCCATTTGATAGATCTTAGCGTCTTAAATTTGTATAGGTTGGGTTATTATAGTTAAGTATTGGTAGAAGTTGACAGTATTTGTTATTGGATAATTGAGTTTTGGTTGGCTGTGTATTATCCAATTTGAAGAAGTTTGATGTATGTCTTTACTGAGTTTCGTGTACATTTGTGTGTATTTGAGCAGAGGATGACAGTGCTGTGAAGCCTCAATGCTTGCTATTGTTGACATGACAATGTTGCCTGTTTGCTCAGCCACCTCAAGCTGTTCTTCTCATTCTCAGGTGAGATCTTACATGCTTAATAGTGATCCTTCTATGTGATTTTGCTTTTAATATGTAATTTATATGCAAAGCAACCTTTAAAGGGCCAATGGTTCAAGACATTGAAGTCTGAATAACCGAGTTTCTATTGGTCTTATGAAGTCTGAGCAATTTATAAAGTTGCTAATTGTTCATCCAAGTTGTATGAATTTAAAACTTATACTCAATGAACCAGTGCGATTTTTTGGAAAAAAAACAAAAAACAAAAGTCTGTGTGAGTTTTACCAATTGAAATTGGGTGTTATTCATTGGACATAAATAACTAATGCAAATAAAAACCGTTTGAAGATTGAAAACGTCTAGCTACCTCCATACATATCGATTAGTCAGTTGCAGTTGTTTTCTTTCAAATTTACATGTATATGATGGATCTTACAGATTTCCTTACATGGAGGATTGCATTCTGTTTCCCTCCAGAGGGATTTTGAGGCCAGATATATTGTGGAATACAGGAGCTTTCTGGGCTTGTCAAATGCAATGCATTTTCAAAGAAATTCCTTTAAAGCACATGCTACAAAATGTTTCTACTCTAACTTTGTGAAAAGCACAGAACAATCGTTCTCCATGGATTTTGTTAAGAGGAGTTCCTGCTCAAATGAATCAGACTATATTAATTGCAAGTATTCAGATATGTGGAGTTCTAATGGAACTGTATATAAACAGCAGCCATTGGGAAGGGTGGAACTGAAATATGTAGAAAGTTCTGGCGAATCTAGCCTATTGGCCACGGATGAGGGACTCATGGACTTTACCGATCAGTCAACTGAGAATGCAAGTATTTTATTAGGACCTACACAACCTGAAACCATATCAGCTACTGATATAACACAAGAGAATTCCACCTCTGTATCTGATTCCCTTGACATGGATAGTGATTCATTATCCAGTGTTAAAACTAGTATTGAGGATTTTATTGATGGGGTTAGTAAGTCTATCAGTGCTTCAGTAGATAAGGGAGAAAATGCTGTGAAAAGCTCCGTAGATACTATCACTTCGTCAATATCATCTGTCGTTAAAAGTGCTAATGAAGCAGTGGATAATGCTGTTGGCAGAATGTTTTCAGTTGTTGAAAAAACAGGACAATTAGGTGGTAGTAAAATGACAAACTTTTCAAGTGATCTTAAGGAAGCCACAAGTAAAGGAACTGTTGTTGCTGTTGATGTTTTGAGACACACGATTGTTGTGGTGGAGGATTCTCTAACAAATGGGGCTTCCTTTGTTGTTAATTCTTACCAGTCTGCCAAGGATTTTCTTCCCCCCGACATCAGTGATGCACTAAATTTGTCTGAAAAGAGAGCAGCAGAGTTCTTGGGGCCTGCCAAGACTACTTTTCAACAGGTATTATCACGCTTTGGTATACACTTCCCTTTCATGGCTTAATGCTTGTGGATGATTCAAAGTTGGTCCTCTAAGTGAATCTCTTTTATTTTTAAAGGTTGAAAGATAAGCTTCAGAAGAAAAAAAATGGTAGTGGTGTCCTCAGTTATTCTTAGTAATTGATAATATCTCCTAAGTTTCAAACTGGTTACGTATTCTTGGATGAATGATTTATTGTCAAGCCATCAGCCCCACTTTTGTAATAGTGGTCCTGTATATTCTGTTGACAAATTATGTTAGAAAGTAAAATTTCCATTCCCAGGTTAAATTATCTATTCGATCATGCATATGCTGAGTTTGCTATTGTTACAATGACAGTTTTCTGAATAGTATTAGGTAAGCTGAATCTAAATGTGTTGAAAACAGGTTTATATTTCTATCAAGGGGCTGGAGGAAAATCTTGGCTTGGATCCAAATGATCCAATCATTCCATTTGTTCTATTCCTTGGCACCTCAGCCACTTTATGGTATGGATATCCTTTTTTTCTTACGAAGATTGTTTTTCCTTTTTATTTATACATAAACGAATATATATCCTGTCGTGTGAGAAATTTATATTTCTTATCAGATATGCTGCAGGGTCATTTATTTGGTGGGGACATACAGTGGTTACTCTGGAGATTTGTCTCCTCAATCGACATTGGAGCTCTTGACAGGGAAGGAGAATGCTGTACTCATTGATGTCCGACCTGAGGCAAGATATTGTATATTTATTGGCCTTTATATTTTGTCGAGCTGATAGTGTTATAAAATCTTCTCACCCAAAGCTTAAAGTATTTTCTTTATAAGATATAATATATATATATATATTATGTATTCATTCTAAGTTTTCACTTCTCAAATCTGCCAATGATCTTTGGTTCTGGGCATTTCCTTTGTGAAGGTTCTGAGAGAAACAGAAGGTATTCCTGACCTTCGACGAGCAGCTCGCTTTCGATATGCAAGTGTGACTCTACCTGAGGTTGGCTTATTACTAGGATGCTATTTGAAGATATGATTACATAATTGTATTATAAATTTGCTGTGGTAAAAGAAGTCAAAAATATTGACTCGGGGTTATGCTAAAACAATAGTAATGATGTACTACTGGAGCTTAGCTCCATACACTTATGCAATTTTGTGTTAAAATATGTTTAATGAATTTTCAGGTTAATGGCCCTGTATGGAAGTTGTTGAAGAGTGGAAGAGATCTTGATGACACCTTAACTGCTGCTGTTATTCGGAACTTAAAGATTGTTCAGGTAAGTATTTTCAGGCTTTTAGATAGCTTAAAATCATACCAATCTAAAAGTTCTTAAGGGAAAAGCTTACCAAAAGTTCATAAAAGATCCTGGACTGGGACCTAGAAACTCTCTGTACTTCAGCAGTAGAACCATATTTGATCACCAAGAAGTCCTGAAAGTATCTTTCAGATCTTCTCGTTCTCTAGAATATCAATCACTATTTAGAAAGAAAATGCTAATGATAAGCTTATTCAAATTCAAGTTTTTAGCACTGACTTGGTGACTTTAGGTTTGTTATAAAATTGTCCAAGGACTTGAATGGGGCATGTATATGCCTCAAAACTTTCAAATCTAAGGATCCGATGCCTAAAACTATATATTATGGTGATTTCGTGATGAATAATGGTTCTTCAGGGTTTCTATATAATGCACTATCTTCTGATTTTCCCTGATTAGCATCTGGCTTCAGTAATGAATAATGAGGTTTATATTGTTTTCTGCTCTGTGTAGGACAGGTCCAAGGTCATAATTATGGATGCTGATGGTACTCGTTCCAAAGGAATTGCAAGATCCTTGAGAAAGCTGGGGCTTAAGGTAAACAGCATTGTCATTGATGGAGATGAGATTCTTAAGCAAATCACTAGAATTCCATCTAGTTTTTTGAAGTTAAAACTAACATCTTATGTTGTCACTCTAACCTTCCCCTACCACTCTCTCTCTCTCTCTCTCTCTCTCTCTCTCTCTCTCTCTCTCTCTCTCTCTTATATTGGTAAAGTACCAATCTCATTGTCTATATCATACCATCCTTTAGCACTTAAGGTGCATGATATATATTCTAATGATACAATCTCTCTTTTAGTCATTACTGGTAGGGTGGGGATCATTATATATAATTAAACTTATGGCTGTTACTTCATTGTAATATTCAAATTTTTAATGCTACATATCACAGGCATTATTGATCTCGTATCTATAGTTGATTTAGTGCATGACCTGCAATTGGACATGGGAAGCACTATTGTCTGGATGGTTTTGCTATAAAATGAAAACCCTATTTTTTCAATGACCTATTCAATAAGATGATTTGTAAAATCTGGATGATTAGTAACTGGTTTGTAAATTATGATTCTAAACTATGTAATAAGAGATAAAGATCCATATTCTCATTACTTAAAATTATCTAATTACTTAAAATTGTTACTACTTTTCTTATGGAAAATGGTATGTCCCAAATCCTAAGAGAACCACTCAAATGCAAGATAACATTTTGGTATTCTGGATACTAATAACCTGATGGTCTTTTAAATGACAGAAACCTTACTTGGTTCAAGGTGGCTTTCGGTCTTGGGTGAAACATGGTCTTCGTATTAAGGAACTCAAACCTCAGACAACACTTACCATACTCAATGAGGTATTTATCACTTTGGTGCTGTTTATTCTTGTAAGTTCTAATTTAGATTGATATACATTGTTTTCTTTAAAAACTTAAGTTTTTGGGATCCAATGGGTGTTTAACATGGTATCAAAGCTCTGGTTGTAGGAGGTCCTGAGTTCGAAACCTCTAATCTCTATTTCCCAATTCTTTGTTAGTTTGTCTGGTGTAGGGTGAAGCTGCACCCGTATGTTTTTCTCTCCCAGCATTTGTCCGCCTCTCCATGTGTAGGATGGGGAGGGTGTTAGCTTGATACATATTTGTTGCCTTTTCCCTAACAACTTAAACTTCTGCCGTCCAGTGGTTTATAACACTAACAAATGTCTTAAGAGATGATAATATTTTGTTTGGTGGTGGAACTTATTTTCCTTCACACCAACCAATGTGATTACTGTTTTTTTCTTAACAACATTGTTGTATTGTGGTGACTATCTTGCAAACAACTCTAATTAGGTTTTACTTTTATAAATAGAATGTGGACAAACATTAAAAAAAAAAAAAAAAAAAAGGTGAATACGATATTTGGGCAATAATCATGGACAGGATGCAACTGCATTCCACACAAAGAGATGTGTATCATTCATGTCAATATGTCATGGTGTCTAGTAAATATATAGAAACTAATGTTGACATGTTGTTTATTTTTCACCCTTTTATGTCCCATATTTTTCTTTTCATAATAGCATATTTGAGCTTTTCACTTAGTACAATTGCAAAATTGTATCATTTCAGGAAGCTGAGGCAATTCTGGAAGATGTCAGTCCTTCTCCGGTGCAAGTTCTTGGGTATGGTGTGGTAAGATGAATTGCTTGTATGATACCTTAATTAGTTATTCCAACTTACTCAACATCAATTTCGTTGTGCTAATACTTTGATACAAATTATCTTCAGAATGATATATTAAACACATTGGGATAGATTGAATGTGATGAGTATTATTTTTTCTCATGACACGCACCTGATTTGCACATTAAAACCCTTGTTTCAAGTGTCCATCCACGATGCCTCTAAGGCAGAACGTGGGATTCCGTAGAGGGTTATGGCTATTTGATCTCTTGTTCTATACGACGCTTACAGTCTTTACTGCGTGGTCTACTAAGACTAAATGAGCCATGCACATTAATTTTTACTTTATATTGAACCATCTTTTGTTATTACCAAATTGGAACTTTTTTCCTATGTTATTTCCTATGCAATTTCAAGTGCATTCTTCACTGATTTATGCAACTACTGTACAGGGTTTGATTGCGGCGTTGTATGCACTACTAGGTGAGTATATGTTCCTTAAAGTTTTCATTATGATGAGGTTGATTATTGATTTGAATATATTGTAAGTGAACTTTCATTTGTAAGATATACCATATTGGACATGCACTCATTAATTTTTTAAGGCTTTGGATTATATTATTTATGACATTATCTTTCCATTAGAGGATTTGCTTCTATTAATATGATCAATCTGATTTTCTTTGGGTTTCCCTCTCTCCTTTTCTAATTAAGCTGATTCATTATATTTCAGAGTGGGAGAAGACATTACAACTGATTGGCGTCGTTGGCCTTGGTCAGGTATTATAATCTTCCTGGAATGAGTACTTTAGTCAAAGTATTTACTTCTATATCTCAGCTTATGTTGAATCAAATTTTGGACATGTTTCTCCTTTCTCACTATTATACTTGCGCTAAAAAATTCATATACTATTGGTTCTCCCCCTTTCTCGTTGCTCTTTTCACCCTTTCTCATTGCTCTTTTAATTGATTCCACCAGACCATTTATCGGCGGGTGGCATCTTATGAGGACGCTGAAGATTTTAAGAAAGATGTGAGGTAAAACAAATTACATAAGGGCCTATATGAAATCATGTTGGAGAAAGGATCAACTAATGCATTTTAATTGGGTACCTGTTTGCTTGTGTATCAGATAACTTTCAAATATCTATTAAGAGTGTATGTCGTGAGGCTAATATTCACATGCCAATTTTCATATCATAATAATTTTGCTAATGATTAAATGGTCCATGGATCTTCAGTGTGCACTATAGATCCTTTGCCTTGTGTTGAACCAACATGCTTAAAGTGGCAAAAAAGTCAGGATTGATGCATTCTAAAGTCTGTCTTGGCAGCCTGAAGAATAATGTGACTAGATCCTCTTAACACTAGATCGCGTCTTTAACAGTGCTGTTGGAGTCATGTCAATAGGAAAACACTCCATAACATATATTGTGTTGACTAAATGCTGTCTGATTGTGGTCTCTATGTTCCTTGAAGGCTGCTGCTTGCTCCTGTTGGACTTGGAGCTCAGGCATTTTCTTGGGCTGCTGGAAAATTGGAATCAAATGGCATCGGATTACCAACATCTCCTTCATCCTCAGATGTTAAAAACCGGGTGTTGCAGGCTGCTGCAAAGCATGAATCTCAACCGTCTGATACTGAAGGTATCCAAGATTCATCCCCTGAATCAACAGTTCCAGTCAATGAGAATGTAGATCTCTCTGAAGCATAAAGGTTGATATTTTCTTGGAGCCGAAGGTACTACTCCAACATGGGCGTCGTGTTCTAACGTGAAAGTTGTTCTGAGCTGTGTTAGCAGTGAATGAAAGTCAAGTTAAATAACTGATATACAGTAAGAAGATGCACTATATACCAGCCTTTTTGTGCATCTTATTGAATTGAAGTGAGTGTTGTACATTTTCCACAAGACAATCATTCCTTTTCCAGTTGGAAGCCTTCATGTATGCATTTCTGTAGATGTCAATTTATAGCAAGAGGCATTTCACCTTGAAAACTTAGCTTTGTTTTGGTTAAAAGTTATATTCAAGAAAAAAAAAAAACAATATGGTATGCGAATATCTGTTATTGGTTAAGATGCATGAGTTTGGGCTCTAAAAAAGACTTTCACAGTTTTGCAAGGGCGTTCCATCCCAATGAACAAATGCTAACCACATTGATTGCAGATTTTGCAATGAAGATTTTTGTGGTGGATTAAGTAACCCTAAATAGTAGATACTAACAGATCTAAGGATGCTTGTTTAGTAGAGATGACTGACAAGAAGCCAGCATAATAATTCAAAAGCCAACTAGAACGGACAAGTTGGGTTTCTCAAGTTTGCTGCTTTTATAAGGCAACTCGTGACGACCATTCAAATCTGAAAAGCGTGAATGGGAATCCACTTATTCTTGATATTGAAACCCACTTATTCTATAGGATACATAAAATAAAAATAAGAGCTTTGAAAAATAACAAATATATTAATTTTTTTTCTTTGGCTAAACGAAAAGGAAACATGCCATTCCAATAGAATAACATTTTCCAATCTCCATTATACAACAATTTTATTTCAAAGACTAACAAAATAAAATTTCATGCAATTAGGGATTTTCCCCAAAACTTTTAGTAAAAATATAACATTTTTATTTTTGGATTTTTTATTAAAGACATAAAGACTCAGAAAGCTGCTGGGAATGACATATAAATGGGAATAATTGTTTTTCAAGCCGTTTAACAGTCTTATCATGGCGGCTAGTAACAGAAAGCTGTTGGTTAACCATGGCTTTACTACTTTAGTCCATACCTGATACCCTTATCGCACAGGCACAGGTCAGATTTTCAGAAATAGACATAGATAAGTCATGGTGGTCTGTCAGCAAAACCACCAGGCTTTCCTGTTTTAACCTCAGCTAAACTAGCAAAGACAGCGTTTTCGGAAGCACTATTTCATTGACCTCTCTTCAGCTCCTCCTCTTAGTCCTCTATCTCTCCCAACCTTCAAAAATGGCTAAACCCAGATGGGCATTTGTTCTCAAATACTTGACCATCCTCCTTAACCTCCATCTGGGCAATGTTTTTGCAACTATTCTCACAGACCCACTTGCCCAACAGCGATTGGACAAAGTTATTAAGCTCCCAGGGCAGACCTTCAACGTTAGCTTTGCACACTATGCTGGATATGTCACTGTCAATGAAGATTCTGGAAGGGCTCTCTTCTACTGGTTTATTGAGGCTGCTGAGGATCCTGCTTCTAAGCCCCTTGTTCTCTGGCAAAATGGAGGTAGACCACCAAATTTTCATTTTTCTTTGTGATAATGCTGTTTGACTTATCTTGCTTTTAAATTTTGCATGTCCTTTCATCAGCTTGTAATGTAGAAAATTGCTTAATTTCCTACTCGTTTACTTGGATAGTGCTCTCTGTAGTTTTCACATGATTAGACTGGGTAGTTTATTTTGGTGGAAGTTTTGTAACTTTTGTTTTGAGTGTTCTTACGGCTTTGTTTACCAATTGTCATTCAGCTATTGTCGTTGATATAGAATTTTTTCTGAATGGGTTCTCTCCTCCTTAGGACCTGGATGCTCATCAATTGCTTATGGGGAGGCAGAGGAAATTGGCCCGTTCCATATTAAGGCAGACGGGAAGACTGTATATTTGAACCCTTACTCTTGGAATCAAGGTAAGAAGCTTCTCATAAACTTTTTAGTAAAGGTTATTAGGAACTTATTTCTGTATGGGTTATGTGAGTCAAAAAATACAAAATAAAAAGATACCAATCAGAGGTTTCAGGTTGTATTTTTATCTGTGAATTCCATAAGCCTGAGTAATATTACAAAATGTGCATTATCTATTAATCTATGAGCGTTCTAGGTAATAAAAGTGCTGTGCATTTTATAGATCATGACTAGTGCATCATTTTACTCTGCTATATACGGACTTCAAATAGCTTGGTCTCTTATGTTTTAAAAACCATCTTAGCAGGAATTCTCCAAGTAAGAAGGACATGATTGTTAAACAAGCATGCATGCATTTCTCTGGCCTATTGGCTCAATTGAATATCAAGTGTGTTACTTACAGTGACTGTAGATTGTACATTTGTTTAATAATAAAACCACTAGTAGTAGGTCTCTGTAGTTATATTATATGCAAACATGTATAACTTCTTTTACCTTTTTGCAGTTGCTAACATTCTATTTATTGATTCACCTGTTGGAGTTGGGTTTTCTTATTCAAACACTTCCTCTGATTTGCTATCCAATGGAGATAAAAGGACGGGTACTAATTTGACTATTTCATGTCTCATTATTTTACTTTGAGCTATTTATGTTGTTATCTTATGCACATTAGATTATAACTCTATTGTTTTGCAGCTAAAGACTCTCTAACATTTCTACTGAAGTGGTTTGAGCGCTTTCCCCAGTACAAAGGAAGGGATTTTTATATCACAGGAGAGAGCTATGCAGGTAGATCTAAAACTTCTTTTCTTGTATACTTTTACATAATGTGATGCCACTTTTTGTTTCCATTCCATTCAGTAGACATGTAAAACTTAAAATAAATGAAGAAATTTTCTGACTCTTTAGATAAAGCTCTATAGCATATGGACCTTTCTGAGAAAAATCAACTGTATTGGGGGAGGGATCTTTGTATATCCATTTCTTTGTGTGTGGGTGTGTTTTTGCTTATTACTTGGTATGTTGGTGAGCTAGGGGAGGGGCACATTGTTACCTCCCATCTTTGATTCAGTACCCTGACTTACTGCTACCCTTCCCACCGCTAAAAAAAAAAACTAGTTACAGAATGGTAGCCTTCTCAGTCTGATCTTGTAGCAACTAGAGAGTGACTTCAGTTAGAGCTTTCAGGAAAAGAGGTTTAGGTTAAGGTAGAAGCTCAACGCCTATATTTACCTTTTATGTAAAAATGAGTAGCAGCTCTACATTGACTTTTTTTTTTTTAAAGTAAAATATAGCTCTACATTCACTTAAACATGAAACCTTTTTTTTTTTTTTTTTTTAAATAACTTAGATGGTTCTTCTGGTTTTAACACCCGAACTTGTGTACCAGGACATTATGTACCTCAGCTAAGCCAAGCAATTGTGAAGTACAACTTGGGAACTAAGGAAAAAGAAATTAATCTGAAGGGTTATATGGTATAGACTTCATGATTTGCTATGGAAAAGGTTTTTGAATATTGTACGTTGTGTGAACACATTGAAATAATAAAATGTATCTGTAATGCAGGTGGGAAATGCTCTAACTGATGATTACCATGATCACTTAGGGGTTTTCCAGTTTATGTGGTCGGCTGGTTTGATTTCTGATCAAACATACAAATTGCTGAACCTTCTTTGTGACTTCCAGTCATTTATACACACCTCAAATTCATGTGATAATATTCTAGACATTGCTAGTGCAGAACTTGGAAACATTGATCCTTACAGCATCTACACTCCTACGTGCCCTGCTAACGTTAGCCAGTCAAATCGGCTATTGAAACAAATGCATGTGAGTGCACACTAAATTGTCTACTACATTGCTATATTGCCTGCAAGCTCATTTCCTACTTTCAATTTCTTAATGATTTCAAGAATTTCCTTGGTAGATGTATTCAGCACACTATAAATGTTTCAAATTGCCAACCCGGTGAAAATGGTTTACAAAAGATACATGCATATACACAATGTCAAAACCTACAGTCTCTCTTACTTCTACTCTCTTTTCCATGTTTGTTTAAAATGGTTCAGTTCAACGGATATAGTTTTGGACCAGAATAGTATTTACCTGACTGGCTTTCTTGGTTCCACAATGCAAGAGAACTAAAATAATTTGTTTGTTGTAAATTATCCTCAGTATCATAAAGAGGGATCTGAACTACTTTTCCTCCAGAAAAGATATTTGGTTAAGTTTTTACGCAGTTCTATGCTTCTTATTAATATAAACCATCATGAGCTTTATGCATTTCTTTAGCATCACAAGTGACCATAGTTGACCTCAAACTGAGGTTTCAAATCTTGCTCCTGAAGAGAGCTTCCATGACAGCTGAATTTTGTCATATTGTTTATGAAATGTAATGCCATTTGATAGATGGTTGGCCACATCAGTGAGAAGTATGATCCTTGCACAGAGGCACACTCAGTTGTATACTTCAATCTACCCGAGGTTCAAATGGCACTTCATGTTGATCCAAATCATGCACCATCTAAATGGGCAACCTGCAGGTATAACTCATTAAAAAAAAGGGCTCCAAAGCTTTTTATTTTTTGATTTTTTTTTTTTTTGGAAATTTAGGTTGCAAATGAACTAGTCCTGTGAAGAACAGCAATGGCTCAAGCAGTTGTTTTGGATGACTGGAAATCCGTCCTTGCTCAATAAGTCAATTGCTACACTTGTAAAAACTACCAGTTCTGATTTACTAGAGCAAGAAACCATATTGTGTCTGCTACATGTGGGCCTTGATTAAATAATTTCTAATTGTTAAGAAGATGTTGATGTTTTGATCAATCTCTCTCTCTCTCTACATCTCTTGTGAGGTGTTTTTGCGTTAAGGTTGATAACCTTGACTCAAATGGCATAGAGTGGAAAGGTTCACATATTATGTTTATCCATTTTCGTACTGTTTTGTAGTGACGTGGTATACAGCACTTGGAAGGATTCTCCTAGGACAGTGCTAGACGTCTACCGGGAGCTGATACATTCAGGACTTCGTATATGGATGTTCAGGTTCCTCTCAATGCCTTGCAGATATAGATTGTGTTATTACTTTAAAATTCATGATTCGTTATTCAGTTAATCACATTCACAGTTTTAGATTCTTATAATGATGCAAATGTGAATTATATCTGTTAAACGTAGACCACAATATAATTAACTCAATCCTTTTCTTTCCATTTTCTTTATATAAATAGTATGAAATATTATGGAGTGATTTTGCCTCATTTGTGGAGGAGCCATTTTTATCACATTGTTTAGGAATTCCATTTCAGTTGGCAAATAACTTATATTATTTTGTTCAAATGTCTGAAGTCAACTTGCTGCTAAACATTCTACTTTTTCTATTTTTACGTCTACGGCAGTGGTGATACAGATGCCGTAATCCCAGTTACTTCTACCCGATACAGTATAGATGCTCTTAAGCTTCCAAGTGTTAAACCTTGGCGTGCCTGGTACGATGATGGGCAGGTAAGCAGCTTCTCACATTTTTTTTCTTTCCATATTTCTGAAATGGGATTATAATTCTCTCTTAGAAAACATGTATCTTGTCAACGATAGAATTATTGCTTTGAAACTACATATTGTACCTAGAAACCTTCCCAACGTACGGCAGTAGGCACTGAAGATTAATACAATTGATTAACAGGTTGGAGGCTGGACCCAAGAGTATGCTGGGCTGACATTTGTATCTGTGAGGGGAGCAGGCCATGAAGTCCCTTTGCACAAACCCAAGCTAGCTCTGACTCTCATCAAAGGCTTCTTGTCAGGATCCTCAATGCCATCTCTAGAACTTGTCAGTGACTCGTGAAGGCTTCTTTTCTTGTTTGGTGCTTGAATCAGCAGGAAAAATTCAAGGAATGTAATGCTATGCTTTTACTTATTACTGTGGGAGTGATTAGTGAACATCCATCAGATATTGCTTTTGAGAAAACAAAAATAGAAACTTGGAATATTCAGATTCAGTGACCTCTTTTGGATTTATCGTTGCTGTAATTCCAAAATAAAACAAAGTTGCGAGTGAATGTAGCTTAGGGAAGACTCTGTCACTCAGTAGTAGTACTTCTATGTAAGATTTGTCCTTGGATAGAAACAGATATATTAACACCCACACTATTTGCAAATTCAAACTGTCTTTTTTTTGTGTGTTTTCCGTAAATGATAATTATATATGGAGGCTAATTGGGGCAATGTTACTGATTGGGTTTTAATTTCTTCCAATATCTTATATATATATATATATATATATCAATAATGAATCAATTCATATCAACCCAAGTTTCTTTAAATTGATAGTGTTTTTTGAAAGCATTTATATTGATAAGTTTTACACTAATTCATTGAAACACAAATTTATAGTTGGTTATTATAAGTTGGAAAAGTACATTTATCATAACCAGCATATTGTGTTAAAAGTGATTTGACGATCACTTTTTATTTAAGAAATCACATTTAAAGTGTTAACAAATATTGCACAATTCAATGGACTTATTATTGGCACATGTAATTGTCACAATATCATTGACCTTCTAAGTTACTTATTCATCTTTATAAACTATAGTTGTTTTATTATAAAATAAATGGAGACTTAGAGTCCAGTTCATTTTATAAGTTTTTCTTAGACTAAGACCAGTAGTAATTTAGGGTTTTTAATTAAGTTTTTTTTATTTTTCTTCTTTGACGACTTTATGTTAGGTTTTAACTCCGAGATTTTGGAACAAAACCCACTCTACACCATAGGAGGAAAAAACCCTTCAAATTAGGAGAAATATCCTTCAAATCGGGGAATGACTTTATTATAAATTAAAAGGATTTTATTATAAATTAAAATGACTTTATTATGAATTAAAATGATTTTTTTATAAATTATTATGAATTAAAATAATTTTCTTATAAATTTTAAAACACCTCTGGCCTCCATCTAAATACTGTTTTTTAAATGATCTAACCCTAATTATCTATAAAATAAATTATTGTATTAATTTATTATTAAATAATGCACTTTTATAGTTTTTATTAAACAAATGATATTTTAGAGTTTCAAAAAATTTCACCAAACCTTGTGAGGGCAACATATAAAATTAATATTTATTATATGCTTACAGATAAGTAGAAAAAGTTATTGCAACAACTGAACAATTGACCCCCTATGGCCTAACTAGCTCGTATAAATTTATTGTAATTATAAAATTTAAATTAAATATTTCAAGCCTATGTAAAATATGTAGTTATTAGAGTAGCCCACTTGGAAGGTCTATAGAATTATTCCGGCACCCAAGTTGGATCCTCCATTTTCTCCTAATAAAAAAAACCCATGTGAAATATATGTCATGTTCAAGAGATTTGTTTTTTTTTTTGTTTGATAAATGATAAAAGGGAAGGAAATTCAAAATGATCAACTCATGGGAGAGAGAATACATCAAAATCTATCCAAATTTGAAGTATATTTTATCAACTTCAATATATTCTAAAAAAAGAAAGGAAATACTATTTGCACTCAAATGTATAAATTTTTTCTTATGTTTGAAATGTAGGATGACAATTTTGGAGTGCAAATAACATTTCCAAAAAAAATTAATTAATTATCAATAATTAATAAAAAAAATGCTTCAATATCATTAAATAAAATATAAAAAAAGCTATTGGGGTCGGTTGACCCCTTACCCCCCCACCATTTCTTCGCCGCTGATGCTAGGTATGAATCTCGGTCGCTCGCTCTCTTTCTAAATTTTCAATCGAGCAACTCATGCTTGACCCAGGAACCAAAACCTCTACATCAAGGAAATTTTCTAAAGGCTGAGGGAAACACAAAATGGTGGTTACCAGTTCTAATCCCCACAACAAGGAGATTGTCATCAGGAAGAGGATTGCCAGCATGTAACTCTCTCTCTCTTTCTCTATCTAGCATGTCTAAACTTCTCTTGTATGCGATAAACACTAGCATTTTGGTTTTAGAATGTCCAAACATCAATTGTTGAAAATTAGTGTTAAGTTAAGACGTTATTCAAGATTAAGTAGGAATCGTGGACTCACCAAATAAATCAAACAGTCCTTCAAGGAGAAAAATCTGGAATGAATGGCTGTTTATTTTGTATGGATGAGTAACTAATCTAAATTTACAAGGCATTTAACCTTAAAGGTTTGGAAATTATAGAATCTATTGGTGTACCGAGTATTGGAGCTAATTGTTTGTGCTTATTTTTCGGACTTAATTTAAAAGCACCTGTTCTGTTAATACAATATTTGCTTGTACTCTTAGCCAATATATATGCGTAGCAGTTCTATTATGCATCATTGATGGAGATGGTTCACTGTCTAGATTCAATAAACGAGAAGACGACTTTCCTTCCTTGAGAGAATACAATGATTACCTGGAAGAAGTTGAGGACATGAGTGAGTTTTTCAGCTTAATTGTTACTTATATTCTTGATGAAGAGTTAGTCTGACAGAAAGAAAAATCTTTCTGTGGTAGCATTTAACTTGATTGAAGGAATAGATGTCCCTGCTATTGAAGCAAAAATTGCAAGGTACCAGGAAGAAAATGCTGAACAAATAATGATTAATAGAGCCCGTAAGGTACTTCGAAATAAGATCTCAAATTTTCCCTTTACTTTTGTTGTTCCTAACCTGCTGATTTTGTTTTATGGGATTTAAATTCCTAATTTTGATGCCTCCTGTACTGGGAAAAAAAGCTCATAATGCTGCCAACTGTGAATTATGTAATACTTTCTAGAAAATTTATGTGAAGGTTCTAATGCTGGGGGTTTTAATCAAATAGGCTGAAGAACTTGCTGCAGCTCTAGCAGCAAGCAAGGGACATCCTGCGCAAACTGATACCGATGCGGTAAGAATGAGATTATTTTATGTATTATCATTTCCTTCTTGAGTTAGTGATTGTGCTGCAATTTTATTTTTGTTTTTGTTTTCAATGTTTTTAGAGCTATAAGATGGTCAATTTGGGATTGGTTTAATACTTTGTTAAAGGTGAGATGTGAGGTTGATGAAAGTCACATCTTACATTAGATGTGAGATGTGAGCAGGCCAACGGCTTTGCAACAAACACCAACTTTTTTCTACAAACAATATCATTAAATACTTCATGGTTGGATGAATCTCTGCAAATCTTCTGGCATGTTGTTTTTCTAACTAGGGAAAAGAAGAAAAGAATTAAGCACATTTTTGAAGAGCCTCCATATTGTATTACTTCTATGCATTCCTTTATGTTTTCTTTAGATGATCAGAACATTTTTAAATGTACAAACTTTTTTTGTCAATCATTTATTTTTGTAAACTGTGCCAGTTTTTCCAGCCCAAAGGGAACAACAGTATTTTCCCAACTGATTTTATGTGTTTATTGATAGGCTCTGAGCCAAGGCTCTCAAGCAGGATTTGGTGCTGGAATACAGGGACAATATGCACCTACAATTGCAGGAGGACAACCACGACCAACTGGCATGGCTCCACAACCACTACCACTTGGAGGGGTGCATGATATGCATGGATATGCTATTGATGATGAAGAAATGTTGAAGCTCCGAGCAGAGAGAGGTGGAAGGGCAGGAGGGTGGAGTGTAGAGATTAGCAGGAAGAGGGCACTTGAAGAAGCCTTCAGTAGCATTTGGATTTGTTAGGACCATAGTTTTCTTAATGTCTGTAATGTAATGCATGGTCTTTCATGTAAGAGCATCAGCAGATGTTTATTTATTTTTTAAAATTATAAAAATAAGATTTTTGAATATGAGTTTTGGTATAAGTTACCAATGAGTATCCACATATTTATGCATCAATACAAATTATTTATTAATTCTACAATGATCTCATTTTAGAGTTCTAAAAACTAATTATGGGTTTTGGATGCTGATGCATGTTACACTCTAATTCTGGTCATTCAATGATATCAACTAAGCTTTCAAATTTAGGTCATTCAATTTGGTCAGTCAATTTAAGGGTTGAAAAAATGAAACAGAGTCCAACGCAACAAGAACAGGGGTAGGACCGTTATAAACTTGTAAATATTCACCGACCAATAAACTTGTGAAGACATAAAATCCTAAAGGCGCTTACTTTCATCCACTGCTTCAAACTCCATTATCTCCTACTCCCACATCCAAAGGTATGCCATAATCCTCTACTACACCCGCACTCTCTCTCTCTTATATCTTTCTCACCTAACAGTTCTTCAACTGAAATTACACTTCTTCAGCACCGAGTCTTACAAATTCCAGAACAAGTTGGTGTATGAACTTTTGTTTCCACCCCTCTATTTTGGGTGAGTAACTGATGTGTTGAGCTTGCTTCTATATCATGGGCTCACTGAAATTTTCCATTTCTTTGGAGACATTTGATTCTTCAAAGAAGTTCAATTTCTCTGTAGTCAATTCTTTTTGCTACTGCCATGTTAGTAGAGCTTCTGTAGTCAATTCTTTGAATAAGGCGAATTGCATTAAGGTCTCGCGGTTTCAATCCGAATTATCGGACATTTCGGAACTGAATCAAATGAATGATGTAACCACTTTGCCCTTGAAGAAAAATGGAGCAGATGAGAGTTTGGTTGAGCAAAACCTGGATTTTAGACCCGAACATGAGAAGGGGTTTCGTGCCCCAAAGAAAGAGATTAAAAGAGAAATGGGTTTGAAATTTAGTTCAAGAAAGAGTAGGTGGGTAAGGGAATTGGAGAATTTGTTTGTGAAAGATAGTGAATTTGATGTTGATTACTCTGTTATTGGGTCTGACTTGAGCTTGGAGCATTGTAATGATATTTTGAAACGGCTAGAGAGGTGTAGTGATACCAAAGCTCTTAGATTCTTTGAGTGGATGAGAAGCAATGGGAAATTAGAATGCAATGTGAGCGCTTTTAATTTAGTTTTGCGTGTGCTGGGTAGGAGAGAAGATTGGGATGCAGCTGAAAAATTGATTAAGGAAGTGGTTACTGATTTGGGCTGTGAAGTGAATCATCAGGTTTTCAACACTCTTATATATGCATGTAGTAAATTGGGGCGCGTTGAGTTGGGAGCCAAGTGGTTTCGAATGATGCTGGAACATGGGATCCAGCCGAACATTGCGACCTTTGGTATGTTAATGGGACTTTACCAGAAGGGTTGGAATGTTGAAGAGGCAGAGTTTACTTTTTCTCGGATGAGGAGTTCTGGAATTGTATGTCAATCTGCATACTCGGCAATGATCACAATTTATACTCGTTTGAATTTGTATGACAAAGCAGAAGAGATCATAGGCTTAATGAGAGAAGATAGAGTGAAACCGAATTTGGATAATTGGTTGGTAATGATTAATGCTTATTGTCAGCAGGGAAAAGTAGAAGAGGCTGAACTAGTATTGGTCTCCATGCAAGAAGCAGGGTTTTCTCCAAACATTATTGCATACAATACATTAATAACTGGATATGGAAAGGCATCTAAAATGGATGCTGCCCATCACCTATTTCTGGGCATAAAAAATGTTGGATTAGAGCCTGATGAAACAACTTACCGTTCCATGATTGAAGGTTGGGGTCGAGCTGAAAATTATAAGGAAGCAGAATGGTACTATAAAGAGCTCAAGCGGATGGGGTACAAGCCTAATTCGTCTAACCTGTACACACTAATAAACTTACAAGCCAAACATGAGGATGAAGAGGGGGCCATCAGAACTCTCGATGATATGCAGATGATGGGGTGCCAATATTCCTCGATTCTTGGTACTCTTCTGCAAGCATATGAGAAGGCTGGAAGAATTGATAAAGTGTCTCTCCTTTTACTAGGTTCTTTCTATCAACACATTCTTGTCAGCCAGACATCTTGTTCCATTCTTGTCATGGCTTATGTGAAACACTGCTTGGTGGATGATACTATGAAAGTGTTGAAGGAAAAACTGTGGAAGGATCCGCCTTTCGAAGGTAATTTGTATCATTTGTTAATTTGCTCATGTAAAGAGTTGGGTCATCTTGAGAATGCTGTTAAAATATACAATCAAATGCCCAGTTATGATGACAAGCCAAACATGCACATCATGTGCACAATGATTGATATTTACAGCATCATGGGCCTATTCACTGAAGCAGAGAAAATTTATGTCGAGTTGAAATCTTCCAGAGTTGCCTTGGACATGATTGCCTACAGCATTGCTGTAAGAATGTATGTAAAAGCTGGATCTTTGAAAGATGCTTGCTCTGTTCTGGACGCAATGGACAAACAGGAAGGCATTGTTCCAGACATTTATATGCTCCGTGATATGCTCCGTATTTATCAACGATGTGGTAGGCTTGATAAGTTGAAGGATCTGTACTATAAAATTTTGAAGAGTGGAGTGACTTGGGATCAGGAAATGTACAATTGTGTCATAAACTGCTGTTCTCGTGCTTTGCCAGTTGATGAGATCTCAGAGATTTTTGAGGAGATGCTTCGACGTGGGTTTGTTCCCAATACCATCACCTTCAATGTCATGCTTGATGTATTTGGGAAAGCAAAGCTTTTGAAGAAGGCTAGGAAGTTGTTCTGGATGGCCCAAAAGTGGGGTTTGGTTGATATGATCTCTTACAATACCATCATAGCTGCTTATGGCCGAAGTAAAGACTTCAAAAACTTGTCTTCAACAGTTCGAGAGATGCAGTTCAATGGAATTTCAGTTTCCCTTGAAGCCTACAATACTATGTTGGACGCTTATGGGAAAGAAAGCCAAATGGAGAGATTTAGAAGCATTTTGCAGAGAATGAAGGACACAAGCATAGCTTCTGACCACTACACATACAACATTATGATCAATATCTATGGAGAGCAAGGATGGATTGATGAAGTTGCTGGTGTACTGACCGAGTTGAAAGAATGTGGACTCGGACCTGATCTGTGCAGCTACAACACATTCATTAAGGCATATGGAATTGCAGGAATGGTTGAAGATGCTGTCCATTTGGTCAAGGAAATGAGAGAAAATGGTGTAGAGCCTGATAAGATAACTTACATCAATCTGATTACTGCACTGCGAAGAAATGATGAATATTTGGAGGCTGTAAAGTGGTCCTTGTGGATGAAGCAAATGGGATTGTAAAGTATCCAATTCTGATGTATATAATTTACGGCATTTTGCTTTTTAATCCTTTCAACAACTGATAAGACCTTGCTTTAGATTGTAACTAAACACATCTTATACTTCGTCTCCACGGGATGGTATTTACCATTTGCATATTTGATTTATTCTCTTGTTGAGCAGGCTGTTTCTGCCTTTGATAATCTTATGTCATACTTGAATTAAGGTCATGAAATTCCATAACCACTGTCCTTCGCATAATATCAATCAAGATGACGTAGCCTTGGTGGCATCATAAAAGGGCGGAGCTGGAGAAAACTTGAACTGGTGTCAAGAGTAAATTCAAAGTGATGCACAAAATCGGACCCCAACACGGCAACTCACTTTTCATTTAGGAATTTCTTTTCAAGAGAGTAACAATTTTACATTTGTATAGACCAATCAATAAAATTCCTTCATTTCTTTACAATTCTTGCCCAAAAATTTGCAAGAATTTCCCATTCACTATTATACATATATATATATGTTCAAAAAATGACTTTTTTTTCCCTTCTATTCTGATACAACATTTGTGATACATTAGCTCCCACGGCCAGCACACACTTGCCATCTTTGTATCTACCTCTCTTGCCTCCGACAAAATTCTCCCACATTGGAGAACTTTTAAGCAAATTTGAATTTCTGTAGAAGAAAGACTCTCCTTTACTGTACATAGTTCACCTCCTGATATACAATCAGATCATCAACATTGGAGATGATCACCACCCCATCAGAATCATAGACTTGCTGCAAACCATGGGAAATCAAAATTTGTCCTTTCACTTTTCACAGAAGCAGCCCTAGGCTTCTGATTCCCACTTCAACTTAAACTTAATAAAGCTTCTCGGTCATCTTGGGGGTGACATAAGATAACAAGTAACTATTCGTTCCACATCACTGCTCATGTCTGGAGGTCAGTTGAAGAAGTATGGAGATTTTAGAACCTCTTGCAAGTCAAAGTCGCCTCTTTCTGGGAGGGGAGGAAACGTCAATGCTGGATATGATGTTTGGAAGCTTTCAAGCAACTGGGACCAACAAGAGTTATCGTGAAGTCAATGGAAATCAACAAAACAATTTAATTCAGGGATGGGACCGCTGAGAGGAAAGTTTCTAATTTGTTGAAAAAAAGGCACAGCACAGTGAAATTATTATAATAATGATAATACAAATCAAAAGTTTAAGATTCAAAGCAACAGCATACAGTAGTCACGTTTACATATAGCATGTGTATGTGTGAGTGTAAAACAACTTTCTAAATGCGAGTTCTTAAACAATTAGAAGCAGTTTTGCCATTTCATTATAACATAATGGAAAATTTCATTGGAAGGAGGATTTCTATGCACATGTCATTCCTCCCCTAACTTGCTTTAAAACAAGCCAGAGAAAGCTCTGAATTTATGGGACCCAATGTTTTTGTGGAGATATAGGTCATAGTTCACTTACATTCTCAAGAATTGGCATGCTATAGAGCTCTACAAATTTTTCCCTAAGTATCTGGTTCATTTGGTCCACGTCACATGCATGAGTCCAGAAGGAGTCATGCACCCCTGCAAACATATTTTAGCACATATGTGAGAATTTAAACAAGGGCAAAACAGAGACTTTATTTTGATGTCTCTCTGCTAGAGAATCATCTCAATACAGAGCACTTTAAGAAGGATGTAAATTCCAATATCTTTTGACAAAAATTAAATGCTTAGAATAAGTGTCTGATCCTCATATTTGAGAACCATATTGAGCTTTTGACTTTGAGCACGTATTTTTACAATGTTACCTATGATCATGATTTGAGGGCATGGACATGAGTGTCACATTTTACTATTATGAGTATTATGATAGAAAATACATAAAGCATACATATAATATAATGATGTGAATGCTTTATAGTATTGTAATGAAACAATAGACTGAACACTGCTCTGAGACACCTGAACTGAGAAGATAGTGAACCACACTATTACTTAGAATTTATGAGACATTAAATTTGGGTGCGTTCCCAACAAACCAAGAAGAAAATATTAAATCCACTCCCGCTACAGAACATCTAGTCAGGAAAACATCTAGTAAGACAAGCATAGCAGGGCATCTAGGATGTTAGGCAAACTCAACCAAGCTATACCATAAACCTCAATGATTCCAAAAGTCTCGATAGTTTTAAAATTGGCTGACATAGTATCTATCTTTTAAATTATTGCAAACAAATGAAGATTATGATGCAAAAGAAACTGAAGCCTAGAAAGAATTATATAGATAATTTTCAACTTTCAAACACCAAGTTATTTTGGAATTCACATGCTTAAATATCTATTTTCTTGATACACACACATTATACACCATGTTGACAATCTGCTTGTCTCTAATCGAAAGATCTAATTGAATATTTCAAAACCAGTCTAACACAGAGTTACAGACTATACTACTGAGACAAACCTGCAAAACGTAGCCCAGCATCCCTGCAGGCAAGAGCAGTCATCATCATGTGTGAACCGTCAAGCGAGTGTACAAAATTTGGAGGAAATGCAGTTCTCTGTTTTCTAACATCTACCTGGAGTAGACAAAATATCAAATCTACAATAATTCATAAGAGATTAAGAAGGAAAGAGAAGATTATGTAAGCTTACTAAGTTACTCTCCCGCTGCAAGGCCAAAACCTGAAGGGATGTTCTAATCTGCAATTCAAGTAGAGATTAGTTACAAACTGATCACTACAATAGTACTAAAATGAAGATGCAGCACCATGCAGGGGGTTGTCTTCTAGCAACCAAAAAGTAACTACCATTTAGTAACTTATGCGCATATGTGAGGAACAGTCAGCTTTCATTGCCACCCAACCCAGGGAATCTCAAGTGGAAGAGAAAACTTAGGTCGCAGCTTTAGATGCAATTTAATTGTATGTTATCAAAAACCATCAAGCCATATGTTCATTGGCTCAATATTTAGAGTTTTTGCGAGTAGATAAAGCTGGAAAGCCTACAAGTTTGAATTGATGAGCCCTTAGCAACCCTATCCTCAATAACTTTGAACCAAACAGTCTCCCATTTCCAGTGCAAGCCAAAAAAGAATGTGAGAGAATCCATGTGATTTATTGAGATCAGTGATTGTCAATCAAAAAAAGTGCATGAAAACAAAAGTCAGATGCAACCTATCCTTATATTCTGTAGTAAACAATTTCATCCGAGACTGATTTCAGGCAAATGTTGGTTTGTGTCAATGTAAATTAAATATTTAAATAAGCTGTCAAACTTACAAGATGTCGTTCACTTTTACAGTAAGGTTGCACAACAGGAAGACCTAGAGGAGTTGTCCAACGCACAGGCTGATTTTCTGAAGCAATTACCTGCAAAAGTTTCATGACACGGCTTAACTCTCAGATCTACCTGGCAGTCCAGGTCAATCATTTAGTGTCCAAAACGCGACCAGAAAAAAAAAAAAAAAAAAAAATTACCCTGGCACAATCACCGAGCCAGCTCATTGTGCCACGTGCAGCTTGGAATATCTCTCCAAGGGCAGCCAGAGTAACCTTGGAAAAGATGATGTAAAATTAAGAAGGATGAAGTAGATGGACTAACTAATACTTGAGAATTTTGTTGATAAGAAACTAACTCATATTTAAGAACAACAGGAGGTAAATATGAAATTTAGACATGTCCAAGTGTAATTCCTTACCATATAACCATGTAATAGTAAATATAAAAATTATGGCAGTCATGCAAGTCTAGTAACTAGATCTATGAACTAATTATCTATAAATCTAACATATTAAATTGGCTAACTATGCATTGCATTTGCATATTTGAATTTTAGTTAATTACCCAAATGATGAAATCCAATAAATTTCAGTACTTAATTCTTGATCCACAAATATAACAATGAAATTTGGTGGCTGGAACACTTAAGTGACTGGTTTCTTACTTTAGCAGCATAGCAAGCTGCAGTGAACAGTAGTCTATCATCAGTAATAAGACCCTTTTCCTCTAATCTTCTTTTTATTTGCTCACGTGCCCCAACATAAGTAACACCATATACTGAAGTCATCACAGTCTGTTTCACCAATTTCCGGTCAATCTGAAATGTTCCAAAACCATAAATTGTCAATTTATAAATATGCATATGGACTTATTTATCTATACAACAATGCATATATGTAAGATTTGTTGTCTATGCATGTCCATCTGAATGTGTGTGTAACATGCTGCATTACATACATATACTTGTACATGAAACTTAAAAGCAAAATCTACATTTGATGAGTAGAAGATTCATCTTATAATATATTGCAACTTTGAACTCCAAAAGAACCATGAAATATCAACCTGATCAACTAAGACTCTGGCTAATAAAGCATTTGGGTTGGTAGTCGGGTCCTTATTGCTGTCTCTTCTCATAATGGCATGTACCCTGGCAACATATACATATAGACGATGAGCCAAAGTAAGTGGTAGAGAGGAGTTCACAGAAGCAAAGACTAATTTTTAACCAACCAATCAGGAACTATGCAGTTATATGGAAGGCATTAATATGCATCTCTAGAACAAATCTTAGAGCAAAGAAACTATAAAATCACTTTGCAGTCATAAGTTGTGCACAGAACTATTCAAGCACATGCATCGTGATCCAGAGCTTAGTAGTAGGTGCCCCTTTCTCACCTTTATTATACCTTGGCTTGTAAGAAATGGTCTTTTGTTAGAGCTTTGTATTTTAGTACAATGGCCAGTTTCCAGTGTTCCTCCAGCCTAAGCAAGGTCTTGAAGAAGAAAATTTATTTCAGTATTTTTCCATGAAGTTGTTGCTTTCAAAATTGGACCCATGCATTAGAACTTGGCTGCCCAAGAACTATATTCAATGCTTACTTTATGATTTGTATATATCCAAAATATTCAAAACATTTTCTTTTCTGGGGGAGGGGGATTTGAACTTGGGACCTCTCCAACATTGTGGAGAGAAATACCTCATATTCAAAACATACTTTCAAGTAATTGAATGCTTGACACAAAGACACACAATCACTTCACTCAGTCACTCAATTGCTTGCTGGTCAAGTATAAGACACCAAGTCTAGCCCAATTTGGAAGATCAATGAAATAAAATTTATGTGCATGTTTTGAGTGTGGTTAGGTGAAGAGATTTGTGGAGTAATAGTTATTAAGATAGTGTAACTTAGAAGAAACCAAGGAATTTTGAGTAGTTTATATTGAAAAGAAGTTGGCTGATCTGTAGTGAATTAACACCCCCTGTGATCTTGTCCTTGATGTATTCTAGAGTTAAAACAGATATAGCAAACAACACACAATATGGCAGCAAAAGTAAACACAAAGAACACCAAGATTTGTTATCGAGGTTCGGCGAACTTTGCCTACGTCCCCGTGTGATCCTTAGAGAATCACAGCTGAACTATGTATAGAATAAGAGTACAAGAACTTATTGAAACCCTAGACTACCCAACTCGCAGCCGCTCTCTTCTCTCTTGCACAAATAGCTCTCTTGTGTTTTTCTCTCTTGAAAAACCCTTCCCTTGAAGTCACTCACCCTTTAGTCTCTAACCCGAGTCTCCCTTTGAGTTTCTTCCCTAGAAGTCTCTAGCTATACTTATATTTTTATAAGACTTGCAGCAGCCTATTTATAGAGCATAGACTTACCACTTACAATATGGATTCCTAATCCTAATAGAATTAGGTAATCTACCTATTAGCTAATTCTATTCCCTTGTACACAAGGAAAACCCTTTAGAACTCCTTCCCACACTAGGAAAGTCTTGTGCAAGTCCTATTTGTCTTCCAAAATCGTACCCCACTAGGAAAACACCAAACTACCCCACTGCCCAGTCTCCCTACTGCTCTTGGCCAGACCTGTAGCTTCCTCCAGAAATTTCCGACGAGACAAAAACACAACAATCTCCACCTTGGCGAGTCGGAACCAAAGCCATGAATGTTGTACCTTCGAGATATTCTCTAGTCTTGAAGTAACCTCGAACAAACCTCCAAGAACCCCTTCACATTGGCAAAAAACCTATTGCCTCAATGCACCTTAAGTGAGAAGGTGCTCCACCTCAATCAACTAACTTTGAAGATTAAGCAAGCTCACCCCGAGCTTGTACCTTCGAATCTTAATTGCAGCCACAAGATTCTCTTCGCCTTTTGTTCCATAAACCCATTCATAGCCAACGTTCTCCTTGGATTTAGGAACTAATTTCCAACTGAAGTTCCTTTGTAGAGACAACCTAGCACACCTCCGACGTTCCCATTCCTTGCTCTCACAAGCCCCCTTGAATGTAGCCGGATTTCCCTTACTAACACCATAGTAACCTCTGTCCTTTTCCCACCAAAACTTGTGAGTTAGCTTGATGGTACTTTTGGGCTTGGACTGCCTTGTGCTCTTTTTCTCCACCTGTTCTTGAACCTTTGTTGATTGTTGTTGCTGCCCAAACTCTTCAACCCTTGCGTTATGCTCCACCAGCTCAGAGTTGGCCTTCACTTGAACTGGATTTACCTTCATAACCACCTTGATTGCCTTTATGGTTGCATCTTCCTTAACAACAATCAAACCTTCCTCATCTTTATTGACTTCCCTTGCTGCATCCTTGAAGTCAATCTTTGATGAATAACTAACCAAGCAACAATCATGGTTTGTTGCTTCTTCTTCCTTAGCCGTAGCACTTATTTGACGAGACTCTTCCTTTGTGAGATGATGCCCTTGCTCTCCCTTGTTACAATGCTCCATGAGCTCAACATCCAAGCTCTCTTTGGTAGACGCAGCTGCTCCACCGATCACTGTAACCCCGGAAAGCTTGTAGAGATTATTAGATTGCACAACTCCCTTCAGGATCACACTTGATCTTTTTGAGACTTGGAGCTTCCCTGCTCTAGACTTGAATGCATACCCATTCTTCTCTAGAGTTCCAAGAGAGATAAGATTTCTCTTCAATGTAGGAATATATCGCACATTCCCAAGCAACCTAACAATTCAATCTTGCATCTTCACCTTGACTGTGCCGACGCCATGAATCTTGCACACAGAGTTATCTCCCAACAAAACTTTGCCCTCACTAGATTCCTCATATGTATGAAACCACCCCTTGTTTGCACACATATGAAAACTACATCCGGAGTCCAAATACCAAGCATGTGGAGTAGAATTACCTGAAGATACCACCAAAAGCTCCCCATCGTCGACCACGACGTTACTTGAGTTTTCATCCCTTTTCTTCTTCTTCTCCAGCCATATCTGGCAATCCCTTTTCCAGTGGTCTAGTGAACCACACTTGAAGCAACCACCTTCTTCATCGGAATCATTGGACTTCCCCTTTTTGCTAGATCTGCCCCTCCTTTCCTTCCCTCGACTCTTCTCCTTGCCCTTAGCGTAAAGGCCTTGTGATGACTGAGTGCCTTCAGTTAAATCATCTAACTTTGCATATGACTGGAGCGCTTGCACCACGTCATCAAGCTTTAGAGTCTCCTTTCCAAACATCAAAGTTGTTCGGAAGTGCTTGAAAGAAGATGGCAGGGATCTCAGCAAGATGATAGCCTTATCATCATCCTTGTAAACTTCTTCGACCTTGTCGAGATTAGCTATGCAATGCTGAAATTTGCATACATGATCCACTACATCTCCACCTTCTAGTCGAAGCCCGAAGAGTTCATCCTTCAAGAAGAGTATATTGGACACCGTCTTGCCCATATAAACACTCTCTAACTTGTCCCATGCTTCTTTTGCTGTCATCGCCTCTGTGATGTGAGACCTCACGGATCTTGTGAGGTGGATCTCTATTGAACTCTTGGCCTTCTTGAGAACCTTGTTGCATGTTCCTTCTGACGTGGTTGTCGGCTTCTCACCAAGAAGTGCATCATCCAGATCCTGCTGCACCAGCACGTTCTTCATCATCCGTTGCCAATCTGTAAAATCATCCTTGACATCATATGGCTTCAAAGCAGGCCTTAAATCCCTTAAGTCCATGCTTCGACCTCCTCTAGACATCGCGGACACCTATTAGCCAACCTGGCTCTGATACCAATTGTAGTGAATTAACACCCCCTGTGATCTTGTCCTTGATGTATTCTAGAGTTAAAACAGATATAGCAAACAACACACAATATGGCAGCAAAAGTAAACACAAAGAACACCAAGATTTGTTATCGAGGTTCGGCGAACTTTGCCTACGTCCCCGTGTGATCCTTAGAGAATCACAGCTGAACTATGTATAGAATAAGAGTACAAGAACTTATTGAAACCCTAGACTACCCAACTCGCAGCCGCTCTCTTCTCTCTTGCACAAATAGCTCTCTTGTGTTTTTCCCTCTTGAAAAACCCTTCCCTTGAAGTCACTCACCCTTTAGTCTCTAACCCGAGTCTCCCTTTGAGTTTCTTCCCTAGAAGTCTCTAGCTATACTTATATTTTTATAAGACTTGCAGCAGCCTATTTATAGAGCATAGACTTACCACTTACAATATGGATTCCTAATCCTAATAGAATTAGGTAATCTACCTATTAGCTAATTCTATTCCCTTGTACACAAGGAAAACCCTTTAGAACTCCTTCCCACACTAGGAAAGTCTTGTGCAAGTCCTATTTGTCTTCCAAAATCGTACCCCACTAGGAAAACACCAAACTACCCCACTGCCCAGTCTCCCTACTGCTCTTGGCCAGACCTGTAGCTTCCTCCAGAAATTTCCGACGAGACAAAAACACAACATGATCTGGGTCCACAATGTACTAGGATTGTATAGGTTCCCCAAGCACCACCAGTACAAGTTGCAATTATCCTCACTTGAAGCGCTTTTAATCTTATCTCTAAAATTCATCTCAAGATTATAGGAAACATTTTTCCACCTTGCCTTGAAATCTCAAAACCAGATATGCAGGTTTTTTCCCCTTTATAGTCTCTCAAATGAATTGTCATGATCATATTACCTCTTCATCAAAGAGTTCTTCTCCTCATGGCACTTTTGTCATATAGTTTTATGTTTATGGCATATCTAAAAGGGGAAAATATGGCACCTATTATTTCTTCCTTTTGTGCAACGTTCTTGATGCTCAACCATTGACATGGCAGACCAATGAAAACAAGTTAATGTCAACAAAGGAGTAAAACACAATAAATGCAGTTCATATGCCATATCACAAGCTTAGCAACAACAAAAGGAGTCGTAAATCAAAATATTTGTATCAGTTTCAATCCCATGATACACGAGATAACATCTGTTTTTCAAGATTTAATATACCTCACAGCAATTTCTGAGTAAACATCAGCAGGTTTCTCTCCAGCAACTAAGTTGACTGCAGCTGCTTCCAACTGAGAACATTAAAAAAAATGCTAATATTAAATTGTATTTATAACATCATGATGAGTTCTTGAACTAATATTCCAGAAACATATGAAGAAGAAGATGCACAAAGAAAACTTGTATCTGTGGGGATAAAGCCAACATACACTATCTCTTCCCAAGGCTGCGTAGTGTTGTAAGCCATTGCATGAACCATCCTAGAAAAGTTAGAGCTCATTGTTAATGCATTCCCCAGATTAAACTAGAAAAAAATAAAAATAAAACTCAATGCTTTAAAAACTAAAAATAAATAAATAAAATAATCATTGAAAAGGTTCATGATTTAGGCATTATGCTCATGGAACAATCGCTGATGCCACTAAAAGGAGTGACCAAAGCATCCCTTTAAACTTGAATTTTCATGTGCTCCAAATAAGTGTCTTAATGAAGAGAATATTTGACCCTTACAAATAAGCTAACAAAATTCATCATTTGCATAAAACTTTTAAAAACAAATGGGTTGAATATTAAATTTAAAAATACTCCTAAACAAACTTGCATAAACTAGAATATCCCTTTACCAAAGCCTCTAAGGATGCACTTTACCTGATGGATGGGCAAATGAGAAATGACAGTATGCGGTGATGGGCTATTTAAGGCTTCTGACAGATTTATACAAGCAGCTAGGCACTGTAAAGGATCTTCAGCCGTTAACCACCAACGGTTTCCATTAACAGGGTTTTTTGCTGAATCCAATATATCATCAATGTGATTATCCACGAATGCTATCCGCCCATCATATGAAAGCTTTTCAACACCACCTGAAAACAGGTTTCCTAAATGAATCTTCAGCCAACGTAATCCAGACTTCCCTAATGGTCGTCCTTCAGCAAATTCAAGGACTCCTCGACAGAGATCAGAACTCAAATGATTCAAATGTGGATGCATTGGGTACGCCCGGCCTCGGAAATCAAGATTGTGGGGATAATAAAAGCCTTCCTCATCTTTCATTTTGCGAGCAACCTATTTTAAAATCAGTTTAATCAATATTATTGCTCACAAAGTAAAATCTACAGCTGGTGAACATATAAAATTGTTCCAGAGATAATCTAGATGTGTTATATATGTTTTGTCCACTAGTGCACAAACACTTGGCAAGAGTCACAAGATCATTACTTTTGACTAATTGCATGACTGGGTTGACCAGCACAGAAAATTAACCGGGTTCTCTTGACACTGCAACATAACACAATAAAATATTATTAATCAGAAGGAGACCTTACAGAGAGCTTAAGTTCAGTGTCACATCGTTGAGAATGCCTCTCTTGGTTAATCTTCTTTGCTTTTCTTACACTCCATTTCCATTCCTGAATTTCTGTTAAATCCTCGAGTGGTGGTTTCTCTGGTACAGGAACCTACAGGCCCATGAGAATATTCAGGTCAGATGAATTTTATAAGCAAAAAGTGGACATAAGAATGTTAACAGACCTAAAATATATAGCTGAAAGAAAAACCCACCAACAAAGCCAACTCTACCACAAGGGGAACTGACTACATTATTACTCTAGTTTCTTTCTTTTTGTTGGGTCAAAGTAACATGAGGCAGATATATCAGGGGTAACATGCTCTTCAAGGGAAAGTAATCATGCCATTAAGTTACTCTTAATTTTTCAGAAAATAAAATGAGAGCTATCCCATTTTGGGGTGCTTGTACCCTGCAGGTTCTCGCATTTCATAATAATGCTATGGCTGTTAGCTTGGTACATTATTTTCTGAAGACGGTAAGAAAAATGTAGAACACAAACAATTTGTATCAAATGCAAGAGACCATTATGTGCTCACATCTTCACGATCAACTAGGCCTGCAATGTTGCCACCTCTAGCCCAGATGCTCTCCACCACACTAAGAACTTTTCTATTCACCCTCCATTTGGTGCTTCCAAGCATATCAAGGGCCTGCACAAGTGCCACATCAAAAGAGAGTATCATTTTCATGATGTCTAGGACAAAGGATACAGTGAACATGAAATTAGATCCAAAGTATGACTCTAATTTCTGTACCTCAAATACTTTCTGCATTTGTTTTCCAGATATATTCCTCATTGCATCTACCTGCTTCCTAGATCCATGAGTACGCATGACATAAGAAGGTAGGAACAAGTGCCCACCCTTGTCATACCTGGAAAGATTTTTAAAAGATGTTTAAAAACGAGTATAGAAAGTATCACAAAACAAAAGTAAAAGTTATGGGAAGCTGAGTGCAGTCTTGTGATTTATTCGACATTAATTAATCAGTTGTAAACTTGAATCTGATTTTGCTCATGTTAATTTTCCTTTTTCTTGTACAAGAACAGACAGCAGGTCAATTGCAACTTCCAATAGCAGGCCTTCATAAGAGAAAGTGCTACATGAATGTATTGTATCTCATACCCTTTCCACTTTTTGGGAGGCACCAACATTGGCACATAAGGAATCAACATATGCTTAGCCTGTAAAGAATAAATGACATAAATAACCGTTAAGTAGCACTGTAGCACAATGAGAGTAAAGACATGTCCAATCTAATAATGCATACTTGGCATATACAATAGGCTTAGAAATGGCTGGTAATTTTAACAGTAACCCAATAATACTAGAAATCACAATCACACATGGAAGCAGTACCACAACGTACAAATGGAAAGAAAAACCTTTCCACAAAGAACCACCCTCCCCCCCAGGGTCCCTTTCTGGTAGGACTCCACAAATTGAAGTCCTTTCATATGTATTTGACATGGTGTTCACAGAGAACTATGGGAAGCAAGAATAATTGGTCACTGAAATTACATATAACGTGGAAAGAGCCAGAAACTTGAGGTAGATTTAAATTTAAATTCACAGTGAAAATAATTTCAAGTGTAGTGAACAAACTCAAACAGGAAAGAGACATCGCAACTTACAGTTTTGTCGAGTCCGGTAAGAACTAGGGGATCACATTCTATAACGCCATAGTTCTTCACAAGTTTCTGCCTATAAGGACCAAAAAGAAGTTTCATTATCACAAATGGAAAATAATAGAGTTAAGCCACAAGATTGACCATCCCTTACAAACTCCACATAGGTATTTCCAACTAGTTAGAAATAATTCTATAGATATTTCCAACTAGTTAGAGTGGCATATACCATGATAAATGAATAAGCTAAAACTGAAACATATGACACCAACCAAGGCTCATCTATTGAAACCGTTCCTACCTAAGAAAAGCCAATTAAAGAAATTCTGGTGGATCATACTATAGAAGCATGCGATCTAGTTCCCAAAAGTGAATTGCTGATGGAAGAAAAAAAGGTTTTAAAGTCTTACCCTGGACTTTTTGCCGCGGCCTTAAATCTGTGCCTAAATGCAGGTCTAACATCAGGTGGACCGTCTGCCAACTGGTTAAGTGGAGGTTGTACATAAGCTGTTTCTGTTAATAGTTCTATCAGACAACTTCCCAGCTGCAAAATCACATTACATAAAAAAAGAATTTTGAACCCCATAATACACAATATAATCTAAAATAAAATAGATTTATTAGCCATATTAAAGAATACAAAGTGCTGGGAGCAACTAACCTTAGCCTGTGTATCACGACCCCAGGGCTTCATATCTTCTTTTATCAATAACTTTTGCACATCAATCAGTCTTTTCCTTTTAATTAAACCATTAACACGTTTCCTGAGTATCTCCTTCTCCTTGCTCAGACCGTCTTCATCAGCAACAGCAGTCTTCTTTCTCTGGAGATTTTTGGTTTTCTCCAAGAAACTGTGAATCCTGACCTGAAATATAGTAAGACAACAATATATGCATCAAGGCCCATTTCAAAACCAATATATGCATCAACTTATCTACAACAAACATAAGCATAAAACTAGGACTCTAACACTCACCTCCTGCTCTATGGCCATACCAATCTGAACAGCAGCTTGAACAACCTGAACACACCCATCTTGATTCCCTACCATAACCAACCCCATCATCTTATGCATAACAATAAGCGCCATCTTATCCGCCGGCAACAAATCAATGTGGGGGGCAAATGCCGCCTTATGCTTCTTTGTTTGCTGCGTCTTTTGCTCCCTCGATATTGCCTCCCTCAACGGCTCAAACCACCCCAAAAACAAAGCTTTCACATAAGGCAAACTAGGAGCTAACTTTTTCTCACGCATTACTCTTTCCAAATCCTTATACTCCTCCACCATTCTCTCCCAAGCCTCGGTCTCGGCCTTTATTTGCCTCCTCCTAAGCAAATTATACTTCCTCCTGTCAATGTCCTTCAACTCCAATTTCAATTCTTGTTTGGTTCTTTTGTATATACCCTTCAAAAAGAGTGAGGCAATCCAAGGTGGGTCTTGGATAAATATCCTCGGGGGCGATTCTGGAGGCGCAATTAGATGAAATTCGCTCATGGGTATCTGAAAATTCATCGAATTTTCGAGGTTTTCGACGAGATTGTCTTGAACTGAGTCTTTTAATGGGTATAAGTGAACTGGGTCTGAACGCGGTTTGAGGCTGAGTGGAAAAGGAGTGGACGAAGAGAGTGAAGGCTTGAAGAAGAGACTGTTGGAGGTTGAGCTGAAGAGAAAGTGAAGGTTTTTGAGGGACTTGTGGTTGAGTTTTGGAGGTCTCCTCCATGTAGAACTGAATGTTTGAGCTCGAGGGCTTGGAGAGAATGAGGCTGTGGAAGCCATTGAAAAAGAAAGAGCTCAGTGAAGTGTGAAGAACTAGAGATGAAACCTCGCTTAAACCTTCCCGTTGTCTATTTCGAAGATATGTTTTCGAAGTATTTATATTTTCGGGAAAAATAAAAACCAATGCTACACAGAAGTGAGGCCCACTAATGATTCACGGGCCAACCGGCCCAACCTACAGTGATCATCGTCACGTGGATCCAGACAGACCCAGTTTTTTAATTCAATTTGAAACAATAGACACACAAACTAAATGGGCTTTCTTGGGTTTAATGATTAAGGTCCACTCAAGAAGTACCGATAATAAAATCAAGAATTGCATCACAATATATTCAATAGAAAATTAAGATTAAATATCAAATCTCAATAATTTTTTGGTATAGCATGAAAACCATATAATATTTTAATTGAACTACCAAATTTAAATGTAGTTTTTAGATTAGGTCACAAATATGTTAGTCCCTTTGATTTGAGCCTTTTCCATTTGACATTTTTATCCTTTGGCGCACATATGATGAGTGTTAGTTAAAATTTATAAGGTTTTGACAAAATTGTCCTTGAAGCTTTTATATTATTTTGAAAATTTGCTAATATAATCTCAACTTCACATTTAGTTGTGACTGTACGACACTCACAACTTCAAATTTAGTTGTGACTAAACGACAGTCACATCTAAGTTGTGAGACAGTCACAGTTAAGTTGTGACTAAATTGAATTTTTTTAGAGAAATTATACTACAATATAGTATAAATAGAGGATAAAACAATATTTTTACTCAAAATAATATATAGTATAGTAGTGTGAGTTGTCTCTTTCAATTTACCAAGACAGTCATAATTAAATTGTGACTGGATTGATTTTTTTTTTTTTATAATACAATATAAATTAATGTAATATTTGTGATGTAATATTTTTTTATTTTTTTATTATAGTGGCATGTGATGTAATATTTGTAAATTCTAATACTTTTTACTTTATTAATTTATTTAACTTTTCAACTAGTACATAATCTAAAATGCTATTTAATTTTGGTACCTAAACTAAAAAGTTATTAAAATTTAGTAGTTAAAATCAATGGACCTTATATTCATCATGTAGTTTGTTCAAACTTTTGTTGTTTTTCTTCAAAGCAATTTTGTTGCTTTCTCACAAGTCAATGATTAACAATTTTGCATTAGTCCGTCCGTGATGCATATGAACAGATAATTACAATCTGACTAATGATCTTCTGTTTACTTATTGGAATGTTTCCAAGTGGCCAAAAATAAAATGTCTTAATCAAATCTGGCTTTGTCCCAAATAAACCAGACCTAACTCCACAATCATTTACAAAACTTGTGTGCCAATTTGGGTACTTGGGTGTAGGGTTAGGGTTTTCATTATTTTATTCTAGTTTTATTTTCTAACTTGTTATGGTAGTTGCATGTTAATTGTGCTGTGTTTCTCTGAGTGCTATGGTACCAATTAACGAATAGTGTCTAAATGCAAAACCTGAGCGGCTGAGCCGACAAATGTACCAACACCCACTTACCACATATCACCTCCTATTCTCTAAGCGAGCTTATTAACCAATATTATCTTTTCCTCACAGCACACCATCCACTAATCTCTATGCTCACATCTACAGATCAACATTACATTAACATAATAAAAGTAGATAAACACATACATGAACAAAAAAAATTAAGTATAAAGTAAAATGGTTAGGTCTGCTGGTGCTGACATGTCCAGCATTACTGCTACACATACGGCTTAACGTTGCTTACTTGTCATGTTAACGCGTACACACTTGTATGTCTACTATTGGGGGGTTTTGAAGTCAAAGATCACAGGCGCCAAACGTACATCCACTCCTGCAACGGCAGTTAGGCACAAGTTATTCATAATGTCCAACCATAATTGTTTACTTATTAGCATTAGACATGTCCAAGCTTTTATCATCATCTTCTTAAGCTCATACTCGTGCATGCATTTTCTTCTGTACCATCCAGTAGGCTACTCTCTTAATTTGCTCTCTCTATATTTTCTCATCACTTTGTAATTTTCATCAATTTCTTCGAAATTTTTTGCTTGAAGAAGATTGATAATCATGATGGGTACTTTTCATAGGTTTCCCATGTTTAATTTTCTCTGTTTGATCATTTTCTTGGCCGTGGCTTTGTGCCAACAAGAAAATGCTAAAACAATGAGAGATAAGGCAGCATTGCTTTCATTCATGGCAGGGATCGTTTCAGACCCCCACCATGCTCTAGAGGACTGGAATTCTTTGGGTGTTCATGTTTGTAATTGGTCAGGCATCAGGTGCAACAATGCTAGAGACCAAGTTGTAGAGCTTGATCTTAGTGGAAGGTCACTTAGGGGCACCATTTCTCCAGCTCTTGCTAATCTTTCTTCCTTAGCCATTCTTGATTTGTCAAGAAACTTTTTTGAAGGTCACATTCCAAGAGAGTTAGGCTCTCTTTCTCGACTCGGACAACTCAGCTTATCTTCCAATCTTCTTGAAGGAAACATTGCTGCTGAACTTGGTTTTCTTCACAAATTAGTGTATCTTGATTTGGGAAGCAACCGGCTTAAGGGTGAAATTCCAATGCCACTTTTCTGCAACCATTCTTCTTCTTTGCAGTACATAGACCTTTCAAACAATTCTTTAAGCGGCAAAATTCCTTTAACAGATGGATGTGAACTTAAGCATTTGAGGTTTCTTCTACTGTGGTCCAATCGTCTAGTTGGTCAGGTTCCTGCAGCCCTTTCAAACTCCTCAAAACTTGAATGGCTGGACTTAGAGTCTAACATGCTAAGTGGGGAGTTGCCGTCAGAGATTATAAGGAAAATGCCACAGTTACAGTACCTCTACTTGTCCTATAATGCCTTTGGGAGTCATAACGGTAACACTAACCTTGAACCTTTTTTAACCTCTTTAGTTAATGCCTCTCACTTTCAGGAGCTTGAATTAGCTGGAAATAATCTTGGGGGAGAGATACCTCCTATTATTGGTGATCTTTCTACCAATCTTGTACAAATTCATTTAGATGATAATCTTATTTATGGTTCAATCCCTCCTCACATTTCAAACCTCGTCAACCTCACCCTCTTAAACTTGTCTAGTAACCTTTTGAATGGAACCATTCCACCCCAACTATGCCGAATGAGTAAGCTGGAAAGGTTATATTTGTCGAACAATTCACTCACCGGTGAGATTCCATCAGCTTTTGGTGACATTCCCCATCTAGGCCTTCTAGATTTATCAAAAAACAAGCTTTCTGGTTCAATTCCAGATAGTTTTGCAAACCTTTCCCAGTTAAGAAGACTCTTGCTCTATGAGAACCAACTCTCGGGGACCATACCACCAAGTCTAGGAAAGTGCATCAATTTAGAGATTCTAGACCTTTCTCACAATCAAATTTCAGGGGTAATTCCTAGTGAAGTTGCAGGACTGAGGAGCTTGAAGTTGTACTTGAACTTGTCTAGTAATCACTTACATGGACCATTACCAATGGAGTTAAGCAAAATGGACATGGTGCTGGCAATTGACCTATCTTCCAATAATCTTTCTGGCACAATCCCATCACAACTTGGGAGCTGCATTGCCCTTGAGTACCTCAACCTTTCGGTAAATTCCTTAGAAGGCCCTCTTCCGGTTTCAATAGGAAGGTTGCCTTATCTTCAACAACTTGATGTATCTTCAAACCAATTGATTGGAGTAATACCAGAATCTCTGCAGGAATCATTAACGCTCAAGAAACTTAACTTCTCTTTCAACAACTTCTCTGGGAATGTATCATACATGGGCGCCTTTTCTTCACTGACCATGGACTCTTTCCTTGGAAATGTTGGTCTCTGTGGCTCAATAAAAGGCATGTCAAAGTGCCGGAAGAAGCGTGCTCGTCATTTGGCTATTCTGTCAATTCTCCTGTCATTAATTATCACTCCCATCTTTTGCATAATTGGTTACCCCCTCATGCACAGGTCAAAATTTCAAAAACACTTGGGAAGTTTTGATGGTGGGGATTTGGAGGGTGATGAAGAAGAAGGGAAAAAAGAGCTCAAGTACCCAAGAATCTCATATGAGCAGCTCATTGAAGCCACTGGTGGTTTCAGTGCTTCAAGTCTGATTGGTTCAGGCCGGTTTGGGCATGTCTATAAGGGTGTCCTTCAAGATAATACAAAAATTGCTGTGAAGGTATTGGATTTGAAGATAGATAATGAGATCTCAGGAAGCTTTAAAAGGGAATGCCAAGTCCTGAAGAGGATTAGGCACAGAAATTTGATTAGAATCATCACAGCTTGCAGTAGGCCAGACTTTAAGGCTCTTGTTCTGCCATTGATGTCAAATGGGAGCCTGGAGAGGCATCTTTACTCATCAAGCCATGGATTGGATCTGATTCAGTTGGTGAGCATCTGCAGTGATGTGGCTGAAGGAGTGGCCTATTTACACCATCATTCCCCTGTTAGAGTTGTACACTGTGATCTCAAACCAAGCAACATTGTACTTGATGAGGACATGACAGCTTTGGTAACTGATTTTGGAATTGCAAGATTAATCAAGGGTGATGATGAGACAATTCCAACGAATGACTCAACATCCTTTAGCTCAGCAGATGGCTTGTTATGCGGATCCATTGGCTATATAGCTCCCGGTATGTACTTTTTCTGCCATGTTACAGTGTTCTTGTGAAAATTTAGTATTTTAATCTAACACATACTATTTTCCTTCATTGACTTTATCAAATTTAGAGTATGGAATGGGCAAATGCGCTTCTACTCAAGGAGATGTATTCAGTTTTGGGGTCCTTTTGTTAGAAATCGTTACAGGAAGGCGGCCAACAGACGTCCTTTTTCATGAAGGTTCAAGTTTGCATGAATGGATAAAAAGCCAGTACCCCCGCAGGCTTGAGCCTATAGTTCAACAAGCAGTAGATAGGTATGCCCCAGCTTCAATGCCTAAGCAATATAAAAAAATATGGTGGGATGTCGTTTTGGAGCTGGTTGAGCTTGGTCTTATGTGCACACAGTACAATCCTTCAATGAGACCAAGTATGCAGGATGTAGCTCATGAAATGGGTAGGGTGAAGGAATATATCTCCAACCCTTCATCAGTGTTGATTGAAGAAGTGGACCTTAAAGTTGATGCACTCTGATTCTAGAATGTGATTGAAGGAGTTTCATTGAATTTAAAAATTCCAGACTGATCATTGAATTCATTTGTTTGAATTCTATTTCTATTTTCTTTTTTTTTTCTTTGGTAAAGCAATACTGATAGGCCATTTGAATCTTATGGCAATTGCTTTCTTACTTGTTTAACTATGTGTTATACTCTCTTTTATGTCATTAGAGTATATTTCATTGCCTTGGTATAATTTTTGCCAAAGAGGTGACATGTGAGAATTCAGCAAAAAGGTACACTAAGCATAAAGCCATAAAGGAGAAATTCTTTTCACTAGTCAACAACTAGGTCTTGCATCCTGATGAATATCCTACTTTTATTGCTTGCTTAATCTCAGAACCAACCAAAGACAGCCTTTGTTGGTTATTAATTTAATAGAGTTAATTCATGTAATTAGTAATTAAAATTGGTACTATGGATCATAACTCTCTTTTCAATTAATATATATATATATAGCATTGTGTTTGTGGTAGCCAACACAGATTGATATCCACAGTCCAAAAAGGCATTTATTTCTCTTTTTGCCTACCTTGATATAGAATTGCCTATTTAAAATAAGTAGTGGAAGGTGTTAATATCCCTATTCTCAAACCAATATAGCTATCCAATCCCATTTGAATCCTTTTTATCACTCACATTAGCATGAGAAAGTAGGCTAAGTAGCTACACCATTTTCTTTGCAAAAGCAGCATTCTCCTCCCCCATGACCCCATGAGAATAAAAAAAAGAAAACAGAAAAACCAAACTAGCTGATCTGATTAGACCAGCAGAGAGCAAATTTTCAGACAATTTAATGGTGGAAGCATTTTCATTTACATAGTCAATAAATAATGAATTAATCAATAGAACCAGAGACCTGAAGATTACTCTGTCAAAATATTTACTAGAAGGACCACTTCATGATAATCCTTAGGTGGCCTTCCCAGCTGAAAAGTTTAGGTAACACTCCAATAAGCCTTCGCACTCTCCTCTTCATATAAAAACTTTGCTGAGTCTGAGTCCATATCCACTAGTGGCCTCTTCAATTGTATCACGTAGCTCTCCGTGGCATTTCTACATTGTTACCTGTTACTCTCAAAACTTTGAGAGTAGGACAGTGATGCAGGCTTGACATCCCCTCCAGAACAGAAGAGGGTAGGAAGGGTGGAGTTGTGCTTTAATCATTAGCCGGAGACAAAAGTAGAATCACTAAGAATTAACGATGAAATGGACCAACAATATATATCAAGTTAATATGAGGTTACACATGGAGAGGCACACAAATGTTGAGCTTTGATACCATGTCAGATAACCACTAGACCTCAAGGTATATTAAGCTAACAGTTTCTAACAAAGGGATAGTAAGAAACACGTCCTATTGATTGGAGAAACTGTGAGAATTTCAGTCACTTTCCTTTGTTATTACTTGGACTTTCACATAGTAAGTAAACTATAAATAAACGATGGAGAATGCATCTGATTAATTCTCTCCTGGCCAGCTATTAAAAGAAGCTTTAGGGGTAGGTACAGATGATGATAAAACACAGTGCTCGTCCCACTTGCACTAAAGAATTACATGACAAACTCTTACCTTGTTTGTGAATGAAAAGGGAAAGGCCAATGTGACATGGTGCTCCGTGATAATGACCTCCATAACCAAATTTTACTACAAGTATCCATCTGTTTCTATGTGACTCATAAACTCTGCAATCACTGTAAGACTGTTATATTCAGCATCTCTTAATGTTACGTATGAAAGTGTTTCTTAAAAGTTGCTGGTTTCTTAAATTTGCATTATCATATTCTTATCAGAAAGTGGTTCATATTAAATAATTATAAGTTGCCAGGTATAGACAAACAAGTCATAGATGGTGTTGATTGCAGGTGTCAGCTTTCCTTTTATGATCAACAATGAGCATGAAATATTTCTCGAAAGTATTATATGAACTGTCTTAGTTATAAGATCAAAGGTCAAAGTTAGAACTTCAAATAATAGGAAGTTACAGAGTACTAATATGCTAGCAAAATAAAGAATCGCGTACGCAATTGACCAGGCTGTAAGAAGGTTTCATTTCAAACCATTTGCCATCTAAGAATTTGAACAAGGCAGATAATATGCAACATCCACATCTTTAATTTTTCTTCATCAATGGTTGTGAACGAAATCTGGCATAAAAGATCTATGATCTTGAGCCTTAGATATTGGCAATTGTATACCTTTTGGTAATAACTTTCCTCTATTATAAGTTTACCAGTCCAGTTTCAGATGTCCTGAAAATACTCGTGGCCATGGCATGTCTTGGAATCTGGTACAATGACCATGTCTGCTCAATATGGGATAGTCTTCTATGATCTAATTATGGTCACTATTATTATAAAAAAGAAAAGAGAAATTATGGTCACTCCATGATTTGCTCTATCATGGAAACACACCTATTTCAGATTGGGTTTTAATCTCATGAAGATTGTATAGACAACAAAATGAGGTAGGAATATTTATATTGGAAATTATGAAACACCAAGGATACTCAACTGATTTCAGTTATTATCTGACTGTAAACAGTAAGATCTCAAATGTAGAATATAAACAGAAGATTTTCTTAGTTATGCTCAGAATTTGAAATTTCATATAACTCTTTCGATGGACAGAAAATGTAATAACACCGGTATCTATGTTGAGAACAAAGCACTCCTTACGTATGTATATCACTTCAACCTGCATCTCAATTTCAAAATACTAAAATGTACATGAAAGAACGCAATCCTAAGAAGACACATTTGTTTGTCATGCAATGCTTAATGTACAGTATGCAAATTTTACATTTGTATATTATATTAGGAGCTATCCAAATCCAATCAAAGAATCTAATCTCTCTGTTCACACCACCCAATGGAGAAGAAAAAGTCAAAGATACTCTTACGGAATACTTCCTGCATAACATCTACAAAACTGATGATGCATGAAGTTCATCAGTGTCACTGAATTGCTTGATCAAAGCCAAAAGTGTAGCATTGCCTGTCCAATAAAATTGAGAAACGGGAAGAAGTCATCAAACTTTGCATTCAAGGTGAACCAAGATTCCAGCTCAAACAACCTCACAAGTAAAAAAAGCTAGAGAGAATAAATACCCTAAAGGAAAAATGTAGGAAATTTATACCTCCATGACAGTGTGTAAGGACTCGTCGTCCTGTGGAGGGGGTTGGGGGGGTTTCTTTTCCTTCGGGGTACGCATTTCAGACCGTATTAAATTGAGTTGCTCATGTATCTCCCTAAACAACTTCAGCTCCTCTTCTCCTGCATGACTAATTTCTTGCTTTATACTATGTCTCTCTCCCTCAAGGCGCTCAATTCTCCTCCACAACTGTTGAAATCTGGCTTGATGAGGATCAGTAATCCCAGCCGCTCTCTCCATGGGACTCGAGTCAACAGTACTTATCCCATCTCTTGGTTTAAATAATTTGTTCTCGTGCTTCTTGCATTGCAACATTTTCTTTAACCTGTCTGTTTCATCTTTAACATATGCGTCACTAGTCTCGTCAGACACCAAATTTGGCTTTCCAAGCCTGTTCTCAAATTCCAAAGTTACCTTACTTACCTTCTTCTCACCTTCATGAGCTTTACGATTTTCATAACTTTGTGGGACTTCAAAAACATCATGGACGCTTGTGGAGCCTGAAGTACTAACAACTGCCTCCCTTTCCTGTACTTTCTCATTGTGCTTAACTTGGTCCAAAGCAGCAATAATTTCTTCACTTGTTTTGACACAGGATGGGGTAATGTTTAGTCTTGGAATTGGGGGCAATGAACAAGTCCTAGACGGACCCATCAAGTTTAGAGATTTTTCTCTACCAGAATCTTTACAATCTGATATCTCTTTCACTCGTTCATCTAACTTCTTAATCTGCGTCCATATTGAATTAAGGTTCCCACCTGAATGATTTCCTGATTTCTTCTCTACATCTAAGCTCTGCAAATTAACTTCCTGGTCCACCTTTTTCTCTACTGTTTTCATAACATCTGGCTTGGGGATCATGGGTCTATCTCTGTCTCTGTCCCTTTCTCTTTCCATCTTGTTGAGGAAATCCTTGAGTTCAATTGGAGGAAGAGAGTTGATTCTTCTAATAGCGCCACTAACACTCGTTTCCGCATTGCCAACATCACTTTTTTGCAACAACATATTCTCCGGATATATATTTTCACCGGCACCTAATTCAGTACCGACACCCAAGCTTAAAAGTTTGTACCTATAAGCCTGAAGTTGGAACTCAAGAGAAGCAATTTCCATTTCTTTCTGATAAATAAGATCTTCAAAAATTGCAAGAGCTTCCTCAGCATGACAGATCTTTTCCTCTGCCAATCTCTTATATTGACTTGCTTCCATCTTCATAGCAGACTTTTCTCCTTGCAAACGCAGTATCATGGATAGAGCTTCATCAGCTGCAGTAGATGATGCCTCTCTTTCCTGATCCAGATCAGTATACAGTTTTTGCAGGAGTTGTTGTTGCGCTTTAAGCGCTTCAGTTAGGGCGGTTATATCAGTTTCGGGCATCCCAGAAGGCAAACTACCCTCGGCCATTTAGATTTGATTCTAGAACCTATGAAGAATTATAATATATCTGCTTCAAGATTCACATAGCAAATAGACAAAATTGAAACAATTATAACACAGGAACAACGAGACAGACACTCGTGCCTAGGACATGAATATAAACCCAATTGATTTTCTTAATCTAACAATCCTGCAAACAACAGAAATCATGTAGAAAGGAACCAAGAAACAAAGTCACATTACCTGATGGGCTGTGCGTGCAGAAAGCCTAAACTTGATGATCCTCAGAGCAAAACCCAGTTGGGAAAAATCACTGCAGAAAGAATACACCGTATCAAGTTTTTTTCTTTTAACAACAACAATAAAGAAAAGAATAACAAGACCAAGAAGAAGAATCAAAAAGCCAAATTACATGAAACTTGTTGGTCCAGAATAACGAAGACGAGGCCAGAAATTGAACAATTTTATGGTTTACAAAATGACACGAAACGTATCCATTGCTTTTCTCTTAAGGAAATGGAAAACAAACAAATCCACCTTCTTCTGATCTGCAATCAATGAAAGAATGGGAAACAGCAAAGAAAGCTCGTGAGTGTTGAAATAGCTTCCTGGGTTTCTAGATTCTTCATTCATTCATGTACAAGAAAAGCTAAGGTATACCTACCAAAAATTAAATGTTTGTGTTTCGAAACAACAGCTTGGCTCTTGTTTTGCCTACCTTATAAAGCAGCATTGATTTGGAAATTTCTGAAGCAGAACGCTCATTGAATAGGAAGAAGAAAACTGTCTTTACTTTTCTAACCACCAAAGGCATTGAATGATATGAACGATATGATAGTGGGAAACTAATCTCGCCTCTACGAAATAGATCAACCAAAACGAAGTCGTCTTACCTTGTGATCAGAGCTCCAACATGCCCCATCACGGGGTCTCAATGCCTAATCCAAATCTTTTTTCTTTTTTTTTGGCCATGAGCCTAATCCAAATCTTTAAATCCAATTTACTAATCATTGAATAGTGGACCCACACTCCTTCCTTTTCTCCCGCAACCGTCACTCAAGGGTCCTGATTTTTCAAAAAGTCGTTAGTGACAAGTTTTAACGGCTAGAAATTAGAATCTGGCCCCAGTGGCATTAGTAGCAGGGGGTCTCGCTATTACCGAGAGCACCGACCATCTGATAAAAATACGACTCAAAAATAGGTTTGTCAACTATCTTCTCTTTGGCTAAATCCTTGGTCCCCTTAGATGAGTCAACTATCCTATTTTAACCATCCATTCATGAGAATCCAATGATCATGATGGTAATAGTAAACACAGCCTGGGATTATTTCTTTTGCGCTAAATCGCTAACAACACAGCCTGGAATTTAATAGTTTTAAGGGAAAACTTATGGAAATGGCCTGTAGGTCCAGCATTTGCTTGTGTCTTTTATTATCAATTTATTGGCAATCCACATGATAGTATGATACAGCCATGATTCCTGCACCACATTCTTATTGTGCAGGACATTACATAATGAGTATGATACCTGAATGGGAGCATAATTTTTTTTTTTTTAAAGGTAATTAACAAAAAAATGAAAACTAGAAAAGAAGCACGAGCGTGCTTGACATTCTCATCAATGGACAGCAAAGTAAAGGAAAAAAAGGAACAATTCAAATAAATAAGAGGGTGGGGGAGAGTGATGAGTACGAATAAATGTATTTATGAATCTTTAATTTATTACTACCACTCGCACACGCCATTGACATGAGGCTTTGGCCCAGAATAAGTCAGCATTGCATATTGTAATGTTGATTAAAGCCTGCAAACCAATCTAATCATACGGGCTTCAATCCAAGCAAGCCTTCCATTCTTCACATTAGCGCATGCGCTTACACATTAGCAATTTCCTCGGGCATTATCCTTTTTTTTTTTTTTTCGGGGTAAAAATTTCCTCAGGCATTACCATTAGCAATATACTTTGACCATTTCACACGTGCACATGGACACACGAACAGAAATTATTCAAGAAAAAGAACATCTGAAAAGGCATTTGAATAAATAATGTCATATACAAATGAAAAATGACGAACAATGCAGGCAAAGAAGATGAGTATGGTTAGCTTAGCTGAATGGTAGACATGGATTTGAATACCAAAGGCCAATGCCTATGCATCCAAAAATGGATAACACCTTGACATGATCATGAGCCCCAGTATTCCCAACACTCAAAACAACCAAAAATTCTAATGAATCACTAGGAGTTGCACCTGATAACACACTCAACCTAATCTGATTGCTCAGTGTGGAGGTTCTGGAGAAGGTTCATGGAATTGTATTCAAAACAGCCCTTTAAAATAGCGTAACTGTTTGTCCCTAGTCAACGGCGAAAGATGTCCATAAATCACGTTATTCAACAAGCAGAACTAGCAATCAATCATTTGCCATGTACTACATACTTGTAGTGCAGTGACTCGAGCCTACGTAATAGATAGCCAACAACAAATGCATTGTGCTACTGTTCTACATACCAGTTGCAAAATGAGCAATGCCAAACCCAAATAAGTGCTCAGACACAATTTATGAGGAAGCAGAAAGCGTGTTATGCCCCTTTTAAACCCTGAGAAACCCTTTCTTTGAGATTTGTCAATCTCATTTTCAATCTACAGGAACCTCAACCTCCATCTTCAAATCGGAGTTGCCGAGAGTCTGTAAACAATGAGGAAAATATTTTTATATCATCTCTTATTAGTGAGAAGCATATATGCTTTCTACATCTTCTATTGCATTAATAGAATAATGCAAGTATAATTATTTCAAAGACATTCAAACATATGCAGACCAGATGAATTAAAGTCCCTTCAAACTGATGTAACACAAGAGGTGAATTGGAAACTAAAAGTTAGTTGATGGATACTTCAAATAATGTTTCCGAAAGTATTTACTAGTCTGATTAGAGAAGAAAAAAGTACAAGTAGAAAATTAAATTGCTTTACTCTCTTTGGTATTTCCAAAGGTATAACAGACAAGAATTTCAAGAAAATGAAAACATCTCAACTTCTGGAGATATTAGACCTTCAAATCACTCTAGCATGACACTATGTTTTATCACATATATACTGGACCCAACAATAGCGTGACTTCAGTGAAGATAATGTAATGCATTCAGCAAAAATTTAGAGGAACCCTCCATCCCTCCCATACATAAAGATATCTCTCTGTGTGTGTATAACCTAAGACTGTTGCAAAGATAAATGAAGCTATCACTTCTACTATGAATGAAAAAATGACAAGTCAATGTCATACCCTTGAAATTCTTGCATGGCCATGGAAATGAGAAATCAAAGTTCTCTTTTCTTTATTCAATCCATGGTCTCATGAACATAGTAAAAAATTGCTTCCAAAAACTCTCTTCCCTAAGAACATCTCTTTCATTGTCTCCTAAAGCATGGCTAGGAAGGGCAATGTCAAACAAACTATATTAATCAGAAGATTCAAAATTCAGAACAGAATCACTAAAGATGAAACAAGCTAAATTATATAAGTGAGATAATACAAGAAAATGGCCAGACCAGTTATATATATATATATATATAATCATGTGCATCAATTACAACACAGAACTTATAATGGTGCGGTACCTTCATAAAGTCCGATATGCTTAACGAAGAATCCCTTGTATAGCCTGATTCCTCTAGGACATGGGTCAATACTTGCTGTAGAAAATGCACACACGTACACAATATCAAACACAAAAATAGCCAAACTGGTACCTCCTCAGACTTGGTAATTCAAAATTCCACAACAGTATAAATCAATTCATGTTATGAAGAAAAATTGAAGACATGTTTTCAATCACCAAGGCATAGTCATATGGAAAACTAGGTCTTGAAGAGGATACTTTTGTGAAGGAAATCAGTCTACAAAGAGCACATTTTCTTTCTGATTTATAAATATTTTTTTCTCTTTTATGCCTAAGAACCAAACTTCACGTCATTTTGAAATGAAACCTGAATCCTAAATGAAAACCCATATTATTTTTTGATTGACAGCTTCAAAACAGATGGCGAATAGCTAATGAATAATGATAGGTGATTGAACACATTCCAGATAAACATATTGGCAATGAGAATAGGTTGTATGGTAGATACTTCACAGAAGAGCAAATTTTGAACCCAAACCACTAGTGCAGATTTGACTCATTGCATAAATTAAAAAGCAGTTACTGAGAGCATTAAGTTTGCATAAATCATGAAAATTTACAATTCAAAAATTCTGCCTTATCTGCACCAAACAGGGCATAAGAGAAATTATATAGGGACACAAATTTCTGATAGTAACCTACCTCCCTCTGCTGCTCAGATATGAACTGTCCCGTCAAATCCCGTAAAACATCCAGCATGTCACTGAATGTGACTTTCCCATTGCGGTCTGCATCATATACCTTAAAAATAACTACAAAACAGATAGAGACCCCAAGCTGCAACTCAGAACAAGGGAACTAATCAAGCTTGTACTTCTAATGTGAAGTGTTAATGAATCACGAAATATTACACTCAATTTTTTGTTGCGAGCTTGCACGAGAACTGAATGCCGACAAGAATGCTACGAATTCCTTAAAGTTCAATCCATCCAACCTCTTCAGCAATCTCTGAAAGATGAAATGGTACTGCATACTTATTCATATAATCGATTTGCATAAAGAGAGAATTTCTGTGGGCATTATTTACCAATACATACAGACATTAAGAAATATAATAAATATATATATAGAGAGGGAGAGAGAGAGAGAGGACCTGAGAGAGAGGATTGACGGCGAATTCAGGTACGGACAAGAACTCGTCGGCGGAAATGAAACCTCCGCCACTGCGATCGAGCTGACAGAACCTCTGGTACAGAGAAACTATCTCCTGCTGCGAAACTAGAAACATAGACACGCAAACCAAATCAAACGGCTAAGAAACCCTAAGCTCCATGATCCAAGATGCGGACGCAAAAATCAAGTAATGAGATTGGCTTGCAAGAATGCATTAGTTACTTACATGTGTGATTACAGTGTTCCTGGACTTCTTCGATGTCGTATTGAGTGAGGATCGAGGATGCGTTGCCCATGGTAGCGAGGAAGAGGCGATTAGGTGCGGTGAAGTCTACGGGAAGCTGTGGAAAGCCCTAACCTGAGTTGAATAGCTGAGCTGACACCTTTGTAGGGGCAGGCGGAGTTATTGTCGCAACAGACTCGTGGCGATTCACTGGTTTTCTTTGATCCACGAGACCAAAGAGCGGGATAGAATTTCCGTTCTGAGAGAAACTTTCATGTCCCCCGTCATACCAGGTTAGTAATCCAACCTGTATCACAACCCAATAAAGATGGGACACTTGTAAAACTTAAGTCTGACTTCTATTAATTTATTACACATTATTTCAACTCAAAAACACCCCCTAGTGTCAGGCTGTCAGCTTGTACGAATCTCCTATGTACATGGGTTGATTTTATTTTATTACACTAAATTATTTCGATTTAATTAATTTTTTTAATAATAATTTTTGAAGTGTAACATAAATGGATAATTTAGATTATAAAATTAGTCATGTGATAGACTTAAAATGGTGATTAGCTTCGTATTAATTTGCTAATCAATTAACTTTAAAGCACTCTTTTCATAAAAATATAATAAAAATATAATAAGGATATGATATTATCAAAAATACTATAAACCTAACTGGTTAGCAAGTTAATATATAGATAAAAAAAATAAAAATTAGGCCCACCATACGATGTAAAATCATAATATGAATTGTTCATTTTTTAGCCTTCAGTTCAAATATCATTTTTGTAAAACATTTTCAAATTCGAAAGTCATTTAGTCATTTGATTATAATAACAATCATTCATATATTTTTATCAAATATAATATTCGTCTATTTATTTGATCATAATTAGATAATAATTTTTTGATTTAGTAGAATTTTTACAATAATAATGAGATTAATTGTTCGAATTACTTTTTAAAGTTTAATTTTTTTTATTATGCTTATATCTATGTAAGTATTCATTTATGTGACTCACAATTACTATGTCAGCAATTTAAATGGACTAAAGTGAGACAAATGAAAACGTTTAATGACCATAGAAATTAGGGAAAATGAGAATTTAGTCTTTCTAACATTTTTTATTTAGAAAAAACCTTATGACTTTTTTTTTTTTTCCAAATAAAATTCTTATTTTTTCTAAATAAAATCTTTTGACTAGGGGTGGACACGGATCGGTTTGGTTTGGTTTAGCCCCCAAACTGTAGACCAAACCAATGCCTTCGAGTTGATGATTTTTCAAACCAAACCAACTCAATGAAGGTGAAACAACCGAACCAAACCAAACCAATTAAAGTCGGGTTGGGTTGGTCGGTTTGATCAATTTGGACATGTTTCAAAATACAATTAAAATTTAGACCCAAATTAAAAATGAAGAAAACTCTCTTTAAGTTATAAAATTATTATCTCTATTTTCTACACATGAACTCAATTTAGTGCATACATGTTTTTATAGTGGAACAATTACAATCACATATAAAACAAAAAAGTCATATATGTGAAACATTAATATTAATATATTAAAGAATAAAGCCATGTGAAAGATTAATATTAACTTATTATGATATTAAAGAACATAGGCCATAAAACTAGGGAATGTGAGATGAGTTTTCATTGCTTTGAGCCTTTGACCATTCTAAACAAGGTGAGATGAGAAACTAGACATGTGAATATTTAATTTAATTTTTATTTTTAGGTCGAGTTTGGTCGGTTATTTGAAACCTCAACCCATTTGAGGTCGGGTTGGTCGGGTTATGAATCGACCTCTCTAAATTGGGTGTTAGAAACCGAACCAACCCAACCCATTTTGGCTAGGTTGGTCGGGTTGCATTGGGTTATGTCCACCCCTACTTTTGACAATTGTTTTGTCAAAGAAATATGTCATTATTTTTTTAGAGTATAGGGTATAAAGTATAAGTTTACCTCATACGGTCATACCTTCTTAGGGTATATAATGAGATTGTGGAGGCTACATATTAAGTTTTAATTCTAAGATTTTGGAAGGAGCTCAAAATCTCATAGTGAAAACCTAATATAAAGCTGACAAACCAGGGATTGAGAAGAAGTAAAAATGCACTGTCGAACACTTGAAAATGACCGCCAAGGGCTCGGCACTTGGTATGTGTGAATAAATTGAAACTAATAGACTAATATTATGTAATATGGAATGGTTAAAATATTATTGAACTTTAGTTAGAATTTTAAAAGTCATAAGGTTTTAGTCAGTAAATTATTAAATTAAATGACCTAAATAAAAGTTTTTCTATAAATTAAAAATATTAATTAAAGGACCAAAGTATCACTCTTAGAATAGTTAAAGAACCATTATTGGAAAAAAAAAAACTTTTATATATTGATGGAATGAACCAAAGTGTTATTCGTGAAAAATTTTGAAGACTCTAAAAATTAAAAAATAGTTGATGGACCAAAATATCACTCGTGAATAGTTAAGAGACCACTACTGGAATTAACTATAATTAATATTATTATAATTAAATAAAAAATAAATAAAAAATAAATAAAAAATAAATAAAAAATAAACCAAAGCTAACCAATAATTAACCAAAATTATTAGATAGTAACATTACCGAAATAGAACCGAAAATCAAAGTTTACCAAAAATTATCAAACTAAAAATTACCAAAATCAAATGATACCAAAATAAAAAAATACCAATACCGATCCGTAATTCCGTACTGAGCCTTAATTTTTTTCTTTTAACTTTTCCTTATATTCTATTCTATGCAGCATTGTATAATTTGTATGTAATAATTTTCCTATTATCATAAAAAACAAATTACCAGAGAGAAAAAGAAAGTTATTTTTTTCTTTATAAAAAAATTAATATTTTTAGAGGAGAATCACCTAATTGGTAGAGGGGCAAGTCTCGGCCAGCAGCGAAACACAAGAAACGTCGTCAGACGTCGGAGAAGCTGATTCGATACAGGTTCACCGGAAGAAGAAAGAGGCTCAAGTTGATTTCGAAGGTCAGACTTTGGCCACCAAAACAACTCACCACTTCTGTGGTTGGAATTCTTAACTCGTAAGTCGTAACTTATGTCCTAGCCTTTTCTCTGCTTTTTTTTTTTTTTTTGTTTATTTATTTATTTATTATTTTTAGTTTGTTTCTTTCTTCCTTCCTTAAAATCGGTCTTTTTACTTTCTCTCGTTCAATGTTCACAGTGAATACAAAATATCCAGATTCTTGTTTTAAGATAGGCAAAAAAAAAAAAAACTTAGTAGTGTTGTGTGTTATTGCAAATGTTAACATGTGGACAATTAGTATCATACAAAGTGAAGTAATATGAATCAAATAGTTATCTTCTTGTTAAATTGCTTGATTGTGATTCTATCTTTGATGCATAACATGAACATGTCATATTTAGTTTTGATTTAGCAGGATTTTCTTGGCAGCCTATTACAGAGAGAACTCCTGCCCATATTCCGTTTACAGTTGAAGAATGGTGTGTACACGATCCTCTCTATTCCTTTTCGTTTCATTACATTTTTGGTAAATATAGATGAGCACATAAAGCTAATGCAGAAATTAGTGTATATGTTGAAGTTTTTCTTTCCAATGAAAGACCAATTTGAGAACATAATGATTTGAGTTTGTACAATACAATTGGGATTAAAATGTAAGTGGTCGTACCTGAAGCTATTGAGATATGGGTTTTGATGCTGTGTTGCATTTCGGATTTTCGATCATATTTATGCATGAAGATTAAATCTACCTGTCTATTGTTATTTCTTTGGAGAAATTGCATCTAACTTTTCAAAAAAAAAGGATTGTTGTAATTGTGTGTGGCCTGGGTTACTGTTTTTCCACAGCTGTATACTTGATTCATTAGCGAAAAAAACTGTACACCTGATTTGTTTGTTTATTTATTTATTTATTCCAGGCCATGTATATCCGTGTTAAGCATAGTAAAACAACTTACTTTATCCAGTGTGAGCCAACTGAGATAATTTTAGATATTAAGCAGAAATTGCATAATCTTATTGAGCAACCAGTAAATGATCAGCGTTTGATCCTAGTCAGTACTGGGGAAGTACTGGAGGATTCAAAGACATTGGCAGATCAAAAGGTACCAAACAAAAATTACATTTCTTTTAACTTGATTATCATAGTTCATTTCTCTCTTTCTGGGGGGTGTGGGGGGGGGGGGGGGGGGGACTTGAACTTAGAGATTCATTACTACTAATTTCAATGAGCTCTAAATGTGTTGATGCCTTCAGTCATTGACATGATTTTTTCATGTTTTTTCAGGTTGAAAATGATGCCGTTGTGGCACTGACCTTGAGAAAAGGTTGAGTCTCTTTTTCTTTTTTTTTTCTTTTTTTTTTGTTTCTACACATAGTTTCTATTGCAATCAACACTTTCAATATGGGTAAGTATTGCATGCCTTTGTTTATTCTTTGTTGCTCTCGCTATTTTTTGGTCTGAGCTGGGGTATGTGCACCTTATCCCGAACTACTTATGGGAGTTCCCCATGGACCTTATGGTTTGGGGGGGTGTGCTCTTACTTATGACTTGGGTTATCGACCTTATGGTTATTTCAGCAGTGTTTGAGGCCCATTTTGATTTAGTCAGTTTTTTCATTTTCTGGTGAAGTTAAATTAGCTTTCATACACTTATATAAGTTCTATAATGGCAATTGATAATGTGTGCTTCTCTGTTTTGATGGGGTAGGACTATTTGTTGCTAGTTTGTGGTAATATAGATATAGAGGTATGCTTTGAAAGTTAAACAAGGACCTAGGATCAACATGTTTGCATAGTGCAGCTTAAAGCAAGAGGATACCTTACGGGGAACATGAACACGTCCTTCAGTCCTACACTGGAGTGGAAATAATATCTGCATTGTGAAGATGATATGTGCACTCAATATTCACCCTACTTAAGATTGTGTATTGTCCTTTTTATCTAATGTTATTTTCTCCATTGCTTCCAGATGATAATGAGTTTGAAGAGGTGAACATTGTACGGCCAGATGACTTCTACCAGTCTTGTGATGCTGATGTAGGCAATTGGTGAAGTTGGAAACCTTCATCTGGAAAAGCTTAACTGGCTGCAAGCCTTCAACATATCAAGTTCGGTCCTAGCTATCCACCACACCTGTGGTGGCCATCCGCTTATATTGTAACAGCTGGTGCTGGGGATTTTTTTTGGACAATTATTTTCAAAGAAGAGTTCAGTTCAAAGCTTGTAGATGATTTTATCCATGAATTTAATCGAACTTTTGAAATTGACAGTATGGAGATTATTTTTCTGTATAGTATGAATGAAAAAATTAAAGTCTTAGGGAACAAGAACCCTTTTTCTACCGTGAAGAAATGAGCCTAATACTTATCTCCCATGAGCTCAAATAACATAATAAAAGCAGCTTAATACTTTGAAGACAGAAAACGACATGCCGTTTTAAAAAATTTGTTTCTTTTAAATAGAAAGAAACCGTTGTTCCTTATCTGAAAACTGAGTAGACAGAAAGCCATGTCCCTCCTTCCCTCCAAGTTTGAGGTCTTCCACCCTCCAAACCCTATGCGTATCCGTACAGTCCCTTACCATCGCCCCCACACAGTCCGAGTCCTTTGCGCCAAGAGGGCCGGCAAGCAGAGGTACCCATCGGAGAGGAAGGAGCTCAAATTGAAGCACAAGGAAATCGTACGGGACTTGAAGAACAAGCACGAGGGCATTTGGAGGCTTTCCAAGCTCGGAGTTCCGGTCCACAAGGACCCTGGAAAGGACTTTCTCGGCGTCTCCGAGGGCTTGCTTGAACAGATTGCCAAAGTGCTTCAGTTTCCGGTTCCTTCAATGCTGCCGTCGGAGGCATTCACAGTGGTTCGGAAATCTTTTGATGCAAGGAAGGTATGTTGTGTTGCGTATGGCAATTGTTTCTGTTGAGTTTAGAAAGTGAAGTCTTATTTAGAAAAATGGCCATTTACATCCAATCTATCTATCTGTGAAATTGTTTTACATAGTAAAAGCAAAGTTGGACTAATTTCAATTTGGTTACCCGACAATTAAATTAATGTGCCTTTTCTGTTCCCCTTGATATCTTTTATGTAGAGGCTGAAGGAGCCCAAATTCGTATACATTGTGGAAATGGATGTCGACCAACTTCTGAGTCTAGAGCCTCGTGCTTGGGACTTCATTTCTGAGTTGGAGCCTAAAGTTGGACTGGTAGAACACATGCCTCAAGCAAAAAAATCCGGAGATTTGATCAGTATAATACATGACTTTAAAAAAGTACATCAAGGTACAGTTTCAAGAGAAAGTGGAGATAACATGAACAATGGGTCCCAAGAATCATACACGTATCCAGCGGCTAGAAAACCAAAAATTGCAGTAGTGGGTAGTGGACCAGCAGGGTTGTTTGCCTCCCTTGTTCTTTCGGAATTTGGTGCAGATGTCACCTTAATAGAAAGAGGTCAGCCCGTTGAACAGAGGGGGCGCGACATTGGTGCTTTGGTTGTCCGCCGGATGTTGCAACCGGAAAGCAACTTTTGCTTTGGGGAGGTTATACTTATAACTTGATTCACCTTGTGCTCTTACTTATTGCTGTTCTCTTGCCTAGATAAAACATGTGCCATTATGTAGTACATACATCCATACATATATTTACCATTGAGTCATTTATCAAGGACTTATTCATGGCAGGGTGGTGCAGGTACCTGGAGTGATGGAAAGCTGGTGACTAGAATTGGAAGAAACAGCGGCAGTGTTTTGGCGGTCAGAGCTGTTCTCTATCCTTTTGGTTTCTCTTTGTGTAATTTGGACTATCAAATACAGAGCTATCAAGGCATGAATTATAATAGACAACATAGCGTTCAAAGAGAGAACTTCAAAAGTTTCTCTAAAATTAATATTTAACAATTACAAGATACAAGAGACATATTGGTATTATGCATACAGATGTACACACACATACACACATTCTGGTTTCTCTTAATTAGGAACCCACGCTCTTCTGGTATTCTTGAAAATTAAGTATGGGCATATTTTTGCTTTTAATAGATAGGTCATACTTGGGTCATTTATTGATAATTATCTTTTTCATGGATGAATTGTGTTACTCAAAATATAGTAACCATGTATTTTTGCAGTCAAGTGCATCATTTAACCTTTACCCAACCATTATGTGGATTGATTCAGATTTATTTACTCTTCAGGTTATGGAAACTTTAGTTCACTTTGGAGCTCCAGAAGGAATCTTGGTTGACGGAAAGCCTCATTTGGGAACAGATAGATTGGTTCCATTACTTCGCAATTTCCGGCAACATCTACAAAAGCTGGGTGTGAGTGGCACATTTATTTTCTAGCTAAATCAAATGCATATTATTGGATTTATGTTGATTACTTCTTACATATCCTAGATTTTTTATAATTGCTTTTTGACATGCTCAGGTTACCATCAAGTTTGGGACGAGGGTAGACGATCTCCTTGTAGATAATGCACAAGTTGTGGGTGTCAAGGTTTCTGATTCAGTTGACAGGTTGCACTCTAATAGCCAGAGATGGGGATATGATGCTGTTGTTATGGCTGTTGGGCATTCTGCACGCGATTTTTATCAAATGCTTCTATCTCATAGTGTGGACTTGGTCCCGAAAGATTTTGCTGTGGGTTACTTTCTTCCCCTTTCATTTGGATTATTCAAAGAAACTTTGTTGTCTAAGAAACTTTCTTCCCCTTTGTTGTCTATGGATGCATGAATCCTCTACATCAGCTAGCCACTGTAACCTACATCACTTCCGATACCGTGCCTTTCAGAAATTTCTGACGCTATTGTTATGTTCAAAGATCACACTAGGCATGTACAGTTAGTAAGTCAAGGACATAATTAATGTCATTAAATAGAGTGTAGTTGGAGAAGTGAATGTAAGAAAGGGAAGCTGTTTTGCCCTCTCGATATGGTTTGTCTGCCAGAAGAAAAAATTTATGCATATGCCTAATTGACCATTAAGATGCTATCTTTCCATTTTTGTTTTTAGATATTGTATTGGGTGAAGTCAGATTCCTTGGTATTATTAGTTGTAGTGCTTGAGCTTGTGAATACTTTGTTAACTTGATAAAAACTTAAATGCCTGAACAGGTTGGTTTGCGGATTGAGCATCCTCAAGAAGTAGTAAACAGTTTACAGGTTGGTTACGTTGTCAGCTTCATTTGAAATTTTTGAATGTGTTGTTATTAGGCTAAGTAAATTCTTTGATCACTATTGTAATTATTTATTGATTTTTTCTTTATTCCAAATATGAAGTATTCTGTATTGGCAACTGAGGTTCACAGAGGACGTGGTAAAGTACCAGTGGCAGATTACAAGGTTGCCAAGTATGTAAGTAGAGAGGATGGGGATGCACCTTTGCGGGCAACAAGTCGTAGCTGCTATTCCTTCTGTATGTGTCCTGGTGGTCAGGTACTTTTTTCAGTTTTTAAATTTCTTGAAGAGCATATTGTTATTTTTATTTCACCTGACAGGGCAATGCTTTGACTACTTAATGCACCAAAGAAAGCAAAATTTCATATGTTAAGAATCATCCAATAGTGGGTTTCCTCCTAGATGGGGCATTATGAAAAGTTAGAACCATATTTGCATTGTAAATGTCTAGTGAAGAATGAATTTCTAGATGTATCAATTACACATAATTGATGTAAAGATGCAAGGAGTCATCATTAATGATGATGGGTCCACCTGTAACACTGGATTGAGTCACTAAGATATTATTTGCAGGTTGTTCTTACTAGTACAAATCCATCTGAAATCTGTATCAATGGGATGTCATTTTCTCGACGTGCGTCAAAGTGGGCAAATGCTGCACTTGTTGTGACTGTCTCAAAAAAAGATTTTGATGCATTGAATCTCCAAGGACCTCTTGCAGGGGTTGAGTTTCAGGTACTTTTTGTTTCTTTTGTAAACTTTTTCCCTTCCTATTCATATCTCTGATGTACTTTTATTTTATTTTTTTTCCCTACCAGTTGTTGTTATAACCCAATGCAACTTTAAGATTGGCCATAGGACCCTTCTTTAAGCTCATATCTTATTTTGCCATATGCTTATGTCAAAGAACATGCATCAAGTGGTCTTTTAGCCTGGTTGGACATACATATTTACAGCTAAAGTATAACAGCATTAAACATGTTCTAATGTTATTTTAGAGGGAGTTCGAGCAAAGAGCAGCTAAAATGGGAGGGGGAAATTTTGTAGTGCCTGTGCAGACAGTTACAGATTTTCTGGACAATAAGTTATCAGGTAGGATTGTTATGCCATTTCTGATTTGTTTTCCATCATATGTTCAGCAAGCTAAGCTTGACTTGTTCTTTCAGTAACATCTGTGCCACCATCAAGTTACCGATTAGGAGTGAAGGCAGCAAATCTCCATGAGTTATTCCCCATGCATATAACAGAGACTTTACAGCATTCAATCTCAACGTTTGACAAAGAGGTTTTACTTTCTTCTCTTGTTATTATTAACTGTCCCTTTACATTTAAGATGAATGCACAAATGAGTACTAATGAACTTTGCTTGTCTTGGACTTTGGAGCCCTCAGTTACCAGGTTTTATCACCAAAGAGGCCCTTCTTCATGGAGTGGAGGTAATCCCAGTTAAATATATATATTTTTTTTTTCTTAAATGTTAACAGGATGTTACTTAACAAATGGTCTGATTCTCGTATCTCATTTTTATTTTAGTTGAAAAAATATCTATAGATTCACCAAATCATTGTAGTTTATTAATGGTATCTTAAACAATTGTCAAATCATTAAATGTTCTTCCAGACTAGGACCAGCTCTCCGATCCAAATTCCCCGCAGCAATGACACTTATGAGAGCACATCATTAAAAGGTCTCTACCCTGTTGGCGAAGGAGCAGGTTATGCTGGAGGGATTGTAAGTGCAGCTGTGGATGGCATGTATGCTGGTTTTGCAGTGGCAAAGAATTTTGGTTTGTGTGATGATGGCATAGAGTCAATTTTGGGCAAGGCTCGGAGTGCTGGATTTTTGGAGTACTAGAAGAATATTTGGGGTTTCTTCAAGTTGGTTCCAAGTGCTCCCACAAAACAAGCTCAGTCATCCAGATTAAGGATTGGAGGTAGATAATGGCATTGGTTTCGCATTAACTTGATCTTCTATGGAACTTGAGCTAGTATCTACTTACATCATTAATAAGAAGCCATAAAAGAATAAGAAATAGTGTGTTATTAAATGACTAATATCTAATATATCCCCGTCTTGTTATGCTTATGCAGCTTGATAAGATTTGTTGTTTCAACAAAGATTCAAATTCTGCAGTAGTTATCTGGTTGATGCATTTGGAAGAATAGTGATTGCATAATGTAAGTTTGCTGCCCAGCAGAGACCGGTTTAGATGACGGGTTACTATCTTTTGTATTGGATATAATGCTGAAGTGGATTTGGGAGCCAGTCACAAAAGAGCAGCTTAGAGGAGGTTGATTGCTAACTTAACATGAAGGTAGTTCTCTAGCCACATGTAAGGTGGTAAAAAGAACATTTCAAGCAACATTAACTTCGGAAGAGTCCTGTAAGATTTGACCCTTCTGTAGATTTAAAGATATCAGATTACTTCAGAAAGTATGTTATGCATAGTTTTGAGGTTACAAGCTTACAGTTTGGTACATCGAGTGTAGTTTTCATCTTGAGTTTCTTTTCTTACTTTTACCTTCAATCTGAGCTTGATTTCATAAATCTAAAAGCTGTTTTAATTAGTATATTATTTCTCTTTCGCTGATGCAAATCAAATGTATTTAACTCTTTGATATGTGATATATGGTTCAAATCAGTATAGACATAACTGAACTCCTCTATAAATAAAAGATGGAGAAATAAGTGACATGAACATGTTAGAGAAATAAAAGATAGTAAGAAAATACATATACATGCATATGTATTCAGACTTGAGAACCACTGTGTTCCCACACTGGTCTGTCTCTTTGTCAAGTATGGTTGCTGAAAAGGTATCCTATGTGAACTAAAAACCAAACAAAACTAGAATCGGTGAATATCATATCATATGAGAAGGACAAAATCATCCATCTGAATTTTTGTATTCCAAAATAATCAACCTTGCTTACATATTATTTAATTGAATCAATAAAATGGATATTATTACCCACATGGGGGACACACATAGTGACAAGTTAGGACAATTAGAAGATTTTTATTTTTTTTCTTCAAGAGTTCTTTGAAGCTTTAAAAAAAGATATGTTGGACTGAAACTAGGACATTCAAGGGGCATGGCATATGGCATGGGTTTGATTCGCCATGATTGCATGTATTCTTGTCATTATATTCCATCACATGAGAGCCCCATCATTTGGTCTTTGTCAGGTTTAATTCATGAAGAACATTTGGCTGAATCTGCAGTTCTAAGTTGCATTATCCATTATTTCTCATAATCAGTGCATAATTGTTTTTTATTTCATCTTTAAAGCATTTAAAATTATATTTTGTAGAAAAAAATAATTAAAAAAAAAACAAAACAAATTTATCCCAATCGTTTAATTGGTTTTTATTTAAATGATATTTACGTGGAGATGGTTCATTGTCGACCATTAATTAATGTGATTATTAGAGTGAATTCCTACACATGACTGTAATAAGAAAAACTCAACTAAGAGTAATCACGAAACTAGAAAAATTCAATCTCACAAAAAAAAAAAAAAGATATTTTTCTCTGTTTTCATGATAATCGTATTGCAGAATGCAGATGTTATGAAATTATTGTTTTGGGAGTATCCTCCAAACATTGTTTCTGGCCCATTGTTTTCCACTTTTCCGTTTGGAGGAGAAAAGGATGTTAAGAACAATATTAATTAAATCAGAAAAAACAAGTAAAAGGACCAATACAGACAATATGGAAGGACATAATTGGTAGGTCCAAACAGATATGTGACAAACTGACAAAGGTCCATAGTTTTTCACTTTTAATCAGACAGTTGCACAGCATATGATGTGTCCAAATTATCCCACGTGGCAGCTATCAGACCAAGACAATTCTGCAAGGCAGTTTTTGCCCCAAACTTCATAGTTATCAAGTTTCTTTTTTGAGATAAATTGCATCTGCCTTAGATGGTGATGGAGAATTAGAATTAAAATAAGTTAAAGGTTTGATTTTTTAAATATGAAGTAATATGAGAAAATGGAACTCTCACCATGAACGTGAGTATTTGGTCTGGAGCTATGAGCTTCCCACTGCTTCCATTGATTTCTGTAGGACCAAAAACTACACTTTCCAGGGTTCTTCCAAGCTGTAAATGGGCCTCAACTTTCGGCTAAAAGCAGAGCTGCCAGCAATTTACTATAGATAGTGTTTAAAACATCAAAAGGGACTATATAATTAATGGCTCTCATATATGGTTCCTTGTACATGTAGAGTTGCCTAACAAAGCAGGACATGGAAGCAACATTTAGCAACATATATATAGGGAATTAGGGACTAATGTCTGATGGCAAATTTTCGTCTTTGAAGTAGTAGAGGAGAGAAAATAAAGATATAAGGAATCATCATGAATGATCATTCTTTTTCTTTTTCTTTTTCCTTTTTTCAATGCATCCTTGGATATATATTATTACACACACATGCACTAGTGATTGTCTTGTTAGCTTTACTCAAAATTATACATTCCCTGATAACACACTTTTCATATTGGTGATCTGTTTCCAATATAGATGCTACCACATATGCTATTCTATTTCTCTGTTGTAATGCATACTCAATCCAATCAACCCCATATATGGAAGTAGAATATATAAAAGTCATTGTAATGCATTAAGATTGGCTTATCCTCCAGTCTGTTCTGGTAAGACCACTCTGTTATTTTAAAGTGAAAGTGTGAAACTTTTTCTTCTTTTCTTTTCTTGTTGATTTCTAGCATAGAAAGTGATAAGCTATTTACCATTAAGTAAATGTCCTACTAGTCTTTGCCTTTTGGTAGGTTACAAGAAACCAAATATTTCTTCCCAAAACTTTATGCTTTTGGACAACAAGAAACATACACAACAGAATTGCTTCCTACTTTTGACCAAAAAAAAGAAGAATTGCTTCCTACTTAGGAGAGAGAAGAGAACATAATTTTTTTGGTCTGTGAATTAATCTATGATAGTGACACAGACGGCCGTCCCAAAGTCTTTGCTTTGTTCTGGAGGGTCAGGTCAAGCTCCAAAATGCCAAATCATAACAATTCCAGTAGCTATTCTTTGACAGTAATCAACCATTTATCTTTCACTCTCACAAAACCTTAGCATATCCAAATAAGATGTGACTAAGCTTTCTTTTTATATGGTTGGGCTTCAAATTATGAAACATATTAACTAGCTTTGGCTCTTTGGTGTTTTATATATGCCGATCCAATGGTGATGGATGCCTTCGATGTTTTATTTGAATGCAAATTAGGTGATGAATTTCAATATTTTCTATTGTTTGGTGTATTGCTGTTGACTCTGTGATATATCCATCAATTACTTGTGAGATGAAACATCTTAATCTAACTTTCACCAACCTCTCTCTAAATTCTTGGGAATACTCATAAATTCTTTTCAGTCACCATCTCTTTTAAGGCCATTCGATCAGTTACAATTTTTTATTTTTTTTTCCTAAGCAGCTGTTACATTCTTTTTTTGTTTTTTTTCAAGAAAAAAGGATAAACCTCAAATTTGGTGTAGCTTAGTTTGAGAAATTTGGTGTAGATTTCAATATCTAATTATTAATCCTTCAATTCTATCACATCGATCCCTTGATCATTTGTAGCTAAACAACTAAAATATAATTATATACATGTGTGACTTGGCCCTTGGCACAACTCATAAGTTTTCAATAACATGAGTTGGTGAGATTTGGGGTTGCCACAAATGTAAGTGTTAATTTTAATTACCATAATACAACTTTCACTTAGTTTAATTTATCTTAATATAAGAGCTAGGACAATGCATTAATGATAATAAACTGAAAAATTAACAAGGTTTCAGTTACAGCATCACATTAAGACATTAAGGTAGCTGACTATGGCTGATAAATTTTCCAGTTGTGGACCTCTATCAAGGATTCAAGTCTTTTATTAATTAATACAGTTGTATTTTTTTCCCCTAAATGCAGGCAGAGCAAAACTGTCCAATTAATTGCAAATGGGGTTTTAAAGCATAAGTAACATGTAGCAATTATAAGCAAAATGTTCCTATATACTCTAAATATGGTTGAATGTTGAGATATATATTTTTAATTAAGTTGATATCATGTGGAATAATTTATGATTTTAATTAACCATCTAATAATATAACATATCAAAATAATTATTTAACAATAAAACACTACTATACATATGATTTCTGATTATTTTTGGTTGTAAAAAAGTGAATTTTCATCAAGTTATATGTTTGCATTTAGATACTTTTTCAACTTTAATATTTAGTGCTGTACGTGTCTGACATAATAAATTTCCAAAAGGAGTCAATGAGTCATACATAGGAAACATGTAATTTTAAAAAATATGATTAAAAACCATCACAACAAAATTGTATCGAAAGCTTTTTCCCTTTTTTTTTTTTTAAGGACTTGTCTCCAATGGACATTAATTTAGATCATGCGGTCCTAATGCTTGAGCCTTGAGAGGAGAAACGCGCCAATAAGTAAAGCCTTACCGAGTAGGTGGCGCGAAACTAACGTCCTTTCACAGTCCTTCCCTCCCAACTGTAACCGTTTCTTCGCAATTTATTTTATTAAAATATTCCAACAACTTTTCCTTAAGAAAAACTAATTTTAATTAGTTCCTCAAATACATAGTTTTCCTCTCTCTCTGTCTCTCTGCTTCACAGACCTCCCGCCGGAAAACAGACCTCTCTTCTCCGATCACCGTCCGGAGAAACCCCTCCGTTTCAGGCGACACCTCTCAGCCACCACCGTGAGTCGTGACGTTGTGATTCGAATTCACAAAGAGATCAAAGTAAAATCCTTCAGATTTTGGTGAGTCACGGATTCTTCTTGGGTGTGATTGTGAATTTAGGGTTTTGATGAGTTGAGGAAATTTAATTTGCAAACTTTTTGTTGAGTTTTACATTTATTGGGTGCAAAAATTTCAGTACAAATGGAAGGAAAAATTATTTAAAAAACAAACGTAGTTGCCGATGGCTTATTCCTTTTTTGTTTTCTGTAATCTAGATGCCAATTAGTTTTTTTTTTATTCGAATAAAAAGATGGTTAATTGTTTGTTTGGAAACTATTTGATTTATTTTGTGTTTTAATTTTTAGGAGATTCTAGCTTGAAATTTCTATGAGGTTCAATGAACCTTCTCACTCTCTCTGTTTGTTTGTCCTATTTTTTGTTTTTTTGTGGTAAAATGATTTGGGATATATGATATAAGTGGTCCTGTTACACACATTGGACATAATGATATAACTGGTAACATTACCTGAAATATATATATTGGGCCATAGAAGAGGCTTGTAGTTAAATCTCCCTTGTTTGTTTTTTTGACCAGTAGATAGATCTCCCTTTTAACAGCATAGCAAACAAGGTCAGGTTTTGACCAAAATGTTAAAACCCGCTCAAGTGCTCAACCTTACGGATAGTTTTTCGAACAACCCTTTTGCGCCTGGAGAGTGCGGCTGCTTAGGAAAAATAAACTTAAACCAATCAAATTTTAATCTCTAATTTCTGAAAAATTGAAATTTGAGAGAGAGATTGCATGAGCAGTGAAACACTGAACGTGTCTTCAATATCACAGACACAACCCTGTCAAATACTGACATATGTCATAGATCCCTCGTCTGGAAACACTTTTCATTTTTTCTCTTCCAACTTTAATTTTTTTTTTTAAATGTTTCTGCATTTTACTGATTTTCGTTCCTAAATCTTGAAAAATAGAATTATTTTCCATGGTCAACACAAAAATGTTATTTTTATCGAATTCCCACATAGCCATGTATTTGAAATAGTTTTTTTACGTGTATTTGCTTCTAAATTAATTTTATATTAGTCTCTTGGCATGCAGCATGTCAATTGACCTTTTCAAACTTGTAGTTAAATTTTTAATAAATAATTTATTTATCCTAAAAAAGAGGTGGTGAGAAGTGGGAAGTGGGATGCTGAAAATAAGGTGTAAACCGTGTGATTTTGTATTTTGTTTTAATATTTAAGTCAAATTATTCTAGTTTATTATTTTGCTCTCAAAATATTAAATTAAATTCTTTTAATATTTTAACTAACAAATATATAGATTTTACACTGTAAATTCATGGGGATGGACAATGATCCTTCTTCCACGTGGACCTCCATGTCCTTTCTCATTTTCCTAAGAACATTAGCACCTGCAAGTTCAACCTTGGATAATTGAAAGGTTTAAAAATTATGAATACAAACAAAATCCACAAATTTAAGGGATTTATTATTGTTTTTGCAAATTTATGTGTGAGACAGTTGGAGTAAGTAAAGAATTAGTAAAGTAAGTAATGTGTAGCAGTTGATCCCAGGATAACTATGTATATTAGTTGATATTTATATTTTTTATTTTTTGGAAAAGTTGGAGAGTGGGAGAGAGAAAGAGGTTGTTTTTGCAAGTTTTGTAATCACTTTCATGAAAAGGAGTTGTGAGAGAAGAAGGGAAGTGAGCAGAGTGGGGTTGTCTTGGAGTTGACCCATTTCCAATTTCCAGCCCAACCGACCATGGCACTCTCGTGAGAGGGACCAGGAGAAAATTAAAAGGACACTTTATCCAGCACACCACACCACACCACACCCTCCCCTTACCCTACACCCTCATCACTCTCCCAGTCTTTCAATTGTCTTAGGCTGTTCGTGGGTAATCAAAACCAACCTCTAACCATAACCGTTTATGCACGCTGTGACACTTTCCGCATTTCTCTGTGACCCCATTGCTCCAGATGTTGTTTACCCCCTTCCTAATTTCACTGCCATGGCCTGATCTGCTTGAATTTGGCCTTCTCTCTATGAAAAAACAATACCCTTTTGACATTATTTGTTGTAATTCTGAAATTCATTCTCAATTAGATCTGAGTCTCTGTAAAGATGTATGCTTTCCAGTGTTCCTTTTTCTTTTTCATGGGTTTATTCTTTGCTTTTTTAGGCCATTAGCTGCCTCTTACTTTTGGTTGTGCGTTTGTGGCAGATTTATTGCAGAGGAAAGTATCTTCTTTTCATGTGGGATTATATGAAAGCCAAGGCTGTGAAATATGGTTTAGTTGGATGAAGGAATCCATCAATGTGGTCAAATTTGGATAGTGTGGATGGATGTATATGATTCAGGGTTAGGATTAAAGAAGCAAACAACCGTGGAGACTCCAAGAGCACCGTTGGTTCCCGCCGAAAAGTTCAATGCAATCAGCAGTCGCCGCCCTCGAACGAGGGAAGTTCGCTCGAGGTACAAGTCACCTACTCCTCCCTCTTCGCCTTCTACTACCGGGCGCTGCCCGTCTCCGACGCCAACCGTTACAAGAACATTGCGTACAACATCCTCACAACAATCTCTGCCCAAGAGATCCCAATCTGTGGATAGGAAGCGATCTTCCACACCAACTTCCCCGCCAAGTCCTTCCACGCCGGTCCACGATTCTTCTGTAGATGTGCAATTCTCATCCAGAAGAACCGGGAACGCTCGTTTGCCGGAGAGTTTATGGCCTTCCACAATGCGAAGTTTGAGCGTTTCCTTCCAGTCTGATACCATTTCCATTCCTGTCAGTAAGAAGGAAAAACCAGTTAGCAGTGCTCTGTCTGACCGCACTTTGCGGTCATCTTCCAATGTGGCACATAGGCAGGTTGAAACGCCTGCAGTTTCTCGAAAGCCTACACCGGAGAGAAAACGGAGCCCTCTCAAAGGGAAACATGCGCCTGATCAATCCGAGAATTCGAAACCAGTCGATGCTTTGCATTCCCGATTAATAGATCAGCATCGGTGGCCAAGTAGAATAGGTGGAAAAGTATCTTCCAATGCATTAAATAAAAGTGTGGATCATGCTGCTAAGATTGTCAGGCTTGCTACACCAGTTCCAGGAGTTGGGTTGTCTACACTCAGGAGAATCCCCACATCTGATGGTTTGAGTAAACCCTTACAGAAATCTGCTAGCGATGCTGCGACGATATTATCACTCCATGAAAGTGGTAGAGCAGGACTTGGAGCAAATTTAGCTGATGATAATTCCATGCAGGTATCTGGACCTCACAAGCCTATCAGAACAAGTATACCAGACAGGTTATCATTAACTCTTCCTGCCAGATCTCTATCTTCGCCTACTGCTTCATCACGTCCGGCCTCACCTAGTAAGACCTCATTGTTTTCACCTTCTGTTGCAAGAGGTGTTAGTCCATCTCGGTCAAGACCATCTACTCCTCCTTCTAGAGGAGTTAGTCCATCTAAGATAAGGCCATCTACTTCTTCTAGTCAATCAAGCAGTTCAACCTCTGTGCTTAGTTTCATTGCGGATTTTAAGGGGAAAAGGGGTGCAAGTTACATTGAAGATGCTCATCAGCTGCGGCTACTTCACAATAGATATTTGCAATGGCGATTTGCTAATGCCCGGGCAGAGGCTCTACTTTATATTCAGAAAGTAAATGCAGAGGTATGCTTCTGTTCTCTGTGAAACTAGCAAACTTTTAGGCCTATGTCTTTGCCCTAATAATTTCTTTAACTATATACTAGTATTGTCCATCGTGTCCTGTCTTACTTATTTCTGTTAAGATAGTCCCGGTGACTTTGCACACACATTTGACCAAATAGTTAGGTCTTTGCAGTCCTTAACCACTAGGATGTCTTTTTTTAGTATGTAGCAGTGGAGGAATATCTTATGCATCACTCACGAGTGTTAATGAGGTTAGAATCTAACAAAGAATTATTGGATAGTATATTGTCCAGTTTGTGCAGAATACTGAATGGTTTTATCAAATTATTATTGATTTTTTGCACGGTCAAGTTTGTACATACTTCATTCACAGTTAAGATTTTTTTCCCTTCAAAGTACATGTCAAATTACATCAGAAATTTAATTGATGGTGCAGAGAACTCTATTCAATGTATGGAATACTATGCTAAGCCTGTGGGATTCAGTAATCAGGAAAAGAATCAATCTCCAGCAGTTGAAGCTTGAGCTGAAGCTGAACTCAGTATTGAATGATCAAGTAATGCCTCTTTTGCACCGTAATGATATCATTTTATCCACGATGTGTTTATTGATTGCTTTAATAGTTTAATCCATTATCACTGTTTATGTCTGAACTCATACCTCTACTGTCTGTTTTTATCAATTTTTGTATGTTGCCTTTTCTAAGTCCTTGCATGAACAATGATTGTTCAGATGGCCTACCTTGACGATTGGGCTTTACTTGAAGGAGACCATATTGCTGCTTTCTCAGGGGCTATGGAAGATTTGGAGGCAAGCACTCTCCGTCTTCCAGTGACCAGAGGGGCAAGGGTATGTTAGGTTGTAAAAGGTCATTAAATTTGATTTATAGAGTGAAATTTGTTCATAACTGTAAATATATGCTTTTACAGGCAGATATTGATTCTTTGAAGGTAGCTATCTGCTCAGCTGTTGATGTGATGCATGCAATGGCATCCTCCATATGCTCTTTGCTCTCAAGGGTGAGATTCATGTTTTCATAGTTTTTTTATTGGGTATCCCATAGAATCCCCTTCTTAGCCGAAAGACTGTGAAAAGTATGTTTTGATAGTCTTACTTCAATCATGCTGTGATAGTTTTCAACCCCTTTCCGCTTCCTACACTTTATGGCATGTACTGGGTAGCACTAACGATCAATGATTTAGAGGTTGCATATCTTGTGCAACAAAGTTTGTGTTTGGAGGATATTATCTTTTGAAAGGATGTACTTAAGGTGGCACAATTTTATATTTGTATGATGTAGGTGGAGGGCATGAACAGTTTGGTTTCTGAACTTGCTGTTGTAGCAGCACAGGAGAAAGCCATGCTTGACGAATGTGAAGCACTGTTAGCTTCAGCAGCAGCTATGCAGGTAAATAATGAGGCCATAACTTGTAATGAACAGAATGTAATTAAGAACCGTGGAAATACTTATACTTTCCTTAGTAACTCAGTCTTTAATTAGATTTCTAAAGTTCTAGTCTGTATGTTCATAAGCCTCAGTTTTAAACTCACATGGGATCCATTTTGCAGTAAAGAACTGTAGATCAATGTGACTTGTGGGATCAGTAGTAAGCTGATTTTGCAACATTAACTGGTTAAACATGTTTGCCTCCCGGTACCTGTGGGTCTGATCAAGGTCTTTTTTTCACAGCCCTGAGTGCTACGCACAGCATCCCTAAATTGTTCAGCATCCATTGGCTTCTGCCAATACTTCAATCTTCTCGTGTTCTCAGTAGTCCATTGTCATGTAGCAATTGAATTCTTATGCCATCCGTGTGTCTAGTAAATTCTATCAGATCAGCTAGCCTAGATCAGTCCATCGTGGCTCAAAGTGTCTTGGATATATTCTCTCTGGCTAGAAAAGTCTAATTTGAATAGCATGCTTTGAATTAGAATATTTAATTTCAATTCTTTTTCTTGTATATATTTTACTCTGTTAACTTTTGATTGCTGTTGGCTCAAAGCAGGTAGAGGAATACAGCATTAGGACCCATCTCATACAAATGAAACAAGATTTGGGAAGAGTGAGTAACCAATTTTGGCAACCAAGACGGCTTCTTGACCCGGACTAGCTTCTAATCCAAGAGCTTAAGCTTTGTCAATTCTTAAAGGATAAAATACTTGGGCAGAGATAAAGCGTCTCCTCCGTTCTCTGTGAATGTAAATTGGTTTCTGTTTAGCCTTGGAATGTAATCTTGTTCCATTCCAATTTTTTCCTTCTTTTCTGAGCAAGGGCCAGTAGCTCCATGCTTTCCAACGTCAAATGAAAAGAAAATGCAAAGGAAGAAGCAAAAGATTTGAATTCAATGTACAAGCGAAAGTTTCAAAGGAAATGAAATAGGAAATATTGTCGTAGCCAAGATTCTATTTATGTTGTCATTATCTTTTAAAATAGAGAAGTGTGTACATTTCAATACCCAATCTTCTTCAATTCTCTTTTGCCTTCGTCTAGCAACCAAGCCAATTGGGACAAAATTAACCTAAATAATTTAGGAATTTCCTTAAAAAGAGAGAAAGGGATTCCCGCCATTTTTTGGAAGAACCAAACAGTTTTTATAACTGCCACCGTGCCACCCGATCAAAATCATCGAAGTCTCCGAAAAAGCACAAAACACATGATTTGCAGAAACATAAGCAGCTGCTGCAATGCACAACGAGACCGACACTTCTTCCTTAGCCTCCTCAGCAAGGCCACCTGTCTCTCTCACCTCACCCAGACCCACGCCCAAATCATCGTCAACGGGTTCAAAAACGACCTCGCTACCATCACCAAGCTCACCCACAAGTTCTCAGACCTCAAGGCCATACGCCACGCACGTGACCTCTTCCTCTCTATCCCAAAACCCGACCTTTTCCTCTTCAACGTCGTCATCAAGGCCTTTGCGAGCAATGCCTCACCTTTATCTTCGATTTCTTTGTATGCCCATTTGCGGAAAAACACTAGTCTCAACCCTGACAAGTTCACTTACGCCTTTGCTATATCAGCCGCTTTGCGTTTTAAGGACGAGAAGTACGGGACTTTGTTGCACGCACATTCCATTATTGATGGGTTAGGATCGAATTTATATGTTGGATCAATTATTGTCGACTTTTACTTTAAGTTCTCGCGGGTTGAGTTAGCAAAGAAGGTGTTCGATGGAATGCCCGAAAAGGACACGGTTTTATGGAATACGATGATATCTGGGTTGGTGAGGAATTGTGCTTATGTCGATTCAGTACAGGTTTTTGGAGACATGGTTGTGGGTGGGCCAGTTTTTGAATCAACGACCTTGGCAACCGTGCTTCCGGCAGTGGCGGAGTTGCAGGAGTTGAAAGGAGGGATGAGGATTCAGTGCTTGGCTCTGAAGGCTGGGTTTCATTCTGATGTTCATGTGCTTACTGGGTTGGTTTCATTGTATTCAAAATGCGGGGAGCTTGGGACGGCGAGGTTGTTATTTCGGCAGATTAGTCAGCCCGATTTGATATGTTACAATGCAATGATTGCTGGATCTACTTGCAATAATGACACCCTTTCAGCAGTTAGGCTTTTCACGGAATTGCTTGCTTCTGGGGAGAAAGTAAATTCAAGCACAATTGTGGGTTTGATTCCTGTGTCTACCCCTTTTGGTCATCTGAATCTCACTGGCTCTCTTCAAAGTTTCTGTGTGAAATCTGGTATTGTGTCACATCCTTCAGTTTCAACTGCATTAGTTACTGTTTATTGTAGACTGAATGAGATTGAATTGGCACGGCAGCTTTTTGATGAGTTTCCAGAGAAAACTGTGGCATCTTGGAACGCCATGATCTCAGGTTATACCCAAAATGGGCTGACAGAGACTGCAATATCTCTTTTCCGGGAAATGACGTCTGAATTCAGTCCAAATCCTGTTACAGTTACAAGTATTCTTTCTGCTTGTGCTCAGCTTGGAGCTACAAGTCTTGGGAAATGGGTCCATGGTTTGATTAAGAGCAAAAATCTTGAGTCTAACATCTATGTATCAACTGCTCTAGTTGACATGTATGCAAAGTGTGGGAGCATTGTGGAAGCTCGGCAATTATTCGACTTGATGACTGAGAAAAATGTAGTCACTTGGAACGCCATGATATCTGGTTATGGCCTCCATGGTGATGGCCATGAAGCACTGAAGCTCTTTAGTGAGATGTTGCATTCCAGGATTTCCCCAAGTGGGGTTACTTTTCTCTCTGTCTTGTATGCTTGCAGCCATGCTGGCTTGGTGAAAGAAGGAGATGAAATATTCCATAATATGGTTCATAATTATGGATTTGAACCCTTAGCTGAGCATTATGCCTGCATGGTCGACATCCTTGGCAGAGCTGGACTGTTAGAGAAAGCCTTGGAATTTATAAGGAAAATGCCAGTTGAACCAGGCCCTGCTGTTTGGGGTGCATTGCTTGGTGCGTGCATGATTCACAGAGACACTAAACTAGCACGTGTGGCTTCCGAAAGGCTATTTGAATTGGACCCAGAAAATACAGGGTATTATGTCTTGCTATCTAATATATACTCAGCTGACAGGAACTTTCCAAAGGCTGCTTCAGTACGGCAGGTAGCCAAGCATAGAAATTTGGCAAAGACTCCTGGATGCACACTTGTTGAGATTGGTGATACCCCACATGTCTTTACATGTGGTGATCGGTCCCATCCTCAAGCAACGGAAATCTATACAATGCTAGACAAGTTAACAGGAAAGATGAGGGATGCTGGATTTCAGACTGAAACTATCACTGCTTTACATGATGTGGAGGAGGAAGAGAAGGAGCAAATGGTGAAGGTCCATAGTGAGAAGTTGGCCATTGCCTTTGCCCTTATTGTTACTGCACCTGGAACAGAAATCAGAATTATTAAGAATCTCCGGGTTTGTTTAGATTGCCATAATGCAACTAAATTTATATCCAAGATCACAGAGAGAGTCATTGTAGTCAGAGATGCTAATAGGTTCCATCATTTCAAAGATGGTGTGTGTTCTTGTGGAGACTATTGGTGAAGAGAGAGTTTTCTACACCTTAACAAGGATATTGTGAAGATTTTTGTCAAAGATAGATGAAACTGAGCCGATTGATGTTCTGGCATGGCATGCCATGACAACATAAATTATATGTGTCCCAGCTGCGTTGCAGTAAGACTATTCTTTCAACGTGCCAACTCTTCTCCTAATATACATCCGGCAAGCTCCTGCAGTATTATGCCCTTTTGCAACTGTATTACGATTCATCTGGCTATCCAATACAAGTCTCGAGGATTTTCATGATATTACATTGTTTGTCTGGTACCTTTTTTATGCCGTGAATTTTGTCCAATCATAGGTGTAGTGGTAAGATCAGAACTGCTCATTTATCCCATTTATCACCTGATGTTTTGGTATTCATAAGCTAGATGCGGTGATGCAATATAAGTAAATAAGAAAACCTTCATTTGTAAATGCATAAATTGAGAAACTAGGCAGTTAGTGCCCAAAGTATCACAGAAACACTTCTCCAATTCACTTACAAAACTGGGTGGGTACATTGCACTTGAGCTACACAAAAATTTCCACTCTAGCTTTATTCAATCTTGTGCATCTCATTTTTGTTGGTTTAGACATCATACTCAGTAAAGACAAGAATGCACCATGTATCTTCTGAAGATGCACATTTTGAAAAATATGAAAGAGATACAAGTAGTACTTTCAGCAATTGATTCCACATTGCTTCGTGTCAGGTCCCTTGGTTTTTAACACAAATGGGTCTATCCGGACCCAGAGTAAGGAGAAGATAGAAGCCAGGAGCACGGACCATATGACAACAATTGTTGGTGTCCGGTTCTGGCGCCCCATCAGACCTTTAAGGAATGGATAGAGATGGAGAATCACCCAGAATGCAAAGAAGAGCTTGCCAAATAGAGGTCCCCATGAGTCATACCCATTGTTTATGGCGTCTGAAATGCCAGCAACTACACCAACAAGGTTGATTATTAAGACAGTGGTTGGAGGGATTAGGAGGGTTGTCCATTTAAAGGCGTATAATTCTCCAAAATCCTCATCATCTGATGATTTGGATGTGACAGTGAAGTTGGTATCGATACCAGCCAAAACCTTGAGAAGGCCTTGCATAACAGCAAACAGGTGAGCTGACACACCACCAATCACCCAGAACTGCTCATTTCTCCACCATTCTTCAATGCTCACTCCACTCCATCTCAGCTCAAGAATGCCCGTTCCAAAGATTGAGAGGAAGAAAGCAATGAAGAAGAGACTTGCGAAAGTGCTTATCTGGAAGAAAAAACCTACTTTATCAGACGAAAAAAAAAAAGCTATATATTTGGAAGATATTCTGGAAATTAATGCATGGAAAAGCCATTCCATTCATGGAAATGCATGTAAAAGATAACTACAAATTATTACCGGTGGCATGATGAATTTATCGGTGAGCAAGCAGATGGCAGGGAGGATGCAATAGGCAAGAAGAGGAATGGAAGTGAAAGGATAGACAGTAGTGTTGACATAAGAGAAGCGCTCAAGCCACTTGAGCTTTCCTCCCTTGTAGCCATACAAGAGAGGACTGTGGTGACTGAAAAAAATCTCAATGGAACCAAGTGCCCACCGAAGCACCTGGTTGAGCCTATCTGACAAGTTGATGGGAGCTGTCCCCTTGAATGCAGGTCTCTTTGGCATACAGTAAATTGACCTCCAACCACGGCAATGCATCTTGAAACCTGTTAGGATATCCTCTGTGATGGACCCGTAAATCCAACCCAGCTGCACATGCAAAAGTGGCAAATTCATTCCATGATGAATGAAGAAAATCTACTCTTAACTTGACAGTACTCGAAAATTAACAGAAGCAGAATGAAAACAATTGTTAAGACTTTTACCTCTAAACCCCATTCAGTTTTGTCTTCATAACCACAACTGATTACGTGAATGGCTTCTTTAAGCATGGCTGCGGGGCTTGAAGAAGGGGGGACACCACCTTGTTCCATCAAAGTTGAAGTCACAAAAATTGCAGACTGTCCGAATTTCTTTTCAAAATTCATTTGGGACATTAATAGCTCTTTGTCATCATCTATTCCTGCTCAAGATGAATTTAAGTTATATTTATGCGAGAAAAATTTGTGAAGAACATTTATTATTGATGACTGACCTTGTAGTTGTAGGTTTGCACCATCTCCATTTGCATCATGCTTGGAATACTTTGGAAGCTTCTTGCGGCGACCAAAACATGGGCAGCAGTCACAGCTTACCATCTTTGGGCGCTTAGGGCCCTTTGGAGGATTATAGCCATATAAGGCTTGCCTTCTGAAAACACATCCTGTGCCCACATACACAGGACCTTGAATTCCATCCAGACCTTTCATGTTAATCTGAAAAGCAAAGAGAAAAGGAACATCATTTCAATTTACACTTGCACAATTTTAAAGAAACAATTGGTCTTCATTAAATGGGGTTAAGTTAGTTTAATTCCTGCAGTGCTGACTTACATCAAAGAAGACTGTATTCCTGTTGGCATAACGATCACTCCTGTCAATGCCATCAAATCTCTGAGGGAATTGGACATAGCAAACCTTCCTTCCAATTTGGGGGTCCATCAAGAAACACATGGCCTCTCTCGCGGCCTTGCTATTGTTCACATAATGGTCACAATCCAAGTTGAGCATGAAAGGAGCATTGGTAAGCACTCCAGAGACGCGAACCTGAATATGTATGCACAGAAGTTCTTACAAGGCATTCATGGCATAATCTTAATTGATGAAACAGAAGAAAGAGGATGCTTGAAAATTTTACCAAGGCATTCATAGCACCGGCCTTCTTGTGATGTTGAAAACCAGGCCTCTTCTCACGAGATACATAGACAAGACGAGGAAGTTCATTTCCTTCAGTATCAAGACCTCCACTGTGACCAAGAAAGACCTGAATCATACCAGGGTGATCCTTAGTATTGTTTCCAGGCCATGGTGTCCCATCTTGCATAATCCACCCTTCTGGAGGAACCTTTGTGGCTTTAGCCACTAGCGCATTTATCCTAACCTTGAATTCTTCATATTCTCTCTGCACCCAGACACCAAAAGATAGTCAGCCTTTATGATCTTAATGAATTATATCAATGAGGTTAGCACAAATTAACCTTCATAGCTCGGCGCTCCTTAACAAATGTTGGCTGGACTTTGTCCTTGAGATAATCAATCTTCTCAGAGAAGTACATCTCGGGGGCTCGAGGCTCAATAGCAAATTTCTTGCAGAAGGGTACCCATTTTCGTGCAAATTCTGCGGTTTCTGACAAGGCCTCAAAGGTGAGCATGGAGGCTCCATCATCAGAAATGTAGCATGAGATCTTATCAACAGGGTAGTCCATGGACAAGATTGAAAGAACTGTATTGGCTGTACCGAGTGGAGGTTCCTTCATGGGATCCACAGTACTCACAAATACATCTACTGGGCAGAGCATATTCGGTTCACCCTCCCTCTCATACCTGCATTCAATCATCAAATGTCAAGCATTAATATGTCATCATTCAGCAACTACCAAATTTGGAGATTAAGAAGCAACTAATATATCAGGCTTGAAGTAGTTGGAAAGTGTAAAAACAAGCATTTGACAGTTGTTCTGTGTAGGCAGATCACACAGCTCAGCTGTGTGAAATTGTATGCAATTCCAGTAATTAGTCAGTGCATATTTGTATATGTATATATATATACCTGAGTGAAAGGCGATCGAGGTAGGTCTCACGATCAATAGGGTACCACTTTGGGAACTGATCAAGAATCCATGAAAATGCAAACCATATTTCACATATGACAGACGTTAACCAGAGACCAAATGCATCGTTCACTGGATTCAAAAGTCTATATCGGAGGTAGAAAGCCAAGATAAAAAGGCGAGCCACAATCACCATCCGGTAAGGGTTGATCTTGCTTGATGCAATTGGTACTTTCCTTGACAGTGGCTGCCTAGCTTCATCTATCCTGCAGTACACCAATTCATTTACAATTTACATCATATACATATATATATATACATATACATATATGATTGATTTAATTATGTTAACTAAATAATATACATGTACTGGCACACATACATGGCCATGTCTGCATCATTGAAGTCATCTGGTTGATCAGTCCCCTGCAGATTGCCTTGTTGCATTTTCCAATCATCTATCCTTTCTTTCCAACCACCACCCTCTTTCTTCTCGTCCCATTTTTCACTTCCTGCATTTGCAATTTCCATAACCAATTTAAGATTTACATTAATTCCTATTAGCTAGGGTCAGTGAAAAGTTAGTCCAAAGCTATACATTGTGCCAAAACTACTACAGGGTAGTTAATTAAAATAGTAAGTACCCGGCTCAGAAACTGGATATGGATGAACTCGTTTATGCAGTGAAGAAGATAACATCTGCTGATCTCCATGGCCATAAGATGTGAGCTCGCCGCTAACCTGCATGCACGCATATGCATTATATATACTTAACACATAAGTAGCTGATAATATATATATATATATGATGAGTGATGATTCCTTAATGAATAATTACCGGGCGGGATCTGCCACCAGCAATTACAGGTGGGAATTGGGTATTGATTTCCTGATCATGGTCATCTGGGCCTCTTCCATAGCTCATCTTTCCATGGAGCATGGCTTCGGCGATATGCTCATTATTTTTGATAGTTTGATGGTGATGGTGATGATCTTCATTGATGTTAAATTCATGTTCAATATCATCCACATCCTCTTCATCTTCATCGCCTTCGACCCTTGGGCTTCCCTTGAGACGCTTGTATCTGGTTTTGCACTGAGGGCAGTTCTGGCTGCCTTCTCTTCTCTCGTACTCGTAGCAAGGCCTGCAAACTGGAAACCCACACTCATTGCAAGCAACAAACAAGTCTCCATCCACCGTCAGCCCCACATCGTCGCCGCATATCTCACACACCTGACCATCCAAGTTCCTCAATGCCTTGCGCTGCATTAATATCCATCAAACACTAAATTAATTTATACCACTCAAAACCATACATACTAATAAATTAGAGCATTCGACTCAAAATCAATTTCACAATCACATTTCCAACATAGGATATAATCTCCAACACATACTATATATACGTGATATTTTTTAATTATTAGTATCAACCAACACACACACAATTAGTTACCTCTTCATGGCCATGAATGACAACAAGTTCATTGCGGTTGTGAGACCCGGCAACTAGTCCGGCACTGGCTTCCATGGTGAAAGCTAGCTGATGAGGGTGATGATGGAGATGGAGATGGTGATGAGGAAACTAGCAAGCAAGGGGTTCAGTTTTTATGATGAATGGAATTGAAGTGGCCAATTGTATGACATGGGATATTTGGTGTGGTCTCACCTAATATGTATGTATGTGTGTCCACATAACTTGAGGGGTGAGGTGGTGTTGTTGGTTGCAGAGTCCCCATTGCCTTGAAGTTAAGCTTCATCCTGCATTCTTCAACTATAATCCATTCCATGCCACCACCTTGTGGTTGTTTGTGTCAACTTCCTATATTTTTCTTTTTGTGTCGCTATTAATGTCCCCACAATTTATAAAACCCAAATACAAAAAATAATTTTTATATTTATTTATGAATCCGGATCTTCTGTTAATCCTTTATTTATCTAATTATCACAACAAAAAAAAAAGAGGTAATTGGGCAACAAGCCAACAACTCTTTTTTTTTTTGGTCGATCAGCAACAACTCAACAAGTACATATTTTTATTGTGATTGACAAGTGAAGGTCCACTTCCATTTACACCCTTTGCAAACTCTTCTGTCTGAGATTGCATAGAATATATAGAAAGCACTTAGTACTCCAAATTTTTTTTTCTTTATCTGTAATTTTCTGTCTAATTCTTATTGTTTGATCAGCTTATTTATCGTTGGTAAAGCGACAAGATGGTGGGATGGTTGATGATGTATAAGAGAAATCATTGGTATTTGAATATCCGCTTAGGCTTCTTACATAGACCGTGACACTAAGAATGTCACCACTTGATATTTGAAATGAGATAGCAAAAAAAAATAAAATTAAAGGGTAATAATGGTCTTTTGTAATTTGTATGTTATATTGTGAGGCTATCAATTTAGATCCATCCATTCTAATATAAATCAACTTGATCAATGGTTCAATCTAACAATATATAAAATATGTCAAAATTGTTGAGACGAGAACAAAAGTTTCCTATTAAGAAAATACAGTACAGTTAGTCTGTTGTAGATATACATATACTAAACTAGTAGTAGAGGTCATTGGCCCAAAAAAAAAAAACTAGTAGTAGAGGTCCCATATAATATAAGAAACACAAGAAAACAGAACCAGGTGTTCAAATGGCCATCTGAGAGGCTAACATCTCCCAACAGAAATGCTTAAAATAGAGCAAAACCGTTGCTTTCGAAACTTCGGTAGGTACCCAGTTATAGAATATGGCAAGCATGCGAGAGCATACTTGGGATCTAAAAACTTAGAAGCTAAGCCAAGTTCAAATCGTTAGGTTGGTAAGTTGAAGCCTCTCCATCTAGACACATTAGCAGAAGACCCGAATATCTATATAACCAGCAGCCTATTACAATTTACAAGCTATTCGCCCCCAACCCATTTACAAACACATGCTCTGTAAGCTTTACTTTGGTGCAATCGAACAATAATATCATGCCTTTGAAATCAAAAGAGTGGTGGAAAATAAGCTTCAATAACACATGCATAACCAGGTTTGACCATTTGATCGAATTCAACAGCAACCATTCAGCACTCGCCCAAAAAACCGATTAAAACTATTTGAATATTTGATGATGCAACCGTCTATAGTGCCTTTACTTCGATGCCTTTGAAATCACTCATGTCAAGAGAAGAAGTAGAAATACGAGTGTATGTACCAAACACAATTTAATTTTAAATTGTGTTTGCTTCAAATGAAAGCGTTAAATTTTTTATAAGTACGGTCTACAAAACTCTGTTAGCTTCTTAATTGAAAGGTAGTTCTAAGATCAAAATCTAATATACATATTCTCATACAGGTATTACCCAAATGCTATACACAACCTCAGAGATTCACAACCTAGTTGAAGAACAAACGAAAATACCACTGATATTTCTGTATGTAAAACTTGCTTGAAACTTTAATCCGCTCAGACACCTGCTGATATTTCATTCACTGGAGAGTTTTCTTTTTTTTTCGGCGGCGGTTCTTGAGCTTTCTGCAGAATAGCCTTGTTGGGAACTAAAACTATAAACATGTTCCTGTCACTGAAGCTTTTGGCTTCCTCTGTTGCAAGCTGCAACCCACAGCAACAAGCAAACAATTAAAGATAAATCCAGAGCAGCTGACTTACATAATGCTTGTTAAATATAACCAGAACTCAAAACAGGCATAGATTGTACACAATTTATGTTTTTTGGATGTAACTCTTTTCATGATTTATTGCAACAATTTATGGTGTTGTAAATTGAAGCAGGACCTTCAATTGATCTCATGCAACAATTTTTGGTGTTGGATGTATGAAACTCTTTTCATGATTCTAAATACAGATGTACATCAGTACCTCCCCAACATCATTTTGGAAGCGTTTGATAAGCTCAATAGCTTTATTTCGGAACTCATTTTCACGACCTTTCAAGTTGACCATAACCTTGACCTACAAAAGTTGGTTATAGATCTCAGTACAGAAACAATATAATAACAATACAATGATATCTGCGTTAAATTAGGAAGGCAAATTCTGGCATCATTGAGAAATTTAAGCAACCTTATCACCATCCTTCAAAAACTTCAGGGCAGCTCTCAAGCGCACAGAGTAATCATGTTGATCAATGTTATAACTGCACAAGAAAATAAATAACAATCAAAATTCAAAACATACAACTAAAATGCAGCATCTGCCTTAAGTTTTAAATCAAGGTCTCTAATTAGATAAAATAATTTAGAAAATATAGGTAAACACCACACATACACACCTGAAAACCTAATTTATGCTACTGTACTTAACATTCGCATTTTCTAACTAATATAAACACAAATGCAAAATCAAATAATGTACAGACGACCCAATTCCCATTTTTCAAACATTCACTCCATTGCTTAATGTCCAGCAATTTGAGGAAAAGTAGGGAAATTAACACCAAGAACCATTATAATTATAGAAGGGAATCACCATGGACAGATGACCCAAAGTAGCTGGCAAGGCTTTGTTCAGTTGAATTGACTATTTGTTGGAAACATCGAGTCAAGATCTGATGAAAGTCCTCTCATGATAACACAAACAAAGTTCTTTATTTTCTGAAATAAATCAAATTTTGAGCCAATTAAATAGCAAATCACCAGTTGCATCGTGGATGCATGTTGTGTGCGCTTATTTTTCTGTGTATATAAGGATGGGTGAGTTTGACTTTTTCTTCATACTACGAAGTAACATATTTTATTTTCCTTGTGGAAGCCATATTAACAATACAATGTGCTGATACAAATTAGATAGCAAGCTAATCAAAGCAAAATGTGCTTTCAGATAATCATATAAGATAAAAGTTATATATATAGCTAGCTATCAATGTAATTCAGCCAGTAATGAGCTTACATGTCAGAAAAGCATGTTAATACTAGAATTTTGAAATAAGACTGAATTCAAATAAAGAAGACTCAGCAGTGCTTTACCCCATTTTGAGCTCCTTCAAATCCATCCGAGAGGCTAACATTGAAGCGCAGGCTTTGGTCAGTATCTTTCCTCAAATGATGAATCAGAAAGAAAAAAGCAACAGACTTGAGACAGAGATAACACTCACCCACACTTTTCTTCTGCTGTTCTCTTTTCTTCTTTTGTAGTTCATACCTATATTTACTGACAAAAAGAAAAGGTATAGAAAATTAGGTCTACCAATTCTCTGATTTAAAAAATAAAAAAAGAACACACATTTAGGTCAACTGATTCCCAGCACATACATCTATATAGAAAAAAATTTACAGTAAACAAAAACAAAAGAACTTGAACAGTCACAGTCATGGTAATTAAGAGGACCCCTCTCTAGTGACTCCATTCTGAGTCATATGTATAATTTTTGGCCTCACAATGCCACAGAAGAGGGTGGCTAAATCAATAACCTAAAAGTATATATGTATAGCAATAATTATATCAGACAAGAAATCAAAAGTAATTCATCGTGTTTTAAGATGTTGAAAAGGCGTGAACTATGGCTATCATTGGAGACATGGGTAGTCAGCAGTTTATCTAAACTTGGATTCGAATGGATCACACAATACTGTACTGGTATTTTATCCATACCACAAAGATGAACAGAGAAGACCAAGTGTTATAGTGAAAATCAGTGGTAAATACCACAGAAGAGTGAAGTTGTGAAAGAATCTACAAAATCTAAGGTTCTCAATGAACATGTAAGGGTTAGATTCTTAAAGGCAGAAAAACTTGAATAAACCCCTGCAGCTGTGGATACCATGGATTGAGGAACCTATCAGCCACTAATCATGTAGACACACTGAGCTTCCAATTTTTCATTACTACACATATTGGTCAATGCACTTACACAACTTTTGATACTGCACAAAGTATTTACCAATGTCATCATGAACAAAAAAACATGAAAATTACACACACAGACAACCACATATCTTACTATTTATGTTCAACTGCTTCAATATAACAATATAAAATTACAAGGGGTTTATTTTTATAAGGACATTTTGAGCATTTCTCACAGATAAGAAACAGGAAACAGTTGGAGTGAAAATAATTATGAACATTTTCTAAAATTTTATAAAACATCGTACTTGTAATCCATTATCCTGAGAACTGGAGGATCTGCATCTGGAGATAATATCACCTGCAACAATGTCAGAATGAGATTAGTTTTAAAACATGTTATAAAAGTAATTTCTGTAACTCACAAAGAAACTCAAAAGAATGGTTCTTTCTATTGCAACAAAAGTAACATATTTCATGCAACATAATATTGATGGCAACTTCTGCATTACAATAACATAGAACTCATTGTTCCGGAGAAATAAACTGTAACACTCAATCACGATTCCTTTACCAATTTAAGCCAAAAAGACAACTGTACCAAGACCATTGGTACCACAGACCAAGGGGAGCAAGCATGATCCAATGCATACACTGTATAAGTGAAGGTCGGATTTACTGTTTGGCAGTTAACTTTCCCGTATCATGTAACAAACAGTTACCAGTAATATTAGGAATTAGAGGTAACCCATTTAATGTATTTCACTATTGACCTTTCTATATGTTTTAACTTTTAGGTACTCCCTAATCTCTCTATACATGCCATATATAACATATGCAGCCTATATATGCATGGAATCAAATAATATATCAAAGAACACACTCACGAATCCAAATCCATGCAAATAATACATACCAAATCAAGTTCAGCATCTTCAGCCATTCGAATAGCCTCACTTTTAGACACCACTCCAACCTACGCAAAACAACAATAAACAACTCCAAACTTTGATAATGCTTTTCCCACATGCTCAGCAACCAAACAGAGCACATTCATACATTATATATACATATAATTTTAAAGAAAACAAAAGAAAACACAAACCATGTTCTGCTTCTGATCAATAAGCCTCACGGTATCTGACCTATTTCAAACCATCCAACAAAAACCACTTCACTTTTCAATCTTGATTAACTTAATCACATACATACTGTATACATACATTAATTAACTAATTAACCTGACAGTAGAGATATCAAGAGCCTGGTCATCATCGGAGTCGCTTTGTCGTGACCGCCTGGAATCAAAGCGCGGCCCACCACCGTAACGGGCCGTTATTGGGTTGCTGACAGTCGAAGAGAGGGAGCTAAAAGAGCTCGACTTTATCAGGTTGGTGTAATTAAAGCGAAGGCCGAAGAGTTTCGACTCGAAGCAGAAGAGTGAGTGTGGACACGGGCTCGTTTTAGCGGTGGTTCGAGATAGGATAGGTTTGGATGCGAAGCTGGTGGTGATCCCAGCCATGGCTCAACACTCAATAGTCAACAAGTCCTGCCCTGAGCGAGTTCTTCTTATCCATAATTTTCCGGATGAAGAGGAGTGAGAGTGGACTACGGGCTCCGTTCATTATTGGGCCATAGTTATTCAGGCCCATAAAACCCAAACTTTACTTCTACAACAAGGCCCAGCTTAGATTTTGACCTTCAATTCATTCACTGCTTCTCACACCAACACCTCCTAAGTAAGTTTCAAAATGGCTAGCAACCAATCAACCAATGTTGCATCCATGATCCATCTGAGCTTAAAATCAAATCCTCAAATTTGCAAAGGAAAGTTAGGATATTTACTAATTATTATGTTCTCATTATATTTAAATAATTGATTTTAGATTTTTGTTTTGATGAATTTTGATGAACACAACTTAGAATCATCATAAAAACTGAAACATCAAATGCAACATAATTTTCATTAGCAAAAAAAAGAAAAAAAAAAAAGAATCATAATTTTCTTATCAATTGATTGTCATCTCTGCCCATTGCCAAAAGCATCTTTCATTATTATCATCATTGTTAGATCATTGACATTGTTTGCACATTAATTTTCGAGGAAGAAAAACTTGTTACTAAAACAACTGAAACTCTGAATTACATACTGCGACATAGCTTTTAAGTCTTAAAACACAAACAAAAAACCATGTTTACAAGCTAAAACCCAAAACAGGGCATACACTGACGGACCCAACAAAAACAAAGAAAACAGAGCAACCCAACTCCACATTTCCAAACTGAAGCAGCTTAATCAACCTCTTCAATCTTTGGGCCAGGTCCACTGGCAGAGCCAGTAGAAGCACCATTGGGCATGTCACCCCCCATAGGCATACCACCACCAGCACCACCTTGGTACATCTTAGCAATGATAGGATTGCAGATCCCCTCCAACTCTTTGAGCTTGTCTTCCAACTCATCAACCTCAGCCAACTGGTTCCCCTCCAACCACTCTATGGTCTCATCTACAGCCTTCTCGATCTTCTGCTTCTCCGAAGGATCCAATTTGCCAGCAAACTTGTCGTCTTTGACCGTGTTCCTCATGTTGTAAGCGTAGTTCTCCAACGCATTCTTGGCTTCCACCTTCTTCTTCACGTCCTCGTCCTCTGCCTTGTACCTCTCTGCATCTTGCACCATCTTCTCTATATCTTCCTTGCTCAGCCTTCCCTTGTCGTTGGTGATCGTGATCTTGTTCTTCACCCCAGCAGTCTTGTCCTCAGCAGAGACATTCAAAATGCCGTTTGCGTCGATATCAAAGCACACGTTGATTTGGGGTACACCTCTAGGAGCTGGAGGAATGCCAGTGAGCTCAAACTTCCCCAAAAGATTGTTGTCCTTGGTTCTTGCTCGCTCTCCTTCGTACACTTGGATCAAAACCCCAGGTTGATTATCAGAATAGGTAGAGAAAATCTGCTCCTTCTTGGTTGGAATGGTTGTGTTCCTTGGAATCAAGGTCGTCATAACACCACCGGCAGTTTCAAGCCCAAGACTAAGTGGCGTGACGTCGAGCAACAACAAGTCCTGCACCTTCTGATCACCTTCACCAGTCAAAATCGCAGCCTGAACCGCAGCACCATAAGCAACAGCTTCATCAGGGTTTATACTCTTACAGAGCTCCTTCCCATTGAAAAGGTCCTGCAAAAGTTGCTGAACTTTGGGAATCCTCGTCGACCCACCAACCAAAACCACGTCATGAATCTGAGACTTATCCATCTTGGCATCCCTCAAACACTTCTCCACCGGCTCCATACACTTCCTGAACAAATCCATACACAACTCCTCGAACCTGGCCCTCGTAATGGTGGCATAGAAATCAATCCCTTCGTACAAAGAATCGATCTCAATGGTGGTCTGAGAGGTCGAAGACAGAGTCCTCTTAGCCCTCTCACACGCAGTCCTCAACCTTCTCAAAGCTCGAGGATTCCCACTAATATCCTTCTTATGCTTCCTCTTGAACTCGGCCGCAAAGTGATTGACCATTCGATTATCAAAATCTTCACCACCCAGATGAGTATCACCCGCCGTGGCCTTGACCTCAAATATCCCCTCCTCAATCGTCAAAAGTGAAACATCAAAAGTACCACCGCCAAGATCGAAAATAAGCACGTTTTGCTCACCTTTTCTTGAAGCCTTCTTGTCCAAACCATAAGCAATAGCAGCGGCTGTGGGCTCGTTGATAATTCGCATGACGTTGAGCCCAGCAATCACACCCGCGTCCTTGGTGGCCTGTCTTTGCGAGTCGTTGAAATAAGCAGGGACAGTCACCACAGCGTTGTTTATCGACTGACCCAAATAAGCCTCCGCGATCTCCCTCATCTTTATCAGCACCATTGATGAGATCTCTTCGGCTGAGAACTGCTTCTCTTCGCCTTTGTAGTTCACCACGATCATGGGCTTGTCGCCGGGACCCGGAATCACCTTGAAGGGCCAGAGCTTCATGTCGCTTTGGACGGATGGGTCGGAGAATCTCCGGCCTATCAGACGCTTCGCGTCGAAGACGGTGTTCAGTGGGTTCATGGCTACTTGGTTTTTGGCTGCATCGCCGATCAGTCGCTCGGTGTCGGTGAAGGCCACGTAGGATGGAGTGGTGCGGTTCCCTTGGTCATTGGCGATGATCTCCACGCGGTCGTTTTGCCACACCCCCACGCAGCTGTAGGTGGTGCCAAGGTCGATGCCTATGGCCTTGCCTTCAGTCTTAGCCGCCATTGAAGCAATTGAAGCTCAAAATTCACCAACAAAATTGGGACAGAAAGAAATAAGAAACTTTAGCAGAGTACAAAACGGTTGGTTTAGAGCTTGAAAGAACGTTTTAGCGCTTTTTGTGTAGAAATCTGAGGTGGGTTTGGTACAGGGGCTCGGGATTTATAGTGAAACAACAGAGAGTTCGAGGCGAATTGAGAGACACGGTGAGAAAATAGGAGGTACGAGGTTGTACTGGAGAGTTCTTTTGGGTTCTAGAGGCTGGGAGGGAAAACAAGTTGGCAACCTGGGCCTGAATTATATCAAAATTACTTGGGTACCATCGCTTTATTGGATGGAATTGGTGTGTGCGTCGATGGTATACGTCACGGTGGGTGTCTTCGAGAATATCGCTGGGGCCTGAAATGGGGATCCACGTGGACAAAAGCAAAGGGCGGATTGCTGATGAGGTGGCAGGTTGTTGCCGGGTTTGATTACACGTGGGCTGGTGGATGCTCTAAGAGGCTTCTACACATAAGCATTTTTTTAGATCATCTCCTTGGAGATCAGGCAAATTTCTTTCGTTTTTTCATAATTGGAGATTAAGAAAATTGTTAGGGAAAACTGTCATTCAAGTGGCACTTAAACATAATTTGTCATTCAAAATCTCTCCTTAAATTTAAATTTAAGGAAAAATAAAATAAAACACAACTCTAATCAATTCCTAAAATCTCTTCAAAATTGGATTTTTCTAAATCAAGTTAAATGAATGAGGCTCTCTAAACTCTTTTCAAATCTAAAATTTTATATGATCCAATGAAATTTCAACTTTAGCATTAGAGAACTCTTCTCTCATATTTAATTTCTTTCCTAAACTTATCCTCATTTTTGAAAAAAAATATAAAAAAAGTATAGAAGACGCTCTAAAAAAAACATAATTATTTAGTTTTATTAATTTAAAATAAGTGAACCGCAAATAAAACGTTGAAGAGAATATGATAAATTTACAGTAAAAAGATGCACTTACATCATCCGTTGGAGTAGCCACTTTTATGGCACAATTTTTTGCTATATGGGTTGGATAATATCTATTGGATATTCTATTGATTCACTAAGTTGATATATTAAAGTATTACCAATGTTAGATAAATTATATTTGATTATTAATTTATTATTGAATCACATGTTAATATTTTATTTGTTAACTCAAGACATTTTAAGTGTTTATAATTTTGATTCGTTCAAAATTGTACCTAGTATATATAAAGGAAGGATTGTGTCGAGAGATTTTTGCTTCTCATCCACTGTGGGCCTCGATCATCTAGAAATGCTTGATCTCCTAATACGGAAAAGAAAAATTATTTTATGATATATCTATACTAATGTTTATTTGCTTTATTTATTAAGCAAATGATGATATTGTTAATAATTTAGATTTATATCAGGATTTGTAAGTATAAAATAAAGTACTACACTGATGGTTCATGAATGTCTTTTGCATAAATTCACCTAGTGAAAGAGCCAAAACCATTGCACATTTGCACCCACTAGATTAACCTTCGCACAACAACCAATTGCCTTAATGCCATATGAGAGGGTGATTATGCATATTAGGATTGGTGTTTGGTGTGATTACTCTTTTATCTCTTGTTAATTTTTTATCCCTCTTTAATCTATAATTTTTTTTCAAACTTTATAGTCCCGTTTTTAGTGAGAATTTGTGTGTGTTTTGGTTTTTATAAGGGTAAAAGCGAATTAAAGTTAGAAAATTGGGAAGGTAGAAATTCAATAAAAGCACATATTTAAGTATTTTTTATTAGCTATGTTAAGTAAATTTTTTTTTTTAAATCATGTTAAGTAATTTGGCGATCATACCAGACAGAAGTGGAGAGCACCCCAAAAACGCAGTGCACAACGCAGTTTGGACAGAACGCAAAGGCAACATTCATCAATCCAAATAAATTGTATGCAACTCACGTGACATAATCCTAGGGACGACAAGTGGACGACAAGATAATCACACTCCCCAGACATCCAAAAAAAAAAACTCAAACCCAAAATCATGACCAAAAAAAAAAAAACAAGAAGCAATCCAATTCCAACGCGCACACAGTCTCTCTCACTTCACCAAGGAAGGGTTTTTTTAGCCTCTTCCCACCGCCCCACGGACACTTCTTTCTCTTTCTCTCTTCTGAGCTCTCTCTTCTATTTCCCTTAGAAGAGAGAAAACCCAACCACACTCGGAATCTATCTCCTTCTCTTTATAAATCCAATTCAATCGGATTCAGCGGCTCGTTTCGCTGAGTCTTTTTGTTGTTTTCTGTCTTTATTATTTGATCCAACGGCGGAGATTCTTTCAGGAGATTAAGATCGAGGTATGCAGCAGGCTGATCAGACGGTGTTGAGCTTGAGACCTGGTGGCGGTCGTGGTAGACTCCTTGGTCCTCGCTTCGACTCCTCTTCTGCCCCGTTGTCTTCTTCATCGTCTGCTTTCGCTTTTGGTTCCTTTTCCTCTGATCTCCCTCTCTTGCGTCCCCATGGTGGTGCTCCCCCTAATTTCTCTATTAAGGTATACATCTCAAATCTCCCAGCTTTCTTTGGATCTGGGCTTTCGCCCTATATTTGTATTATATATGTCTCTATATTTGTGGTTTGTTTGCATTACAAAGATATGTGCTTTTTGTTTGATGCTTGCTCCCTGTTATACTGCTTGTGGATTCTAATTTGTAATTTCTTTGGTTTATTTTATTTGGATGAATATTAAGAAAGCTTAACTTTGTTCCTTGTATTGGATTTTGGGCAACCAAGGATGCGTTCTCTGAGATAAGTGGTCCTTTAATGGGTTAATACGTGGTTTAGATATTTTTATATCAATTTTGAATGATACTTAGCTTACTATTATTTGTTAAATGATTTTTGCCACCCTCCCCCCATTAAAAAGAAATTGTGCCCCTGTGTGTTTGTGTGTTAAAGGCTCAAAGCTTAAATGGGTATGTTAATTCTAAAATTATTGGGTTCAAGCTTGCTTCTTTTATTTGATTTACAGATTTTTATCTGTGGGATTTTGGGAATGAATTGGCCTGATTTCTACCTTTGTTATTAGTATTAGCTTATGGAAAACAACTGTTGAGTTAATGGAATCTTTTTCTGTATCACAAAGAGCTATTCTTGTAAATATTTTAAGAAGTTGATGTCCTAATTCTTGGCGGTGCACTTAGTATGTGTGTACCTGCCGTAAATATGGACGAACAGCTATATGTAGGCTTTAGGTGGGCGAGCAGTGAGTTATAGATTGCCCATAAAGGACCTACAAATATTGTAGCACCTGGTTAAAGGATTCTGTGGTGGTTGCAGTCAAATGAGCCATTCATCCATGCTGCACAGTTGGGAGTTGGCTATTTTGCTAGTCGTAGCTTGTGGTTGTCTGCAATGAAGGTTGAAGTTCATTGGGGAGGGATTATATATTTGTTGTATTTTTTATTTTGTCCTGAATATATTCATCGCCTTTACTATGGGATGTTTTCATATTTATGGGTGTGGCAGACACTCAACACTTTTGAGTATTTGTATTGGTATCGTGTTGATGCTTATGGACTTGGAGTGCATTGATGATCTCTTTAGCTTTGGTGTCTGTTTTGCATATTTACATCATTGAACTATATGGTGGTCAAACTCCCTAAACTCTTTCTGCGACAGGCTGGAGACTCGCGGTTTGAGGGTCGTGAGCGCGTGAAGTACACCAGAGACCAGATCTTACAGCTTAGAGAGGTATTCCATTTTGTGATCCACTTGATATTGGAAAAGTATTAGTGTGGTTAATTATATAAATTGTCAGAAGATTGTATCATTCTCTAATTCTTATGGTTAACTAAAATGATAGTTCATTCTCATCCGAACTTCACTGAATTTTGGATTATTTTACCTCTTCTTTGTAGGCTATTGAGGTCCCTGATGAAATTCTAAAGGTAAAACAAGAAATCGAAAATGAATTTTTTGGGGATGATCAAAGCTGGGGTCGTGTAGAAAGCAATGTGAGTTTTCCTCCAGCTAATATTACTAGTATTTTCAAGGTTTTGAAGTTGATGATAAATTTCAAGTTTCTTTCTTTTGCATTGTGATTTATAGTGTTTGTATTCCTTTTATTGATGATTATAATGATAATGATATATCCGTTTAGAAGTAATTGATCTGATAATATTTGGTTGTGTGCTTTATGACTATTTTAGTCCCCTATTCAGCCACCAAATCAATCTCAGGGTCGTTATTCTGAGCCAGACAGTCGGGATTGGCGCGGCCGTTCTGCACCAGTTCCTCCCTCTGGAGAGGAACGGTCATGGGAGGCTCTCCGAGAGAATAGAGAGTCTGGGCATCGATTTGATTACAGACAGCAGGAAGCAAATCAGCCACAATTTGCAAGGGCACAAATATCTTCCAACCAAGGGGTAATATACTATAAGAACAATATGATTTTATATATATTTTTCCTTTTCTGTAGTCTGGCTTTTCGAATTAGTTTACTGAACAATCTTTGAATTGAGTTTTAACTTGAGGAATAAATTTGTAGCAGTAATGAGGCTGATATCTTATTGGTCTTATATTTTGACGGTTTCAAAGCTGGTCACTGTAATTTTACATATTTCAGTGGGACTGTATTGTTACATTATTATAATGTGATACATTGTAATGTTACATATGTTTTAGGTGATGTGCTTCTGGAATCTTTAGCATGTGATACAGATTAAGTTACATGCACTTCAATTGCACTGGGCTTTGCCTAACATATTGGAAATTGCGGATGTAGTCTTTTGAGCAATTTTTATCTGTTGTTTGGAAGTTTTGAAGTCCAAATTCCCCAAGAAGATCTTGATTGCCTTGGGCTTTCTATGTGCATTGTTTGTTGTTTTGTTAAAGCTGGTGCATGAGTTCTTATCTCTTGTGATTTTCTTCGAAGAATGTTCATTTTGTAGGTGTGATGTTGGCTGAAATTTCTTTGAAGATTTCCATTATAGTTATGTATATTTTACCGTACAATTATTCATTTTTGTAACTTCATGAATGGATAATTGAAAATCCATGATAGTTGAAGTATAATATGTGTTATTCAATGGCTGTAGGTTAAATATGTACCACTTACTAAAAATTAGATTTCTTCTCGTCTATTCTATTGTGATCTTTTTACTTATGTACTTGCATACAAGGGCATTGTTGACTGGCCTTTATTTCTGATACCACTGTTTTCTCCTTATTTCAGGGAGGGCCTGCTCCCGCTTTAGTCAAAGCTGAGGTGCCATGGTCAGCTAGAAGTGGTACCCTATCTGATAAGGACCGTGTGTTGAAGACTGTGAAGGGGTAATATATTATGATATGTCAGCATAGTGTATTATTTGTTCATTATTTTCTTACTGCCTGCCAGTTTTGCTATGACCTTTGCGCCTTGAAAGCCTTTTTGTTATCTGTTTAACCCTGAAATTGAAATGCAACTTGGAAATTGATAATGAATGAGGAAACTAGCCTCTGCTTTGATAAATGTTCACATTTTGTGCTGCTTGGTAATTTTAATGAGCAAAGTTTTTTGAAATTTAGAGTAGACTGAAATCTGACCATAAATTGCAGTATTATTAAATTGTACTTATTTATTTTTCAAAGTCACCTGCCCTGAGTTATTAAAATTAATATAATAGTTGAAAATGAATATTCTTGGTGTATTTAGTAGATTTTGTTCAGTACTGCTTTTGTTCCAATACATATAATCTAGGGTTTACCTTTTCTTCCCCAGTGGTCATCGTATGTGATCTTTTGTCTGTCAAATTAATTGCTGTCAAAACAGTGTGTTGGATGCCTACTTACTTTATGCTATCTATGCAGTATACTGAACAAGCTGACCCCAGAAAAGTTTGATCTCCTTAAAGGGCAGTTAATAGACTCTGGCATTACATCAGCTGATATCTTAGAGGTCATTGTTTTTTTCTTTTACCGATATTTTCTTATTAGTAATATGCTTTTCCGGTTCTGTTTTATTACTGTGTTCATTTGGACTCACAATTTTATCTTGCATTTCTAGGGGGTTATTTCACTGATATTTGATAAGGCTGTGCTGGAGCCTACATTTTGCCCCATGTATGCTCTTTTGTGTTTTGATCTTAATGAAAAGCTTCCCCGGTTCCCCTCGGATGAACCAGATGGAAAAGAGATCACTTTCAAGCGTGCCCTCTTGAATATCTGCCAGGAGGCTTTTGATGGTGCTGACAAACTGAGGGAAGAAGTGAGGCAGATGACTGCCCCTGAACAAGAGATAGAGCGTAGGGATAAAGAAAGATTGGCCAAGATTCGTACTGTGGGAAACATTCGTTTAATTGGAGAGCTTCTGAAGCAGAAGATGGTACCTGAAAAGATTGTCCATCACATTGTTGCGGTTCGTCTTGGATTTCCCTCTTCTTTAACCCTTTACTCATTCAGAAAATACTTTTAAATATCTTGTTCATGATTATCTGTTATGTGAAACAGGAGCTCTTAGGACCTGATGACAGATCTTGTCCTGCTGAGGAAGATGTGGAGGCCATATGTCAATTTTTTCAAACTATTGGTAAGCAGCTTGATGAGAGCCCGAAATCACGCCGTATAAACGATATGTACTTCAGCCGATTGAAGGATTTGACAACGAACCCTCAATTGGCTCCAAGGTTGAGGTTCATGGTTCGTAATGTAATTGATTTGCGTGCCAACAACTGGGTTCCCAGGCGTGAAGAGGTAGGTTATTGTAATATTTGCATTGAACTGGCATGCTATGATATTGGTATTATTTGAACTTTTAATCATCTTATTTTGAACTTTGGTTGCAGGTGAAAGCCAAAACCATCACTGAAATACATACAGAGGCAGAAAAAAATCTTGGATTGCGTCCAGGTGCTACTGCAAGCATCAGAAGTGGTCGTGGCCCTGTTTCTGGAGCTCAAGGGAGTACAAGCCCTGGGGGCTTTCCCAACAACCGACCTGGTTTAGGGGGTATGATGCCTGGAATGCCCGGAATGCCCGGAATGCCAGGAGCAAGGAAGATGCCTGGGATGCCTGGAATGGATAATGACAATTGGGAGGTGGCTAGGACACGGTCAATGCCTAGGGGTGATGGGTCTGGTATGCAGCCTGCTGGACGTGGTCAGTTGCCATTGATGGGAAAGTCAACATCAGTGAACCCAAGGCTGTTACCTCAGGGTAGTGGTGGCCTTACAAGTGGCAGGCCTAGTGCCTTATTGCAGGGTAGTGGTGCCCCTCCTGCTCGCCCATCTAACTATGGTTTTGGTGCAGAGCCTGTAGCTCAAGTACCTGTGTCTGCTAGACCTATTCCTGCTGCATCTAAATCACCACCTGCTGAAAAGCCACAAGCTCCAGCTGCAAAGTTGAAACTAGATGAACTTAGGAAAAAAACAGTCTCCCTTCTGGAGGAATATTTCAGTGTCCGACTTTTAGATGAAGCATTACTGTGCGTGGAGGAGCTAAAAGCTCCAGCTTACCACCCTGAGGTTGTCAAAGAAGCTATCTCCCTTGCATTAGAGAAGAGTCCACCCTGTGTTGAACCACTTGTGAAGCTTCTTGAGTATTTGTTTTCTAAGGAGCTTCTTACAGTTAGTGACATAAGGACTGGATGTTTGCTGTATGCATCTATGCTGAGTGATGTTGGCATTGATCTGCCAAAAGCACCAACTAATTTTGGTGAAGTTATGGGGAAACTAATTTTGGTTGGAGGTTTGGATTTTAAGGTGATGAAAGAGGTCCTAAAGGAGGTGGATGATGATTACTTCCAGAAACTTATATTCAATGCAGCACTTCAGGTTATTAGTTCTAGTCCATCTGGGCAAGGTGTGTTGGATTCACAAGCATCTGATATTGATGCCTGCCGGAGTCTACTCTAGAAAGCCTTGAACATCTTTGCAAGAGCACTTGAGTTTCTGTAACCATGTGAACTTCTAGTCCTTTTGTTTCACCTTTTTGCAATGCCCCTTCATGCTCTTTTTTAGGTGAGTGACTTTTACAAATTTACAATAGATGTGATAAGGTGGACCTGCCAAGGACGGGACAGGTATTTTTATTTATTTGAGTTGTATATTTTCCGAGGTCATAGTAGTGTGTTTATTGAGGGAAATCAAATCATAATGCCATGGATTTTGCTCTTGGGTGTGGCTAAACATGTGCCATATTTGCTCGAGGTGAGTGGCCCTTCGAGGGGTTCAGTTGTTTTGTACTTGATTAGTTTTGTTTTATTATTTTTATTTTCTTGACTGAGTAATTTAGTTCATTGTTGAACTTAGCTAGTTCATAAATGCCATGTCCTTATATTCCCACCATTAAAGCAAATCGAGCTAGTTTTGAGCTTATTCATTCGATTGCATCTGAATGTTTATGATTCTTTTAATTTATTAACTTTCTGTTGTGAATACCCTATGTTATGCAATTTGGCACGAGTCTATTTATTTTATGGGCCCATCAAATGCGAAGTGCTTTTTGTGTGTTGTATTATTCTTTCAAATAATTTATGATCTCTTGAAGTGTTAAATCTGGGGAAGATTGGCTCTCCTAGATATCAATGAGCTGGAAATGTTGCACTTGTTGTTCAATGAGCTTTAAGATTATGTCATGCCCTTCAATTTTTAATTTTTAAGAACTAGATGTGCTGACTGTTCTTTATCACTCTGAATAACTTGCCTATACCTGTTATAGGGGAGGGGATGTGGCATCACATTATAGGGGATGTGGCATCACATGTAAGAGAGAGACAAAGAGAAAGACTTGCCTCCTCTCTCTCCCCTCTTTTTCTCTCTCTTGCATGTGATGCTAACGAGGATATCCATTCGCGTATTGTAAAGCAGTGTTACACAGAAATCGATTCTTCCTCAGCTGCAACAGAAGGTCATCACCGATCTGCATTGGTAATGACATCCTTGTCTAAAAGCTTTGCCAGCAGAATGAACCTCAAATTGACCTTGTATGGGCAGTTTTTATTGTATAAATTGACCTATCGGCAAAAAAAAAATGTATAAATCAACCTCACTCGTTAAACTAAAACTAGAAAAAAGTTATTACTTAATCCATGATCCGTAATTCTAGCAAAAATAATAATTAGACCAAAAATGAAGGGGTTATCAATCCTGAATTCTATGTACATATGGTGATGGTTCAATACGTTTAGAGAGAAACTTCTCAGTCACCGAATGCACTGAGCGCATAGTCCTATCGCTGAGTGTTGAGCGCATAGTCCTATAGGGGGTGAACTTTCTGATAGAATTAGAGCATTCAATTCAAAACCAATTGGCAATGGGTGGAGAGACCCAAGACTTATAAGCACATATGCTAAGCTCTAGTTTTTCGACGTGGGACATTGCTCCACATTACTCTCAACACGCCCCCGCACGTGTGGCGAGATTTTGAGCCTTACATGTGAACAAATTGTATTGGGTGACGTGAGAGCACGTGTGGCCATTAGGCCTTGCACGCGGATAACCAAGCTCTGATATCATGATAGAATTAGAGCATCAAACCCAAAACCAATTGGCAATGGATGGAGAGGCTCAAGACTTATAAGCACATATGCTAAGCTCTAGTTTTCTGATGTGGGACATTGCTTCACATTACTCTCAACATTATGCTATAATTCTATCATGGTATTAGAGCTTGGTTATCCGCGTGCAAGGCCCAATGGCCACACGTGCTCCCACGTCACTCAATACAATTTGTTCACGTGCAAGGCTCAAAATCTCGCCACACATGCGGGGGCGTGTTGAGAGTAATGTGGAGCAATGTCCCACATCGGAAAACTAGAGCTTAGCATATGTGCTTATAAGTCTTGGGCCTCTCCACCCATTGCTAATTGGTTTTGAGTTGGATGCTCTAATTCTATCATGGTATCAAAGCTTGGTTATGCGCGTGTAAGGACCAACGGCCACACATGCGCCCACGTCATCCAATACAATTTGTTCACGTGTAAGGCTCAAAATCTCGCCACATGTGCTGGGGCATGTTGAGAGTAATGTGGAGCAATGTCTCACATCGGAAAACTAGAGCTTAGCATATGTGCTTATAAGTTATCAGTGCTTGTTGCAACACCTCGATAGTTATAATAAAAACACTATCGAGCACTCGGCACTGTCAAATCGATAAAAAAATGATGTGTCTCATTTTTATTAGCTCGAATGCCAGTTCAGAATTCAAGTAAGTTATTTTCATACGTTTTAATGTGTATATATTTTTCAGCCCAAAGGTCTTATAAGTTTGATTCTACTTCTTTCATTACCATTTGATGTATAAGACCATCCTATCAGAGGGTTTTTTTTGTTTTTTGTTTTTCACAATTGAAGGTGAAAGATATTTTGGCCAAAAAAAAAAAGAAGGTGAAAAAGATATTAAGTTATGGAAAATAACTTACCTAAGTTATTTTCCATAAATTATGAGTCTATCTCTAAGTTATGAGTCTATCTCGAAATGCATCGAGACTCATGTTGGGGGATTACGGATCAGATTAGTAGCCATATAAATTCAAATATTATTTTGTTTGAAAGAATCTGTGCAGATTTTCCCGCGATATTTGGCGGAGAGTGAGAATAGAATGTCAGGGAGCGAACAAGAGCGAGCAGCAAACTCGGGGGCGGACGAGTCGGTAAGAGTGGCCATAGCCATCTCTCTTCTCCGATCAAAGTTTCTCCAAAAGCAGCCTCCTCCTTCTGATCAATCCGACGCTCTCCGGTGGAAGCGGAAGGTCTCTCAGACTCTCACGCACACACATACACGCACGCCGTACCCTCACAATTTTTGTAATTATATTTCTTTCGGAACCAAAAACAAGTATAATTTACTGAGTTTGTGCTGGTGGAGCTTCAGGCTAAGGAGCGAAAGCAAGAGCTGTTGAGACTCCGACAAGATCTAAACGAAGCTGAAGGTCCTCATCACTTAAATCTCTCTCTCTCTCTCTCTCTCTCTCTCTCTCTCTCTCTCTCTCTCTCTCTGCTTTACATGCTTCATTTGCAACAGCTTCTTTTTTCTTTTCGATTTCAGATGCTTCGCAGTGCGACTTGTTTCCACAAAGCGCTTCTTGCAAGTGTTATTTCTTCGATAATTTGGGGAAAATAAGCCCTAAGCGACTTCCAGAAACTTCTGAATGCAAATTCAATGACGTCTTGCGACGCAGATTTCTCAGACACGGTTCCTCATCCTCCTCCTCATCATCACCATCTTTTTATTCTTTATCTTTCTCATAATCTTAGTCATGCGCTTCATTTTAACAATTGCAAAAAATTGCAGTTCGTTTTAAAGAAAGGAGAAGAAGAACAAGTGGTTCAATCCAGAGGCACCATTTTTCAGGTGCATATGCATGCAATTGGCTTGATTTCAGTGGTAGAGTTGTCTTATGACTTAAATTCGTTGAGTTAAATTTGTTTGATGCATTTAGTATTTACTAGTGCAGGCACAAACAGTGAAGATGAATTTGAGCAGCTTAGGGCCTCAGTTGATTTTCTGGTGGAGCTTTGCGAAACCATTTCTCCTGTCAGATCCAGCTTACCTTTATTACTTTGCATTTTTTATTTTCAAAATCAAAGATATAATCACTTTATGGATTGAGTTGCTGTGGTGCATATGGAATCATATATTTTAGTTTTAACTTGCGTTTACTGGAATTTCAGGTGGAGGAGGCTAATTTTTCGAATTGGTCACACCAAGCTGTAGACTTTGTTTTAGGTAAGCAAAACTGCTTGTTTCTTGAGTGTTGCAACCTACTACCTTAATATTACAAAAGTGATGCCATCTAAAGAGTAGACTCACTGAAATAATGTACTGAATTTTTTCGTATCCCTTAGTTGTATTCTTTAATATGTTTAACAGAATTATGGTTGTTCCTGAAGGAAATTGGCCTTTGTTCATAGTCAAGCTGAAAGATACGTCTCTAGAGAAGAAAGAATATGGATGGTTGGTTATTAGTAGCAGAAAATACAGGAAAAACTAATTGTATATCAAGTATAAAGGTCTCGAGAATCTTGCTGGAAAATTTTGCTTGGATTCCAGAAGATACATCAAGCTTCATTTCGGATGTGGGCAGTATTAATAAAGCGAATTTCTAAATTAGGAATCATTGTTTTATTGTTGGAAGTACAGTAGATCTATGATGTAGGAATGTCCTGTTGTTATTTCTTTAAGTTTCTCTTTGCGTTTTCGAGGTTGAAATATTGCCATCACCTGCCATCTCAACCTGTATATAATTTTCTAAATGCGTTTTGTCCTTTTCTTGAAGCTTCATTGAAGAATTTGTTATCAATGGCAAAGAATGTGGAACTAATAGAAGGAATTATCAGCAGCTTAATCACGCGTTTGGTTAAAAGGATGTGTTTCCCCTTGCAAGGAAATGGTAAATCGTTGTTTGTGGTTAGGATCTGTTAATAATCTCAGCATTATGGTCTTGCACATTTAAACTTCATTCAAACTAATTGCATTTGTCACCCTATGATGACCTTCACTGGTAATCATATGGCATTGTGGCATGCTATCATTTATTTTTCTCAGGATACAATTATGCTTTTTCTTTTTTGTTAATCTGTCATTTCTCTGATTATATTACTAATTTTTTGTTCCAGCATCAAAACACTCCGACTCTGATGCTCAGTTCTTTGTTCAACACTTGATCCGAAAGCTTGGAAGTGATCCCTACATTGGACACCGTGCATTATTCTCAATTTCTCAGCGGATCTCTGTTATTGCAGAAAATTTCCTTTTCTCAGATCCATTTGATAATGCTTTCACAAGCATGCATCAATGCATGTTCGTACTGTAAGACTCTACAAACACATTCTCAACTGTGATTATCTCTCCAATTTTTTCATTAGATTTTTAATAATTGTTATACATTAGGAACTGAAATCCTTTGTTGATTTGCTTGCCAGTAACATTCAACATGAGATTTCTTTCTGAAGTTTGAACAGAAAATGCATTACAATGGAAGTTTCAGTTTCCTCTTTTGAGTGGCCAGAATTTGTTAGAGGTTCATTAGTTCCCTGTACAAAAAGGCAATCCTGCCCTCTTTGTTCACATCCATAATTCCATAGCGTCTGGAAAATTGTGGAGTCAGTTGCTTTATTTTAAACTGCATATCTTTGTAGTGGATTGTCCTACCCTGCTTGACAAGTTCTAGAGTTGCTTCTTTGTCACTCTGTTCATATCCTTTCTTCCATAGAGTCAGTTGCATTATTTAAAACTGTATATCTTTGTAGTGGATTGTCCTACTCTTCTTGACAAATTCTAGAGTTGCTAGTTTGACACCAAAATGGCCTTATGTGGAAAAAAATGTGTTTACCAATGTTAAAAAACATGCAATCTTTATGCAATCTAATTAGCCATACTGCTCTAGGGTGTAGGTAAGTTGCTATAATAATCTTAAAACTGTTGCTGTAGACATATCTTTCTAGTGAAATGAGTTTTCTGATATGACTATGTTGTAATAATTTACAACCAGCCTCTCTCATCTGTTTATGTGGATGACAGGATCCAGCTTATTGAGTTTTTGGTATCCGATTACTTATCAGTATGGTCAAATGATGAAGGTTTTGACACCGGTATGTTTCTTAATTGCTACTCATATTTACAAAACTTTTTAAATCTGGACCGAATTTCAACAGTTCCAAAAATTGAGGAAATATAATGACCTTACAGACATCTTGTGACTTGCAAAACATTTTCTTTTACTTCTGTTAATAGGCGGTCTGAGACCAAGCATACAATATAGAACTGAGGAATAATTAACCATAATCATATTGCAGTGCTCTTCGAAGAATGGGTTGCATCAGTTGTTCACACACGTAAAGCATTAGAACTTTTGGAAAGCAGAAATGGTCTATATGTGTTATACATGGATCGAGTCATAGGTGAATTGGCAAAACACGTGGGCCTAATTATGTCATTCCACAAGCTCAAACCAGAAATCCTCGATAAGCTGTTCCACTGACCTCCTCTTTGCATATTATTTTAAGAACTGTGATGTGGCCCAATTCTTCTAATGACTTGAACTATTAATGAATCCGATTTCACTGACATGTGCATGTTCAATTTCTCAACCCAATTGCAACACTTACGTGGTTTTGCTTAAAAAAATGTAAGTATATTCAAGAACACTGTTCTAGTTTTGGATCTAATTAATCAGCAATTCAAAGAAGATAAGAGCGAAAGTGCTGATATCATCAATAGTTTCCTTACTTGCCTATCTTATGTCGTGTAAGCTAGGACCAGTATATGGCTTTTGGACACGCATAAATTACTGATAATAAAATATTATTTGAAGATATCTTCTTACTTGATGGCTTGAGCCTTTCTTTCTTTCTTTCTTTATTGTGTAACTATGTTGAACTAGTTGTCTTCTTTTCAGTGGTTCTTGGCATCTTCCTTTTCTTGCCGACGATGTCAAACTTTTTATGACCAGTCAGCGTGTTGATTATGTATCCTATGACTCTATGAGAACTATATTAGTTATTTAATTGTCAAGGTACTCAAGCTGAGTCGGTGAGTCCAATCTCAGTCAAGCTTTGGGCCGAATAACACAATAACCCACCACCGCAGCCAACCACTAACCAATATCTGATAACATAAAAGGACCTCTCGAGGCCGTTGAACTTTAACGTCCCATAATATATATCCACCAGCAAACTTCCTTTTTTTTATCTTAGCAGACATGACTCAGATGAAATCATTATGTGTACTCTCTCTGACACTTGTTGTTCTGCTTTTACTCTCTCAATCTCTTCCAAGTTCAGCTCATGAAAGTGCCCTGAATCTGAGTCCACGTAGTAGGGTTGTTGGTCACAGAAGGCAGCAGGGGACACAACCTGCAAATCACGATGAGCCCAGTTTGTTTCACTTTGACACAGCTCGGAAGCTTGGGATTCACATGAAAATTATACGTAAAGTTCCAAAAGTACCTCGTGCCAAAACAACATCAGCAGCCATTCCAAGTCAGATATCTTCTCTTCATGTGGCTTATCTTCTTTGTTTATCATCCCTCTGTTTCTTTCTTTTATAGGTTAGGATCCGTCAAGTGCGTGTGATGTTTGAAATCATCAAATTACCTTTATTTTATAGATATTGTGTTATCATATATACCTTGTATTGAAAAATTAATGGATCAAGTACTTTTGTGACCCAATTGATGTATGTTTTGCTTGGCAATTAAGTTGCCCTCGCAACTTATTTCCAGAATTCCCCTTAATTTCCTTGAAGGAGAGAAAGGGGATCGATGCGATCTGGACCCCACGTTCCCAAATCTCTTTATACACGCACGGGTTTGTAATATTATGGGCCCTACCAGCCCAACTAGCCCAATTCGTATTTAGCTAATTCTGTTTGTGATGCTATTGTTTCCGTCTTAATCCATGCAAATACCAATTACCAACCATGCACTACGCCTCATAGCCGCCGAAGGGAGAAATTGAAACAACCATGCACGCATAGCTGCATCATAGAAATTCTAATTCCAAAGTTTTTGAAATTCTAATTTATCACGCTTGTTTTACGAATAATGGGATATGGAACTTGAGCTGAATTTCTAAATCCAATTTGTTAGGCAGTTTTTTCCTCTTTTTTCTTTCCCTTATGAATTCACCACGATGTTCAAAATGAATATAGATTGTTAAAGGCGTCGTAGGGGAGTCTCCTAACAATGAATACAGAGGAGAACGAAGAAAGAGTCAACATTAGGAACATTAAACCTAATCACTTTTGACTTTACCAGTGGTACGTTGAAGCACCTGTACATAGACAGAAGCAAGCCATCTTTTTGAGGGATTCTCCAAGAAAAATGTAGGCACAACATTCGCTTGCTTCTTTACAGAGTGAGCTGATATGCCTAAACCCTTTATTCTTTTCCCTCTCCTTTCACTAGCATTTCCGAAACACAACTCATCCAATCGCATAACTGCCCTTGTCTGCCTGCTTTATTCATTGTGAATAAATTCTCCATTCCAAGATTGCAAAACCAGACATGTGCCGGGTCTGATATTTTTTTTATATTTTACTACTACTAGAATCTTACTTTTGACTAGCTTATAAACAGAGAACGAGAAAATTACTCTTCAAGTGTCCTTTTCCTAAACACCTACCTCTGAAAACTCACAAATTAGTTAGAACTAAGAACCCAATTGAGGTCATGAGGAAAGAATTACTAATATGGTCCTTCTTCATTATGTGCCTTGTTGTTCTTTCTGCATGTGAAAACACTTTCACCTCTAAAGCTGGAGATCTGAAGCAGGAGAAGCAGTTATTTAAGGGTAATTGCATTTACTCCTCTCCAAAGCTAAATTGATCCATAATTTAATTCTTTTCTTCGAATCGTATTATTCCATGTCTTGCAGATACATATGATATAAGGACCAAATCAAGTAGAAAAGGCCATCAAAGAACGTATGGGAAAATACATGAAGTTCATCATTTAAGGATTTTCCAGAAAGCAAAAGCAATTTATGGTGGTGCCTCTGACCTTAAGCGCCCTCGGCCCAGCCATAGTAGTGCAGCATGCTCAGTACTACTTAAACTGCCCACTTTATTCCTCCCGGCTGTGGTCAAGCATGTTGCCGTTGGAATAGTGCTCATTTTTGTTCTGTTTTGATTGCCTTTTGGGGGGGGGGTGGTGAGTCTGCAAAAGCATGATTTAGAACTCGATGTGGAAGTTTTGTGATAGAATTTTCGATGGTAAAGGGCTTTTTTTCAATCCATTGCCCAAACCAGTTTTTTTATCTCCTTCTACTTAAACATCACTTGTGCCTATGTGCATTTGGCTGAATAGTCAATAGTGTTGTAAAACCAGCTAAATTCAGTGATATTTCACAGCTATGCCAATTGCCATGTACCCATTTTCAGTGATCGATAAGACTCCCACACGGCCACGCCCATCTCACCAGACTAATTCCTCAAGTCACCAGTGTACAGTACCAACTGTAACCTGGGAAGGAAGTAAAAACCAGTTTCAAAAAAAATATTCACAGATTTAAACAATAAAATCAAAGTCGCTACAGTCCATGACCATGCCCTCCTCCATAAACAGATTCATGCCCCCACAGGGTGACGCATGGCGGCATGGGACACAAATAACATGGGCTATGATCCCCTAAAATTGTGCCTTTGTACACATGTCATAAACAAACATAATTAAATTTTTCTACATAAGTAAAACCTCACAACCCTTAGAATTAATACACAAGCACATGCAGTGACAAAAAACATCATTAAGGAGAATAAAGGGCAAATTCTTATTTCGAAGTAGGAGCTAGAAAGAAATGCAAAAACAAATTCAGAGTGGATACATGTTTAACACTTCTTCACCTTATAATACGATACTGAATACAAACAAGGTATTAAAATACAGCAATACAAATACCATAAAAGCTGGATTATTGGTAGCACCACGTGCACATGGTTTTGGATGACTAGAAGTTAAAAAGCAATAATAATAGATACAGAATCCCTATAAAGATCTCTATAGACCAGCCTATGCAATATATTTTTCCACAATTGTTCAGGCCACCACAACTTAGTCGTGCATATTTTATTTCCAAGCTTAGCAGATTAAATTCTGAAAACATCTGTCTGAAATCTCTCGTCATACAACCTCCAATGGCCATACCTCTCAGTATGGAAAACTGACCTGGGGTTGTTAAGTTTAGGCTTTTTAATCTCCTTCAAATTCTTCAGATCAGATGTTGCATTCTCAATGTCCCGACTAGTCAAGTTTACACACCCAAACAAATCCAAGTACTCAAGACTGGGACATCCAACAGATATCAAAGCAAGGCCTTTTGCAGATACTTTGGAGAACCGAAGTTCAAGGTGCTCCAAATTAGGCATAGACTTTCCAATTGCAGCAGCTTCTGAATTTCCATCTTGAGGGCAAGTTTTTAAATACTCATCAGGAACAACTCCAGCGTGTTCAGAAGGATCTAACCAATTCATTGAATTCCGTTTCAGGATTTTGAGATTTGGGCAATTCCTTCCAATCAACACGTGGGACTCATGAGATATTTCATGGCAATAGCTGATGTCAAGTTCCTTAATCATGGGGCAACGAAAAGCTATGTCAGCCATGGATGCATCAGTTACATTCGGGCAGCTCTTGATTGAAAGAACCTCGAGGTTCGGGCACCTGAAAAAGTACAAGTGCAAGCACATATCAATTTGGCAATTTCAATTCCAATCAACCAATAACAATCTACGGAAATCCAAGCTAGCAATGCTATAAGGGAAATACATCCAACTTCATCATTCAACTTGAAAAATAATGAAAAGAAATGAAGCTTAAAAATGTAACATTTGGCAAAGATACACTTTCACCATGTGAACTGTATCTAAAACAAAGCAGCCAACCGTAGATGCTGAAAGCATGGTATACCAATTTAGGCTAGCCCAATTATAATTCAAACCTGAATGATCTAATCTTTCCAAACCAAAGCTCAATCTAAACCATGAGCTCACATACAACAATCAAAAGCAGAACTTTATGCCCAAAACATCTAAGATAAACACCAGTTTTATCACCCAACCAATCCAACACCACGACAATCAAAAGCCAAAAATATCCAAAACCAAAATTAAACAAGAAAAACTAATCAAATCTCCACCAAAACCAGACACACACAAACACTTCCAGAAAATCCAACTAAAATTGAAAATGAAGCAAAACCGAATTGTCCTCATGCATAACAATAAAATCCAAAAAAAAAAAAAAGAAGTAAAATTTGTGTTATATACCTTTGAGCAACGAAAGAGAGGGACTGATTAGAGCAGTGCCTGGTGCGAATCTCTCTAAGCGACCCATCACTCCAATCTACAACAGATCGGAGCATGGAATCAACCCTTCTCTCGAACTCGGGGGTCCACCAGCGAGCCGACTCGAACTGAGGCTCGAGTTCGAAGCCCGAGTTGAGAGAGGGGTCCTTGCAGGCGTGCATCCATGACTTGCAGACGAGCATGGGCCCGCGCCACCGGTGCTCCAGGGTCAGCCTAGCCAGGATGTTGGTCAGGCATTCGTGGGTCAACTCGGCCCAGTCGGACCCGGATTCGGGTCCTGACTCGGTCACCGTTTCTTCCTTGTTGGTTCTGTCCATCTGGTGGTTGTTTGGTTTGTTCGGTTGGGTAATCTTTGGAATAGGATAGATTGCTAAATTTACGTGGGAAGGGATTCTAAAATCTGCCACGTGTACCTACTGTGCCTCCCTTCTCATCTGCCTATCCAAACCTCAAAATGATCCATTCTTTTTTATTTTCTGTTATTGTCTTCTTTATTCCGTTTTTTTTTAAATAAGCACCTGATGATCAATTGATCATTCTATGCAAGATAAATTCATAACCAAGTGAAAATAACATAAAAAAAAGGCCAAGTGAAAACAAGATAAATGAGTTTGCTAATGATGTTAAACTAAGAGTTTGATTGAGAGAGATTTAGGGGGGTGTCCCAACTTAGATTTCATTAGATTTTAAAAGTCCAATGAAATCTAGGTGTCTTCAATTTAAATTTTAATGAATTCCAATGAATTTTAAGTGTCCCCAACTCAGATTTTATTAGATTCCAATGAAATCCAGGTGTCCTCAAAAAGTCATGCATTTCATTAAATGAAGGATTTTAATGGATTTAGATGGATTTGGTTGGATTTGAATGCATTTTTTACACATAACAAATTTCATAAGAATTTCACCCAATTCCTTTGAATTTTGATAGATTCTATGAATTTTAAAATCCATTAAACTCCTTTAAAATCTGAATTGGGAACACCCCCTTAAGTTATGTACGAACTTGTTCCAGTCCATACAAAAGGTTATAAACTTTCGATTTAACATAATTTTATTTCTTTTCCCTTTGAATAATTAGAGCTTAGGGAAAGAGCTGTTATACTTGTACATGAGGAAGGCAGACCAATTTGAGTGAAAATGAAATACTTGTACATGAGCTTGGTAGTGACTTGAGAATAATAGCTGAAAGAAAACTAATTGGAGAATGAGTTGAGTATAAAAGACTTCATATGGTGTTTGAATACATATTTCATTCCCAGCTCCCAAAAGGAGCAGCTGATGCAATTCATGCTATGCCCTTCTTAGCTCAGAGGCTGCTTTATCGAGTCTAGTTGTGTCAGCATCAAAGCCATCAAGCCACCATTGAATCATTGAGCAAAAGAATCAAAGCCATCAAGACTCATCAATCAAATAATATGGTACTGGTAGATTGGTGGTCTGTAACTCCATTCAAGGAGCACATGTGATTCATAAATGAAAAACACAAAGTTGGACTTTTTCTACCAAAATTTCCAAACATGATGAATTCTCCATAGGAACCAAAAAAAAGGTAATTATGCACTACATCCCTGTTATACTTCAACTTGAAGCCAAATACAAGTGAACAAACGCCTTCTCAATTACTTCATCTTCATGTGGACTTGATAGCAATTTGGATTGCACATGTTCTTCGCGGCAAACATTTGAGACCCATATAGCTAAAGACCTAAATTATACTGCTTTCTCAATAACCCATGAAGAAATTTTGGATTTGTAGTCTATTAGATATCATTCATTAAAATTCTAACATCAATATTCAAAACTCAAAAGTTATCATAGTCAGAACTCAGAATACATGCACATGCAAATTAACAGACACACAGAGAATCAATTTCACATATTCATATTTCAGACACTCAGAAATCATTCACTTTTATTACAAATACAAAACATGAAACAAAAGATCCCCTTTAACAAAACAGAAAGGCTAAAAATTTGAGTTGGAGTGAAAATGACTGAATAATGTAAACAATTAAGCTAAGCGGGAGAGTAGAGGGGACGGCGGTATTCGTCAAAGTAGTCATCGCGATCGACGAAGACGATGGCATAGAGGGCGTAGATGATTCCCGGAATGTAACCCAGAATAGTCAACAGCAAGCATATGAAAAACTCAACCTGCAAATTCAATAAAATAACACAAAATCAGCCTCTGATTCAAAGCCAGACTTACAGTTTTTGCTTGCATTATGTGGAAGAAGAAGAAGATGGATAAATGGCTTACGGTGCAGCAACCGTGTCTTAGACAAACCCCCAGTGGAGGAATCAACACTGCGATGAGTATTTCGCAGAAGATCTCGCAGCGACTCGGCATTTTTCTTCAGTGTCTTAATGAAGAAGCAAACAAATAAAGATGGGATGATAAATGTGAATCCTGTAGATCTCAATTCAATCACACTCTGAGTCTCGGTCTGATTTTGACTTTTATTAGATATTTTCTCATCTGTGATTTGTGAGGATGGAAGAGCCCGGGGTTGGATTCCACTGCCTTGTTACATTGGGTTATTGGGCTTGGACTTTATGGCCCATCACAGTAGTTGGGATATATTTTTGGGAAAAAAAAAATTACATCTTTTTCACACATTCAACTCGTCACATACTAGTCATGTGGTCGGTTTTGTGAGATTTGCTTTTCTTATATCACATTACACATTAAGACATAAATTCATAATTCCATTTGAATGTACGATGAGGTCATCTGAAACCATTATGAAGTGAATGAGGTTAGATAAGATGTGGTCATCCATCCCATGGCATATTGGCATGGACCACATTGCAAGACTAGCTCGTATGAAGAAAAGGCAATATTGCCTGGTCTGAAGCAGTTTATACTTTATACATTGAAAGAGAAGCATATATACAGGGTATTTTTGTCCAAAAATAGGTAAAAGAGTAAGAAAAAAATTAGTTAAGAGCTAAGGGTTAAAAAAGTTAGTTTTGTATTAAAAAAGATTATTTAATAAAATTTTCAACAAAAAAAAAAAAGATGCTTTTGCCAACACTTTGTAGGAAATGAAAAAGAGAGATGTTATTTACAAATCCACTTTTCTTTTATTGCACACTTCTCATCACTTAATTAATGATTCTATAAATTTGTCCCATTGTGAAAAGACCTTAAAGCCCTTCCCCAACACACCTCATCTCTCTTCTCTCTTATATGCTCTCACCCCGTGCCTAGCCCCATCTCTCCAGCTTATTTTTCCCCTCTCCGGCGACCACCCCGGCCCTCTCAACCCCACGCCGAGCCCTCCCCTCCTCTTTCCGACTTTTTTTTTTCTCTCTCTCTCTCTCTTTCTCTCTCCCCATCTCTCCTTCCTTCTCTCTCCCCGTCACAGCACCCCCCCCACACTCCCTTCCTCTCTTCAGCTTCTCTCTCCCCTCTTCCTTCCCTTCCTTTTCGTTTCCATTTCTCTCTATGTTCGAACATCCACCTTTAAAAAAATATAGCTGGTTCGGCACTAGTCTATTGAACATTCAGGATATGTTCGGCATGTACCCTTTGAACAATCATGTTCTATTTGAAGGACGACTGCCAAATGAAACTACAAGTTTATGCGGACTAGTGCTGAACGAAACCATCAGTTTTGGCACTGGTTTGTCGAACCTGCAACTTGTTTTTTTAGTGGATGTTCAAAGGGGAAAGGGAAGGAGAAAGAAAGTGTGTGTGTGTGTGTGAGAGAGAGAGAGAGAGAGAGAGAGAGAGAGAGAGAGAGAGAAGAAGAAGGGGTGGGTGGGTTAGGTGAAGGGGGGAGGGGCTTGGTGTGTTTTTTTTTTTTGTCTGAGTTGATGGAGTGTGTTGTGATGATAAATTTTATAAAATATGGAAAGGTGTGTATATGAGAAAATTCAATTATGAAAAAAATGTAAAGGTGTAAAATGAAAAAAAGTAGGGGTGGGCATATTAACCGCGGACCGCCAAAACCGGCCGAACCGCACCGCAAAAAACTGCAAAAAACCGCATTGACAAAAAAAAGTCAACACCGCCAAAAAAACCGAACCGCACCGCTTCTCTCCGGTTCCAGTTCTGGTTCTACACCTTATTTAACCGCACCGCATACTTGCAAAAAATATATTTTTTTATATTTTTATACACATATTGTCATATACACCATTTTATATATTTGTATCATTTTTATATACTTTTTATACATTTTTTGTACATTTTTATATACTTTTTAATTAGGATGGGTTTGCATCATTAAATAATTGGGCTTAGGCTTAAAAAAAACAAGTGTGAGGCCCCATTAGGCCCATAACCGTGGTGAGAACCGCACCGCACCGCATTCAAGATGGTTCGGTTTTTTTTGTTTTTTTCACGGTTTTAAGCACCGAACTGCACCGTCTATTCATGTCTGGCTCGGTGCACGGTTCCGAGGGAAAAGTGAGTCGAACCGCACCGCGCCCACCCCTAAAAAAAAGTGAGAAAAATGTGTGCGAAGAGAGAAAATGGAGTGTGCAAATAACTCTCATAAAAAAAAGGTGGTTCGAACTTCTGAAATGGGGCCATTCTATTTATGTGGAAATGAGGTTTTGAAATAGGCTCATTCTCGCTGTCCAACACCTCTTCTGTCCTTGCTTACTGGCTTACTGCAACTGTAAAAGTACAACTCCTGAATAGTCTACTGTTAAAATTAGGGGTGTGATTTGGATTGTAAAATCCGAATTCGACCGATTTCAATTTGAAAATTTTCAATTTTGGAACGTCCGAATCAAATTCCAAATCCGAAAATGCCAAATTTTGAAAATTAAAAAAAAAAAAATTGGATTGAAATTGGAATATATCTGTAAATTCTAATCCAATCCAAATTCGAATTCGATATTTTTGAAATTATGCCAATTTATTCCGTATTTATATTAATATTATATCATTAATTTAGTTTTTTACTATATGTTTCATTAATTTGTTATTTGTTTCAAACATACACATACATATATATATTAAAAAAAATAATTAATACTATTAATATAAACATATGTATATTATAAATATATGTGTATCATAATAACATAAATACTAACAAAAACACCCACATTTTTTGTACGTGTAATTACTAATTTTTTTGTTTGTTTTTACTAATAACAAAAAGTAACTGAAAATTCTGATTTTTTATTTGAAAATTTTAAATTTTTATTCGAAAATTTCAAAAATTTCGAGAAATTTTAAAAATTTCAAATTAGAATGAGATATTGAAATTCCGATTTTTTGGAATAAAAATTTCATTCTAAAATTTTTTGAATTGAAATTGAAACACCTTATTTCCAATCCAGAAATTGTGTACAGTAAAAGTAGAACCATCATAATATCTTCTCCTCCTTCCTAAATTAGAAATTTAGAATTAGGGTGGCCCACCATCCCACTCACACCCAGAAGCCCTATACTAAAAATAAAATATCATTTCATTATTATTAGTTCATAAGAATAGTCCATAGCCAGGCCCAGACTACTCGATTCTCAAAGATTCAATCTTTCATTGCCGTTTCTTGTTTCTTGTTTCCATTCCATTTCAATGGAATTCAAATTCCGAGCGGTGGACGACAGGCCGTCTTCTTCCACCACCGGCTTCTTCTCCCAACATGCATTGCGAGGTCCGTACTTGTATTTCATTTTCCACTTGGTTATGCCTCTGTTAGTCTGTTTGGTTGCTCAGAAACAAACACAAAGTCAGACAAAATAAAGTTGGATCAAATTTCAGCTCTTTTTTTTTTTTTTTTTTTCTTCATTTACTTGGAAAATTAATTGCTCATTTAAGCTCAACCCAGCTAGTCTTTAATTTCTTACTTAACATTGGTTTTTTTTTTTTTTTTTTTTTTTTTTTCCACTATTCTACATTTTCTCGACCTCTAAACAGGCCAAGCGGTTACTCCAACTTCGACCCTTACCATCTCAACGTCCCAACCAACTATGCCACCACCGGTTCCATCCGTTTTCCCCAATACGGATATCAGACTAAACCCTAACCCGATCCAGAACCCGACCCGCGTCCGCGACGCAATCCAGCGCCAGCTGGAGAAGGAGAGGATCAGGGAGGAGATCATTGGCACCGAAATTGCGCGGCGGCGAGTTCTCGAGGCCGAGGTGAGGAGAGAGCTCATGTGGGAGCGAGAGATCGCTATGCGAAGAGCCTCCGGCGAGTTTGAGGACCGGTTCGGCGCAATGCGGTTCGACCCGAGACTCTCGTTGCTCCACAGGTGCGATGATCGCTTCGCATTCGGTTCTGGCACTGCCGCATTCAATGCATTCTCGTTGCCCCGGTTGCCGGAACCTGTGCCCAACGACTTCAAGCCACCTCCTCCTTCAGAGCTCAACAAGGACAAGTTGATCGTACTGGTCAGTCGCATTTCAACTTTATTTGTTGGTTTAATTTAATTCTACAGTTAATTACTTTTTCCATGGTTTAATTTCATGTGTGCTGGCTCTGTTTATGGTTGGGAATGCTCTGTTCAGGTGCTAAAGTGGGAGATTTTTCGTTTTAGGACCATTTTCTGTCACATATATATTTTGTTAATGTGATAGACAGGATGAAATCATTAGAATTTGGGTTATAAATATTCTATCTATCCATGGTTATTGCAAAAGACTTTAAGGCTGTTAACTTAAAATCCTGGTTAGATCATGATAAACAAAGTAGAGGATGAGATTGATCATTGATGGTCAACTGCACCCCAAAATACACCATTTTGTATTTGGGCTGTCTAGATTACATGGTTGAAGAAAATGAAATAGATTTATACTGGTTTTCTACCTATGCATGGGGTAGTACTTTTGCTTGTGGATTGGTACTTTAAAAGTCAGTGTCAATGGCCCATCATAGTTATTCATTAGGTAGATTATTTTCCCTTGATCAGCATATTAGGATGGTTTACTATGACATTTTGTTATAGCTACATCAATTTGATCAAGGTACTGAATAATCTAGATTAATGGCTCTGGTGACCACTGGATATTGATTTTTCATTTGTGGGTTTGCATGGAGAAGGCTACCCTATGTATATGCAGCAATCCCTTGTACTGGCCTTGTGTCAGGTCTGTTGTCTCATCATTACAAAAATCAAGTCGTTTGTAATTAACTCAACATCTTCAATATTTGTTTTTGATTTTGCATCCTAGTATAAGTTGTAATGTTATCATTATTCCAATTCCTCAATGAATATTACAAGCCCTTTACCAACATAGGCACATAATATGCAGACCAAAGAAAAATTATTTGAATTACATTTACATTTGGTTAGAATTGTGACCTTTGATAGTGTTATAGATTGAACTTGAACTGTAATAATAATAAGAAAAAGGGTTGCTCTCACAAAGGATTTAGAACTATCCTTCTAATTGTCATGGTTAAGACTCAGATGATTCTTATTGTAAATCATAAGATTTCTACAGTTGTGATTATGAGAACAATAATTGTTGAAATCCTCCAATCTACAAATTGAATCAAATAACTTGAATTCTTAACCAGTACCATTAGAATTTTAGTAGCGAATCCTTCTTGACTGAATTTCTTCGATTAGCTTTTAGACTTTAAGGTTTGTATACCTAACACTGTCAATTTCATTGTGAGCAACCTTTCTATTATTAGCAGAATGTCAAACTTCAAGAATTGTACGTATCCATAATTGAAGTTTGACATCTTGCTGAATTTCTTAGAGTACCTTTCTTATCACTGATTGTTCCTACATGAGATTGTTGAAGTTATTTTCTATTGCTTATTCCATACTTTTGAAAGCAGAGCGTGGTGGAGTTCACATTGGAAATGCTGTTGAGGTTTTTACCATTATTCTGGTTTTTAATATTAAATGAATTTCTTGTTATGTACTGTGTATAAGTATTTTGGTGCAGGCTAAACCCGACCGAAATCTTTCTGGACTGAAGCGGAAAACACCGCCAACAGCATGTGCTAGTGAACTTCCTCCATTTGGTTTGAAGAAGAAACCCAAGGAGGAATGGAGTTGTGCCGTGTGCCAGGTTAGTGCAACAAGTGAGAGAGGCTTAAATCAACACCTTGAAGGTAAGAAGCACAAGGCCAAAGAAGCAGGACTGAGAGCTCAGAAACTGGGCAAGAGCTCCAGAAATGCACCATTGCCAAAGAAATCTGAAAAGCTTTCTGAGCCTAAAGAGACCAATGGTATTCCAAGCTCAGATACCTTTCTTGGCCTTCTGGGTAAGATCAGAGAAGAAAGGGGATCTCTTGACTGTAATGAAACTAATGATGATTTAGTCAGGAAATTGAAGGAACTGCCAATGCAGAAAGAGCAGTTTGGGGAGGATTTGAAGAATAAAAATGAGGTAAAAAAGGTGCACAGAGTGGAGGGCAAAGAAGAACTGAAGAAAAATAAGAAATATAAGTTTTGGTGTGAAATGTGTAAAATTGGTACCCACTCTCCAAAAGTGATGGAGAATCATAAGGATGGGAAGAAGCACGTTGCTAGGCTTCAGGAACTTGCACAAAATAATGTTCCAACCAGAAATTCCCCGGCATCATCAGAGGCTATTCAGAAGGCAGAAGATGCTGATGTAGCCAAAGAAGCAAATGAGAGTATTCCAACCACTACTCCCAAGGCATCATAGGCTACTGAGAAGGCGGTAAATACTGATCTGACCAAAGAAACAATTGAGAGCACTGCAGAACATGTTGCAGATTCAAATAAATCAGCTGCATATCTGATGGAGAATAAGTAGTAGTGGAGACAGGGGTTTAGGACATGAGTTGGTCTGTTCATGCCCTTGCTTTTTATTCCAAATTCGGGTGGTAGTCGCACAGATTATTCTCTGTAGCTTATGTGGCCGTAAGGTGCCACCAAAAACAATTATTAATCATTTGAAAAGCCAAGTTGGACAAAATGATGCTTAAAATGATATAACATGTTTCTCTATAGGGCTGCAAATTCCGAGTCCAGGGAATTTGAAGAAATTGGAGATACATAATGAATTAGAGGAGCTTAACTTAATAGATTAAGAAACAAGTTGATCAATCAACAATCCAATAGATTGACCTTGGAGCTTCTTTCTTTCTTTTCTTTTTCTAAATGTTTTTTAAACTGTGGCAAAAGGAATCATTTATACAACAGCAAAAGAGAGGTTCTACAACTTCTCTATAGCCTATACAGGCCATACTTATAGGCATTAGATGCATTCCAACAAACGGAAGAAGACAAAAGTATCTTTGGCGTCTGCTAGAAATAGAACCCTATCTCGGCTGCTCGAGCCATCTCTTAGGGTACCAGAATTTCTTAGGGTACGATCACTTTTTCCTGTGAAACCACCTTTCCTAATGGCCAAAAGATACTTGCCCCCCAAAAAATAAGAAAAGGCACGAGCAGAATTTGCTTCTTTCCTAAAAAGGATCACCAAGGAGATCTCGATCGATCTGTACATGCAAGAGTCAGAACACTTTCACTCTCTGCACAACACAGCCAAAATCACATGGCCTTGCAGCATCAAAATTTAACTTCACCCAACCCAATGGAAGAACAGATCAGCCAAGCTTTTGGGTATAACAAGGTCTGATAATGGGTAAGAAAGACCCTGATGGGATCACGATGTAATTCCCTATTCAGTTACATTTTCTGTCATTATAACTAGAAGGCAAGACTCAGTTGAAATAACATAACATTGAAAACAAAGCTCATGAGCCTCTGACTAACCTTATTTAAGTGAAAAAGGCAGAGTAGGAAAATAATTAATTTCTCACCATCACCTCCCCAACCTCAAGACTCTCACAATGTTCCAAAGATTCCAAATTTTTTCAAATTCATCTAAAGCCGGCTACTTAGGAATTAGGACTTAGAACCGATCGAAGAGAAGAAACAAAACTTGGAATGTCATACAATGGTCATCCCAGTTCCACATTCATCGAAACAAAACAAAGATACAAGTCAAAACAAGTTTCAACCATAGGCATCAATTCCACCATTTCAACTATATTTACTCAAATGTATATAACTACATTTACTTTACAAAGAAGTAAAAAGTGCGAGAAACTAGAAATCATAGAAGAATAATAGTTAAACTATAGCTTTCCAAGGCAAGGCAAGCTTTCCAACTCCACCAATATATAAGATCTTCCATGGAAATTCTCTAAGAAAGAAATCAAACCCTTAAAGCCACCTGATCTTGCCAAGTAATCTTCCTCTTCCCTGATCGATTTGACCCATTCCCAATAGTCCTGCAAACCAGCAACTTCATATCATTGTGTTGCTCATCATTTCCCCCTCTAAGTAAACTTTTGTTTGGCTCTTCTATCCTCATTGGCTCACAATTAGCTTGAAGTTCCTCCTCCTCTCTCTGCAACAAAATGAGACAACAGAAAACATCAAACCTCACTCTAGAAAAGCCATACCAGGACTCAAAAGCACATTACTTATAAGAGTTGCTGTTTGATTACCGAAATCTGGTTCAAGTCAAAAACTGGAGTGTTCTTTCCCTTCGTCGATTCCTTCCCACTTTGAATCCTTTCCATCTGATTTAAGTCAAACATTGGACTGGAGTTTTGCAAAATAGTTTCCTTTCCACTTAGAGTCCTTGCCTTATGGTTTAAGTCAATTTTTGGAGCAAATTTTTTCAATGTGTCTTCCATTCCATTTTTAATCTTTTGCTTTTGGTTCAAGTCTATTGCAGGAACAGGAAATCGCAAAGCAGATTTCTTTTTACTGTAATTCTTTCTCTTCAAACTGCTGGTATGCTGGGTTTCAAAATTGTGTGTTTGCACAAGATCTTGCTTCAGTCGAGGGTTAATAGATTGTTTCGCAATCAAGTATTTGTATCTTCTCCTCAAAAATCTGCAAGTTGAGAGACAAATATCAACCAAATCAATTTCTTTCCTTTTTAATTGTAAATCTAAGCTATCTCGCAAAATGAACAGAGGGGTATGGACTGCATGGTATACCTGACTTCGGCCTGAAGGGTAGCCCTTTTCTGTTTCATCATCTGCAATTTACTCTTCATGGCCTCTGAATCCTGCTAACAAACTGATGCGTTAATTTCATAAATCAAGCTCTGACTAGCTCAAGGAAATTGATCTAAATCCTCACTGGCATATGCAAGAGACAAAAAGATGACAATCAGCAAGAGAGATACAGTAGTAATGAAGTGAAAATGTAGCAAGGAGTATCTGAAGGGGATGTTTCACAAAACTAAGAAAAGGGTACCAAATGATTGTAGAACCCTGACACCAAGACAATAAAAAATTTGGAATTTCTCACCAAGTGATATAGATTCAGACTTAAGAAGATAAACTATATACAAGTCCCCAAAAAGAAAAGCGAAGGGCCAATAGAGAGCCTACTTTACTCATGAACACAAAGGACACCAGAAGGACTAAAATTGTAAAGAGAAAAAAAAAAAAAAAAAAAAAAAAAAAAAGGTAGATGGTTTTAAAGAAGGAAAATAGTATGAAAGAGCAACCGGTAGAAAAACAACTGAGATAAAAGACTACACACCCCATCACCTCCAAACAAAGAATCAAGAGAACTCTTTCAGATGAGCCTTAATAGTCTAATACTATTAATTGGCTTAGTTTCTTAGGCGTGTTCATTATTCTACAAACAAAAAATAACAAAACACAGAATTACAAAGTTCTATTTCCTGTTCCTATTTTCCCCTGGCAGTTTACATAGAGAACAGGAAGCTGAAACAAAGGGAGATCAGACACCTACTGAGACAACACAAATAATCCTGAATTTTAGCTAAGCAATATCTCTCACTTATCTGAAACCCAAACGAAATTTAAAAAGTGAGATCCAAAATATGAATTTCTCTTATTATGCTCATAGCTCAGCAGCCAAAACCATTACAAAAATTCCAAATCTAGGAAAAACCATAAATCATAAACAAAACCCACGAAAAATCAATACGAGACACCAGATCTATATGAAACCCCGAAAAGAAATTTGACATATTTAGAGAACCCACAAAAGATATATACCTTCTGCAACTCTTCATAGTCTTGCATGAGACTGTGATGCTTGAATCTGGCCCTTGGGTCCTCATACACAGCATATGAAGAAGGCTCCATGGCAACAACCCCTTTCATCTTCTTCATCAGATCACAGAGAGATATAACAACCCACAAGCAAAAAACGAAGAATTATAGGGAGAGGGAGGGAGGGAGGGAGGGAGGGGGACACAAGGAGATGGGTGATGAAAGAGAAACAGAGAGAGAGAGAGTTTGACAGGAAATAATAAAAAGAGGGTAGAGAGAAACAAGAAGGACAAGAAGGAAAAAGGAGAGAGCGAGAGAAGGGAAGGGAGGAGAAGTTTCTTGCTTTCCTGTTTTCTCTGTGAAACTCTGACCAAGACAACAAAAACCCAAAAGAGCCCACATAACTCGGTGAAAAATAATGTTCTTTTGAAAGACAGTGATGAAGATGGGATTTTTTGGGGGGTTGCAGAAGGGTATTTCTGGCAACATGGTTTATGAGAGAGAGTTTGTGAGGTGGGTTTGGTTGGAGGACATTTGAAGACACCTATCTTCTCTTTCTTTTCTTTCTACTTCTTTCTTTCTTTTTTGTTTTTCTTCTACATAAATTTTGGTCCAGCTGGGCCATTGAAGAGAGAGAGAGAGAGAGATAGATAGAGTTGGGTGTGGTGTGGACTCTTCTTTGTTTTTGATAGGGAAGGGTGTGCGTGTAACTTCAATGTTTCTTCTTTCTTTGGATGTGCGTTTTTCTCTGTGAGGAGAGAGAAATAGAGAGAGATTGGGTTTTAGAGAGAGAAAGCGTAGGCATTGAAGATGGGGCTGATGATGAAAAAAAAGGCAGAAGATAAATGGGATGTTGCTGTTTTCTGATGTGCTGTTCTAGTTGTTGGTATTGATAGTACCTTATTTTTAGGCTTTGGATTAGGTTGGTTTGGGTAGTGATGCTGGTTTGTATAAATATTGGAAGAGATGCTTTTCTTTTCACAATATAATATTAGCAGGTCAATTGATGCTTATTTACTAAATACCCCCTCTGGTTTTCTTTGATTCCAAGGATGCTCTCTCTCTCATCTTTCTGTTTTTACCCCCACAAGCTTTTCCAAGCTGTTCCAGATTAAAGAAGAACAAGACCCAATTTGGCTTCAAGCTTAGTAACAAAGTTGCCAAAAATCAATTCATCATCAATGGCTTTTACATCAAGGGAATACCCTTTTCTTATGCAAGGGTAAATTGGTAATTTTATGCCATATTCGCTTAATCAATGGAAAAGATGCCATCCACACCACACCTACGTTCTGGACTTTTTGTGTGACACGCAGACCAGACCAGCTGCCTACCTTCCTAGCCAGTAGCCACTACAATTGATTGAATGCTTCATTGCCTTTTGCTGTAGAAGTTAATGACCCAATACCAGATATCCAATTTCCCATTTTACCCCTCAAAAAAGTTCATCCAGCATATGTCCATTTCATGGGGGACCGGGAGCATTAAGTAAATGCCCTCCCACCTCCTGAGGTGGAGCTGGTACACACTGTGTCACTGTAAACTAATTTTGTGCAGAGAGCCTGGCTTGCAAAGCTGAAGGGTGAAGGAGGCGCAATTAAACAAATTTTGTCAGCCTTATTTAAAAAATTGATTTTTCAGAGATAAAGATAGTAGTTTTGGATGTATTACCAGTTTAGAGAGAGAGAGAGAGAGAGAGAGAGAGATTTGTGAAGGTTTTTGAGTAATTTGGTGGCATTTGCATTGGTTGGGCATTGGTTGGGTATTATATTGGAAAGGAATGAAATGCGTAAGAATCCATTAAAACCTTGAAAACAAGGCAGCAATGGAATGGTGGTTAAAGCAAAAGGTCGAGGTGTCAATACTCAACAGCAATATTTCTTGTCAATTGTCTCATTGTGTGTGAGTGTGTATTACTTATTAGTTATGATCGCTGCTTAGTGGTTAGCATCCACTCTTTATGACAAAAAACAAAATGATATTGCTTTCTTTGTGTATAAAGGAGAGAGAGAGATTTGTGAAACAGTCAAACTCTATCAACCACAATTGAACAATTTCTGATCTGGGATGGGATCTAACCCACCTAAACAAAGACAATTTGCAGAGTTTGGTGGACTTGTTAGTTGTTACTCCAATAACAAAGAAGTAAAAAGGGAAAAAATCAAAATAATCAGTCTGGTCCATCATAATCATGGGGGTGCCAAAGAGTGATTGTCATGGCCATTCCTTAATATGAAGGAAGCCAGAAAATTTTTTTAAGAAAAAAAATTGGCGAAAACGTTCAACATGGGCTACATCTACATGTTGGATTGGAACAAGTCAAGGTCAAGCCATCAACATACATGACAAATTTCATTGGGTGGTTTCTAAGAGATTTACAGGCTTCTTCTACTCCTTTGTATGAAAATTTCAAGGGAAACATGCTTATACTTTATAGCGGTCAATAAAGAGTGAGCAATATCAGAGAGTTTAACAGGAAAAAACAAAAATATCAGAGAGAAGCCAAGAGCCCTCCCAGATCACTACACGTGTTTCCCCTCCACGGGGCCGTCATCTAAACTAGTTGAACTCGGCATAATCCTAACTTGTAAAGCCACATTAAAGAAAAATCTCGACTTTATCTCCCTCGCTTGGTCAAGCAATGGCGTCGACGAGTTCTCTGACTGGCCCCATATCGAACCTTCACGGACTTGGAGTAAATGACCCGCAAAGACCCAGTACCCCCTTCCCAGTCTCGCGCTGTAACTCTCTTTCTCTCTCATATTATGTGTTTGGTTGCTCAGAAAAAGCAACTCTTTTTATATATTTTACTGTTTAATGTACTGCAGTTTTCATGAGCGAGGTTGAATATTTGGTAGTTTCATTATTTGTTTGTTTGTAAAATAGTAGTTGCATTGATCTACCATTGAAATTTGTCAACTTTACAATCTGTGTGTGTGTGTGTGTGAGAGAGAGACAGAGAGAGAGAGCTATTATGTTCAAAAAATTTCCCATGAATTTGTCATTCGTTATTTGATCTTATAAAGTAACAGAAGTAATGTAAAAATCAAGACTGAATTGCTCTAGGCTCTTCTATACTGCAAACATTTAATTGCTCTAGAAATGTTGATTCCTTTGTTTGCTTGTTAATAATAATTCGTTTATGATCTGATGTTTGGTTGGTTCTTACTCTTCACTCCTGGGCATTTTTTGCAGATAACTTAAATTCAAAGAAAAATTTAGTTGGTATACAAATCTTATCTCGTTGTGGTTATCAAAATTTTGGGACCTCTAAACAGAGGTCTGTCCGTGTTTATGGTCTATTTGGTGGGAAGAAGGAAAATAATGAGAAGAGTGATGATGCGCCTTCAAAGGTTAGTCTTCGCTTTTTATATATTTAGGTCAGTAACTGGGAATCAAGTTTGCCTTTTGGTACATACATCTAGTCAATGGAATCTTTTTGTTTTTTAAAGAGCAACCTTTTGGCTCAACTAACTTAAAGTTGACAAACTCTTTTAAACTTCCAACTTTAGCCAATTTTTTAACTTAAAAGAAGATAATGCACCCAACTCTTCTCAACCCCAAGCATACATGGAGGTTTGATTTCCCAACATTTGAAAATAAACTGTGAAAAAGAGCCACTGTTTTGCTCTGATTAAGAGCTAATAAAAAACTCATAAGCATTAACCTGAGCTGGGTTTGTACAAATAAAGTTTTTCTAGTTACAAAAAAATGTGCACATATGTATACTTCGAAAGCCTTAATCAGAGGAAAGCCTTTTTATCTAAGCAACTCAAATCAGTGATGATGTGACAATGGTGCTGCATTGATTGCCACATTTGTTGGTGCAGTTGAATAGTGTGGATTTTGTATATTAGATCATGCAAGTATTTGGAGCAGAACTAATTTCATTAGTTAACGATTGCACAATTCTCATAGAGGTGGTGTTCAAAGAGAGATTTTACGAACCTAAATCATTGTGAGAGATCTGTAGATTCTTACCAAAGCCTATCATCTTCAAAATTCAAAATCACATTTTGCAGATTCTTATGAAAACCAAAATCAGATTCTTGGACAAACCAAATATGTGCTGCTGCATCATCTTACACAATAGAATGCTGCACTTTATGCATTTAAGTCTGTCAAAATCTCTAGTTATACATGTGTGTAATATGTGGTTGTGGCATTGGTTCCAGTTTTTTGGTGATCTTTTCTATAATCCTAAATATTTATGTGAATATATGATTTTAAGTTTCATACTCCTCTCATCTGTTAATTGTGATTACCTTTAATCATGCTGATTGATTTTAGGCAGGAGTACTTGGAAACATGCAAAATCTCTATGAGACTGTGAAGAAGGCACAAATGGTTGTCCAAGTTGAGGCAGTGCGGGTGCAAAAAGAACTTTCTGCGTATGACTAATTATTAAATATATTGTTGTCTGAAAAATTTTTTCCTCTCTGTATGAAATCCTCAGTTTTTTTTCCCCAATATTATTGTACTGTAATGCAGAGCAGAGTTTGATGGTTACTGTGAAGGGGAGTTAATAAAGGTCTTTCTCTCCCTCCCTCCCTCTGCCCCTCTCCCCTACTCTGACACACGCGTGCAGGCGCCCACACACAATTGTATCTCATATTTCTCTTTGATGCTAGAAATTTCAATTTGCCTGAAGAATTGAAGTTCTTTTAAGTTAGTTAAAGTATTTGTATTAGCTTCATGAAGCATTTGTCTTACTGATCTGGTTTACAAAATGTGGAAAGTCTGTTCATTTATTTTCTTTTTACTAGGGATTTAAGGCAAATTTTTATCTTCCTCTAGTAGTTTTTCTTCTGCAATACTTTTGGGTGGGTAAAGAGGGAAAATGGACTCCAAAGATACCAGTGGAATGACTTTTTCACAAACACTCATTGCATATTTGTTTTATCAACTCTCAAAATTGTGCTGTTTCATTTAATCCTAACAAAACTGCTTTATTGATTTATCTAAGATTTTATTTGGGTTATAAAAAGTTTCTTACTAATGCTACTCTTTAGGTAACTCTGTCTGGGAACCAGGAACCTGTGCGCACAGTGATCACTGAGGCTGCAATGGCATTAGGACCAGAAGTGAGTAACATGCAATTTACTTAACTTCATGACCTTTCTTCAATCACATGATATGCAATACACCCAGTTTTTCTGTGGTGGAAAATTTTGGGATGTGCAATTTTTTGGGCTTAGTTCTAGTTATCCCTCAAAATAAATATAATTGCTTGATGAAGAATTAATTGATATGTTTAATTTGTCATTTTATGTAGAAAGTTTCGCTTTTAATTACCGAGGCATACAAGGATGCACACCAGAAGAGTGTCCAGGTTAGAAATCCTTTCTTTTTAGTATTTTTATTTTTCTCTAAGTTCCAGCTTTTCATCCATTTTTGGGTACTAAAATGAAGATCTTGGCCTTGTTTATCATCAGGCTATGAAGGAAAGGATGAGCAATCTTGCCCAGAGTTTAGGGATGCCTCAAGGCCTCAGCGAGGGATTCAAGTGATGTTATTTTTCATGCGTACTAGCATCTAAGATGAACGCCGATTTTGTTTCCAAACCGAGCATATGACCATGAGTTCACAGGCTCGTTTTATCTTCAGATTAAATTCTAATTGAAGAAGTAAAGCTTGAGAACCTGTGTCCTCAATGCTTGCTATTTACTCTAATTTACACTAATATAAAGTAACCTGATGAATACTTCCCCACACCTTACAAGTCAAAAATAAAACAGAGAAGCTCAAGCTCACCATTTGGGCGGTAAAGAATTACCAGGTTTTTTTTTGTATTCATGAAATAGAAAGTGAGTGGCCGAAAAATATGAAATAGAAAGTGTGAAATTGTGTCAGCTTCTGGACCTTTCAGCATTGAGAATATAAGTGGATTTATCGCAGAGGATAAATATGATGATGATGATGATGATAATGTTGTTTATTTGTTATTCCTAAATTTGACCTGAGCTTGAACCATGGGCAACATGCAAATGGATTCCGAAGTAAAATTGTAACAAGAACCTGAGATTCTCAGATTTTATTATTGTGCTTTGCATTGTAGAATTTTCTACCAACGATATTATAGCAAAACAAATTCATAAGAAATACCCTCTAATTTTCAACTGACTTCAACTTATAAGATGAAATGAAATACATGATTGTCATGAAAATATGAATGCGTGCCTACTAATTTGAATGAATTATATTCCTAATCTACCCCCCACCCATCATCATCAGCCATCATTTTTGTATGGGGATTTTGCAAATCTCTGAGAGGAACCTGTCAATTAGGTTTTGGCAGTTGTATTCCTGCTAAAAATGATTTGAAAAGAATGAAGGCTCTCTTGGGCTGGAAAAGTGGAACCTCATGGCCAGCCCCTCGTATAGTTGCAAAGGTTAAACCTTTGTACACTTCTGTCCATCCTCCTACCTGGCCTCCAGAGTACCATGGATACCAAGGGGTTTTGATAGTAAGGTTCAGATGACTGAGGGAGAACCTTGTGGCTGTCACTGGCACTACTGAATCTGTGTCCCCACTGCATGGAAATTGGAAAGGTAAGATACATACACCATTAATAACATTTAATATTACTTCTCTTTATTCATCAACAAATATTATTTCTGTTGAATTTAGATTTTTCCCTTAAAAATTTCAACTTCAGTTTAGATTTAGAGTTGTGGCTACTGCTACCAAGTTCTTGTAGATTTTCTTGTTTCACACACACACGTGTATATGATCGTTAACAATTGAAAATGCAAAGAAGCTTCTTTGCTTTGTTGCAGCTAAGTAACGGATATGGAGTCTAGTCAAACTAGTCAAATTACGTTGAGTATGCATATATAAGTTTTGAGTTACCTGAAAACCCAGATTTTTAGACCAGCTGCAATCAGCTCCTTGTATATTGGCAGCATGGAATCTTCAGAATCCTTCCAATTCTTGATAAGAATATCACTGCCCCAACAAAATTAAACTAATTACCAGATGCTCTTTAAGTACTCTGTCAAAACTATTCATACAGAATGTATGGAATGTATAGTAATTAAGGTTGGGAAATTAAAAACCTGCAAGCAGTCCACTTGTAAGGAATTCGAGTAATGTTTGCATGCATTGCCTCTTGCACATCCAGCCGATTATAGTACTTCTCTGCATAATTTTCAGTGCATGGATCATACCCCGAAACTCGTCTGCGCAGAAGAGTGTTTTTGAGCCTCAGGTGCCTTTTGGTGTTGTTAAGCACTGTCAAGCAAAATGGTGTGTAAATGCTGTACTGATCAATATCTCCAAATTCATGGTTCATGGCATAATTTACAGCATCATCACATTGCTGTGTAGTTTTCTCTGCTGTGAAATTGCAATGGTTGAGGATTGATCGGTAGGTCTGATCTGATATCATGGCATGGCTCCACCAGAATGTGACAGTTCCAATGTTATCATAGTAATTATCTGTTACAGCATTACCCACCTGCAAAGTTCCGAATGAACAAAATTCTCAAATTCATAAATTTAAGTCATTCATTTTAGTTTTGATATTTAAATGTGGGAATTAGTATGATGTCAACTTACAATAAATCCCTTGAGATTAATGATGGGATGGGAATGTGCTTTATTGTAAGTGACAATTGCCTTTGCCAACTGAGGAACATAATGCCCTGTATATTCCAAAGTGCATGTAAAAGTAGTGAGTTTGGAACTATTTAATGCAAAATCAAATGGGGATTTATACATTAAAGAATTTGCTCATGTCTACCTGCATAGCTCTCCCCTGCAATGTAGAATTCTCTGTATTTGTATTGAGGAAATCTCGACAACCAATTGAGTAGAAAAATTAGAGCATCCTGAGCTGTGTCACAAAAATATATGGCAGCAAAGCAAATGATTCAAGATTGAAAATACTGAAAATGATTAATTGACAGTCGTTTTCATTGTTTTTACCTGTCCTTTTGTCCCCAGAATCTTTGAGGTCAGTGGTTGTGTTTGTATATGAGAAACCGACACCAGCAGGTGATTCAAGAAAGAGAATATTCGCTTCTGCGATGATAACAGAGAAAGTATGTAACTCAGTGAAATAAATATGCCATACACTTACTGGCTAGTGCTCTGCCTAATTATAAATATCTAGCTTTGCAAATTAATATTTAATAAAATGAATTAATATGCATATATGTATGTCATACCTCTATTCCATGAATACTTGTTGCGATAAAGAGATGAACCGTTTGTATTGATCCTAAATGGGCCAATTTCCTCTGATGCTCCATATGCCACTGATGAACAACCTGGTCCTGCACAATAATATTATATCAACATCATAATTAATGATCTGACTATCTTTCTGACCCAATTCAAAGAAAAAAAAAATGAAAAGGAAAAAAGGTACTGTTCCTTGTCCTAGCATGCCTAGTAGATAAAAATGAATGATTCACAACACTTGATAGGAAGGAACAAGAAAGAAGCTAGCAGTTATAAGTCAACCACAGATACTATTTAAACAAAGCATTTTAAAAGTAAGAGATAGCCTTTCTTTCTTTTTCCTAGTCTTTCTTGTAATTATAATAATAATAATATGGAAGTATTAGTTGGTGTTGGTGATTGCTGAAATACTTGCATGAGAAGCTTCAACAAATGGGCTATATTTTTCCACACACAGATCAATTGTATGCGCGCAGCCTATGTCTTTGCATAATTTTCAATTAATGAGGCACCTAATCCACTTAATAACTATATATTTTCATCAAGTAGTTTCAGCTTCCGAGCGATTTCAATTCCCTATTCATGTACAGCAAAATTCAACAAGGCCACATCATTATCACCGGCCATCATCTCTTCTGAGCACGCGTGCATGTATGCTTGAAGAAATTAAGAACAGTCAGTACTGTTTGTAACTTTGTAAGTGTGTGAGAGAGAGAGAGAGAGAGAGAGAGAGAGAGAGAGAGCAGTGAGACAGAGAAGTATATATGTTTCTTTACTTGGACTACGTACAATGTGGATCAATTTGATAAGTCAACAGTTGAAGTGGAAAAGTTGGTTCACTTTGTTGTGGTGTTTGGTGTAACTTACCCAAACAACTATACAGGAAAGAGTGAAAGACAGAGAAAGCAAAGGGACGAAAAAAATTCCAGAGCCTTTTTGAGGTACTGGGACTGTTTCAAAGAGAGAATAAAGGTCAGTTTGTAAAGGAATAAACCCCCTAAAAAGATACAGACACTCCAGAGAGAGCTCACGAGGACCTATGTGAATTGTGATATATGGGTTTTTATTTTGCTTTAATTTGGTTTCCATATATATATATATATATATATATATCATTATCATATATGCTAGTATGCTACCATATATGTAATTGATCCAGTTGCTTTGGCCACTTAGTTTTAACCAAAGTACTACGCCAGTACTTGACCACTGGTAGGCTGGTAGCTAGCTAGCTACAATGTGACAGTGTAAAATTTGTAAATGGCCAAATGGGGATGGGGTAGGGCACGTGTGGTCTGGTAACACGTGCGAGAGATTATGGTGTGGACAGCTGGACTCTGGACTGTAAATTAATTCATTAGCTGATCAGTCATTTATTGGGAAACCAGAAATAGTTTGCTCATCATTTTGGCATCAACAACAAACCCATAAACACACAATGCATGACAGACTCATACTCACCAACCAAAATAACTAATTAATAAACAACATCAAGAAAAGCTGAAAAGGCTCTCTCTCTTTTTTTCGTATGGCTCAGAAAGTCAGAACTGGAAAGTGAATAAGTGATAAACTCTGCAATTAATGGTATTGTTTCTAGCTCTTCTTATATTTTGAAAAAAGAAAACACAAACATATATTAAACGCTTTAATTTAATGAGTTGTGCAAGTTGTGTGTTAGTAGTTCAGTACTCGTTAAATTTTCCACAAACTAAAAAAGAAGATTAAAGAGTGATAATTAAGAAAATGATTTAAGAAAATTGAGATATGGCATGGACAGAGAGAAGAGAGAAGAGAGAAGAGAGATGATAAATAATGAACTGACCTCCATTGAGCCAAAGAACGAGAGGTTTGTTTTGAGGAGAAGTGGTGGCCTCAGTGAACCAGTAAAAGAGAGCTCGACCGTGTTGCTGGTTGACTGTAACATAACCAGAGAACTGTGAGAATGTGACTGGTACTGGTTGTCCGGGTAGGGATGAGATTCGATCTAGCTCTTGCTGTTTGGGAAGCACCATTGCAACAATGGTGGTGGTGGTGGTTGAAGATAGGAGTACTAAGGACAAGAAGAAGGAGGAGCTGATGATGGTCTTCCTGTGTAATGCCATTGCATCACCTTCCATACTTCTCTCTTAATTTGAAATGATAAGAGAGCCAAGAGAGAGATATATATGTATGTATGTATCTGACTAGCTCTCTGAGGTAGAGAGTAGTACCTGAGCAGGTGCAGATATTGAAGCTTCAATTTAATTATACTGCTAGTTTTATTAATTTCACTCTCTGATGTTGCTGCATTACTACACAACTGCAAGTTGGCCACCTCTGGTGGACCACCTCTCTCTCTCTCTCTCTCTCTCTCTCTCTGTGCATGTGTGTCCAGATTTATAGGAGAGAGAGAGAGAGAGAGAGAGAGAGAGAGAGAGAGAGAGAGAGAGAGAGCAGCTGGTCCTACGCAAGACAGAATTGAAACCTAGCTAGATCAGTGCTATTGGTTAATGGTCCAGAAGCTGCATCATAAATGCATCACCACAAGAGTACCCTTTTGTGTCTCGCTCTTTTAAGACTTGAATATGAGCCAGCCAGCTCGAGCTAATTAAGCTGCTTCAGCTCGATCCCTCCCACGCCTCTACTACACTTACTAAATTTGTTTACTACATCATGTAACAGTATTTTATTTATTTAAATATAAATATGAAATTTAGTTAGTATAGCATTCTATAATAATTAATAAATAAATATGAAAGTCAAATTAACCACGTACATGCACCTCTCTACAGCCCTCATGAGTCATTCAATGGGGAGCTCCAAATTGTCAAGGCTAGCTACTGTGTACTACTGTGCAGTGCATATCGAATACGGATCGATGCAGTATCTAATATATGGTGTAGTTTATTTAAAAAGAAAAACTGACTTAGACTTATATATATATGGTACATAATGGGCCAATTAATTAATAAATTAAGCTCTTTAATAAGTTTTTGGTCATCTCTATCTCTCTTACAATTATATATATATAATCTTCGAGCCAAGCTACTGATAGATGGATAGAGTTGTCAGTTGACTGGATGCATATATGGAGCAGGTTTCTTTGAAGCTAAGCGAATGCAGCCGCTATGTACGTATATATATACATATTTGACTGAATTATATTTTTATATATCAGCTGCGACTTGTGAGAGTGTGATGAGACTATGAGAGTGTGTGGTCCAAAGTCACTAGTCCAATGTCCAAACCATAAAGACAGAATCGTTAGCAGATGCGAAATAGATGTGGGGTTGCAGCTCTTGTGACCTCTATTAGTCTATTACATTACATATATATTGGCCTGCCTCTTCATTTTTGATTCGTTGAATTTGGTATAAAACAAAGTATGGGTTGGAATCCTCACCAAAAAGACACTCGATCATAAACCAACACAACAAGTCCGGCCCTATCCACTCTCTCTTCAGCTTGGGGGTTAAAACCATGCACTACCTACATAATGTACAGAGAAAGTTTAGGTTTAGGGTTTCAATATTATTTCTGCTTAATTGAATAAGACCACAAAATGTGGTTTATATATATGGGCCTATAACTAAAAAACAGGAATTAATAAATCACCTAATTAATTCTAATAATTACACAATAATCACACGTGTTGACTCACACCAACACTCCCCCTCAAGTTGGTGCATATATATCGCACATGCCCAACTTGTCTAGTGAGTCCAAAAACACCCGATTTGCCACAGCCTTGGTCAACACATCTGCAAGCTGATCTTCGGACTTCACAAATGGAAAGTTAATAATCTTCGCTTCAAGTTTCTCTTTGATGAAGTGTCGATCAATCTCAATGTGTTTTGTTCTATCATGCTGAACAGGATTATGTGCTATATCAATAGCAGATTTGTTATCACAAAACAAGTCCATAGGTTTGGTAGGTGGACATCCTAAATCAGTCAATAAATGTCTCAACCACAAAAGTTCGACTACTCCAAGTGCCATACCTCTGTATTCAGCCTCTGCACTCGACCTAGATACAACTGATTGCTTCTTACTTCTCCAAGTCACCAAATTTCCTCCTACAAAGGTAAAGTAGCCTGAGGTAGACCTCCTATCATCTGCTGAACCACCCCAGTCTGCATCAGAAAACCCTTCAACATTCACATGACCATGATTAGCAAATAACAATCCCTTACCAGGTGCAGATTTCAAATACTGCAAAATTCGCTCCACAGCATCCATATGGGGTTTACACGGGGCATGCATAAACTGGCTCACTACACTAACCGCATAAGCAATGTCAGGTCTAGTGTGAGACAGATATATCAATCTTCCAACAAGTCTCTGATATCGCCCCTTATCTGCAGGCAAGGCCCCCAAACACTCGAAAAGTCTATGGTTTTGTTCCATAGGAGTGACAGCTGGCTTACACCCAAGCATACCAGTTTCAGATAACAAGTCTAAAACATATTTCCTTTGAGATAGGAATATGCCATGTTTAGACCGAGCCACTTCTATCCCAAGAAAGAACTTCAAGTCCCCCAGCTGCTTCATTTCAAACTCTTGAGACAAGTACCTCTGCAAATTAGAGATTTCCTCATAATCATCTCCGGTCAGAACCATATCATCAACGTAAATGATAAGAGCAGTAATCTTCTTCCCCCTTTTCTTTAGGAACAAAGTATGATCAAAATTACTCTGCCGATAACCATAGTTCTTCATTGCACGGGTGAATCTCCCAAACCAGGCTCTCGGAGATTGTTTAAGACCATACAAAGACTTCCTTAGTCTGCATACTAATCTCGTATTCTCAAACTCTGGTATACCTGGAGGAGGATCCATGTATACTTCTTCAGTCAAATCACCATGGAGAAAGGCATTCTTTACATCAAACTGAAGCAGTGGCCAATTTTTGTTAGCAGCCAAAGATAACAGAACCCGTACTGTGTTCAACTTGGCCACTGGAGCAAACGTCTCCAAGTAGTCTATGCCATAGGACTGTGTATAACCCTTTGCTACCAACCTTGCCTTATACCTTTCAACTGACCCATCAGCTTTGTGTTTGACTGCAAACACCCATCTGCATCCCACTGTCTTCTTCCCCTTAGGTAGAGAAACCAATTCCCAGGTTGAATTCTTCTGTAATGCCGCCATTTTTCAGCCATAGCTTTGGTCCATCTAGAATCTGTAAGAGCATCCTGCAATCTACTAGGAATAGAAACAGAAGATAATTGCAGAACATACGATTCATATGACTTTGAAAGCCTAACAGACGACACATGATTATTAATTGAGTACCTAACTTTGGCATTTGGATCTGGCTCATATTTAGCTGGTGGTTGTCCTCGGTTAGACCGAGGAGGAAGTGTAAATTTAGAAGCATGAGAATCAAGATCTGAACCAGAAAGTGAATCAAGAGTATTGTTGGTTACCTCAATGGATGAAGAAGATTGATTCAATGGAGTAGGAGAGATGGCGGTACTATCATGGAGTGGTGATTCCGCAGACTCAAATACCATGGGTTCTTGTCCCACCACATTCTCAGTATTATTCTCAGTAAATTCTGCTGTCTCAGTCTCATCCTCAGACTCAGACACTAGACGGTCAGTAGTCTGTTCTGATCCTTCCTCCCTACTAGACTCCGACACTAGACGATCAGTAGTCTGTTCTGATCCTTCCTCACCACTACTACCAAAGAACAACAGATCATCTCGATTCTGCACTTCATTATAAACCTCCCCCTGAAGGGTAGAATCCAGTGGACGTGGGGAATAAAAAAGTTGATGTTCATGAAAAGTGACATCCATAGAAACATAGAAGCGCTGAGTAGAAGGATGATAGCACCGATACCCCTTCTGGGATGGACCATAACCAACAAACACACACTCTAATGCCCGAGATGCGAGCTTGGATCGCTGATGAGAATGTAAATGCACAAAAACAACACACCCAAAAACACGGGGTTCCAAATGAAGGATACCTGGTAGAGAGACAAAATCCGAGAGAACATCCAAAGGTCGCCGAAAGTCAAGGACACTAGATGGAGTCCGATTAATCAAATAGACGGCAGAACTCAAGGCATCACCCCAGAACAAAGATGGCACGTGACCCCCCAGAAGAAGGGACCGAGTGACTTCCAATAAATGTCGATTTTTGCGTTCAGCAACGCCATTCTGTTGTGGAGAATGAGCGCAAGAAGTCTGATGAAGGATCCCCGCAGAAGCAAAATACTGAGTCATCTCTGTATTAACAAACTCACCGCCATTATCTGAGCGCAAAACCTTAATAGGACAGGCAAACTGGGTGAGGACCATATGATGAAAAAGGCGAAAAACAGCACACACATCACTTTTATGTTTCAGAAGATAAACCCAAGTCATTCTAGTACAATCAACAATAAATGTCACAAACCATTTCATTCCTTTATGTGTACCACACGGGGCCGGACCCCAAACATCCGAGTGGACCAAAGCAAAAGGAACATCCATACGTGTAGCACTAGAAGGAAACACTGAACGATGACTTTTGGCCAACACACAAACTTCACAATTAAAATTGAAAATGTTCAATCCACGAAATAAAGAGGGAAATAAACGCCGAAGATAAGTAAAGGACGGATGACCAAGTCGGCGATGCCACAACCAAATCTTCTTCTGATTTTCGGAGGAACCATCACTAACTAGACTCACAATGCCACGACCATCTGAAGCGGAAACCCCACTATCCAGATAGTACAATCCACCACTCTTTCTACCACTGCCAATCTTCTCCTTGGTATGAATGTCCTGGAAAACACAATGGGTAGGAAAGAATGTGGCCACACAATTATGAGTTTTGGTTAGTTGACTAACAGAAATAAGGTTACAATTCAAGGAAGGAACAAACAGCACATTATGCAAAGACAAATCAGAGGAAAAGGATACCGTGCCATCTCCTAAAACAGGAGACGACACACCATTGGCATTGACAATAAATGGCTTAGAACAGACAGACGAAAAATGACTAAAAACATAACGATCAGAAGTCATATGATCCGTAGCACCTGTATCAATTATCCATGCACCATTACCAGTATAAGCAGAATTACTCAAAGCAGAGTTAGAGATACCTGACTTGACAACAAAGCTGGAGGAACTAACATAGTTCACCCTGGAATGCAGCATTTTTTTTTTAATATTATTTTTTTTTCCTTTTTCCTTTTTTTTTTTTTTTTCCTTCTTCTTCTTCCTTGCCGCTCACAGCCACGCCCAATCCAAAGCGTCGTCCCAGCCGCGTCGCGTTGTAGAGAACTCACGCAACGGCAGTGGGTTGACGTCTCTAACGGACGAGCACCAGTCGCCGGCGCTCAAGGAAGGTGGAGGCGGGGCGTCGGCGTCGTGTCGAGCAGGCTAGGCGGCGTTGGGTCGAGCAGGCGAGGCGGCGTCTCGTCGGGCAAGCAGGTCGGCAGAGGTGGAGGTGCGCCCAGTCGCCGGCGTGTCGAGCAGGGGCGTCGGCGTCGGGTCTGGAGGAGAGCCGAGGCGCTGCCAGGGATGTCGCACAGAGCTGCGCACCGCCGGACGTCGCGCAACAGACTTCGCCGGTCGTCAGGGGCGTCGCACAAGGCTGTCCGGTCGTCGCACAGAGCCTCCAGCCGTCGCAGTCAGTCGCTTCGCACGAGCGATCGGCGCACAAGCAGGCGCGGCGTCGTGTTATTGGAAGGAGTCGGCGTCGTCGCTGGAAGGAAGGGATCGGCGCACAGGTAGGCAGGCGGTCTGGCGGCGTCGCGTCACTGGAAGAAGTCGGCGTCGTCGCTGGAAGAAATTGGCGCACAGGCAGGTGCAGTGTTAAGAATTTTTGACAGGGAAGAGGGCTGTTTGGCAGCGGAATGGAAAGCAAACAGTCAGTGGAGTAATAGAAAAATTCTTCAAAAAACCAGTAGGATAGAGAACCATGCTCTGATACCATGTACAGAGAAAGTTTAGGTTTAGGGTTTCAATATTATTTCTGCTTAATTGAATAAGACCACAAAATGTGGTTTATATACATGGGCCTATAACTAAAAAACAGGAATTAATAAATCACCTAATTAATTCTAATAATTACACAATAATCACACGTGTTGACTCACACCAACACATAACTCATAATTAAATACAATCTGCAAGTCTATCTAAACACCTTGGATTAAGTTATTAATCCCTCCATTAATTATAATAAAAACAAATCCAGATTTCTGGTTTGTCATTACATTTACATAATATGATTGATGAATTGGACTTACCAAATTAACCCAACTGCCTTTTTATAATTCAGTGAAAAATTTGACCATAAATTAAACCTGCTGACTCAATTAGGACAAATATTTATCTGCAGTAGTCTGTGTCTTACCTTTCAGTGTACTTGAACTTCTTATTGCCCCTCTTTTTGTTTTTGGTTAAGATTTCATATTCATTTGGCCATAAAAGATAATATTCTTTCTGGTACCACTTCGTAAAGCCTCAGGACAGGCACAGGCGGCCATGCCATATTTGGTCCAATATTTGTGTGATCTTTTTTATGATTGTAATTGTGTGCGCGCGCATGATAGCAACTCAGATCCTCCTAAATTCCTAATTGACAGGAAAATTGCTCTACACCGTCAATACATCTATCTAGTCTCGATCTCATTACTATTTGCGAACTTAGAGCGGGTAGATTTAAGAATTTTTCTTTTTTCGAAAGATTAGAAAGAAGAATGAAATAGACTTGCTTTGTTTGTGTCAATTCTAACTTATTTGAGACATTTTATCGAGTAATTACTTGCACAATGAGTTGTTGAAATAATTTAATAAAGAGACAGAATATTTGTTGTTTATTAGAAATGTGATTTACAACGTGATGATTCAAATTAGCATTATTCATTTTCCCATATCACTTATTTTTTCTGGTAAGATCCGTATGATCACTTATTTGATCAAATGAAATAACCCCATATATCTATAGTGCTGTGGTTTGCCGACACTTGGTGACCAATCTAAATACTTGAGCACCACAGGTCCACATGCACTGATCGACTACAAGGGGATTCAATTATATATAGAGATATACATATATACTGATCAGTGATCAAATAGGAAACCACATCACCCGGTCAGTAGCAGCTAGCTAGGTAGTCAGTCAAAAGATGGACGACTCAGATCGAGTCAGAGACGTAGCTAGCTATCTATAGCTAATTATAGTTGCTTGTTATGTAAACTCTGATCATCTGATGAGATATTGCTACGTGATTTCCGAGATGTGTTGGGTGTTTGCACTGTTGCTTCCTCGATCAGTGCTCCTACTGTTTTTCCAGTGATCCCTAATTAATTTCAAACTGTGCTATATAGCTAGACAAATTAAATACCATGTGCATAGTGCATGCACAAAATCTTCGATTCTTCTCTGCACCTAGAAGATATATTTGCATGCACTAGCCTGCAGGAAGCTTCTTCTTGCTTTATATTAAGTTAATGTCAATTACAGAACATTAAGATATATGCATTGCATGTTTCCATCACCAGCAGTAGCGTTGAATGTCCATGCAGTATGTATATTGACCCTATATCAATTATATGGTCCGGTCAAAGTTCATGATGTGCACAATAATAAATTAATTTTGGACTTCTAACAATCCAACACAATATATATATATATATATACACACAGGAAAGAAAACATTTACTATAGAATGGATATGGATTTTTTATGGTTTTTTTTTTTTTTTTTTTAATACTATTTTTGACATAGTTCAACGATATGATTTTTTATTTTAGACTAAACTCAAAACGATGGAAAGCAATAAACATATATGAATAAAATGATAAGCATACATCGATCATTACTTTTATTCATGAAGACAAAGCGTTGTACAAAATTTTATAGGCTTCAATATACAAATTCAACGATCTCACTTTTTTAAACATATATAATATATACACGTGACCCATTGGATAACGTATACAATTACAAATTAATATTAATTTCTAGCTAGCTAGCTTGATGGATCCATATATATAAACCCAGGTATGCAATTAAGCTTCAGGTCCCAACGGCTACGGCACCGGCTTTGACCCAAAATAATTTTGATTCTAGCCCCTTCAAGAATCAATCATACATATATATATATAGCTTTGACCCAAAATAATTTTGATTCTAGCCCCTTCAAGAATCAATCATACATATATATATATATATAGAGAGAGACTCATTCAAGTGTGGACGTCCCTAAATAGGCCTCCTAGGCCTTCTTATATACAGTCTTTCTCTAAGGCGGGTGTTCGCTCTTTTTTCTTTTCACGGATTTCTAGCAGTGTGCGCTCCATATTGTCATTTTCTTTTTCTCCCGAGAATTCGACACTGGTTTGTCAATTTAATGTTAGGTTTTAACTTCAAAATTTGAGTTTCGTCCAAAATAAACTTTATTTTTCACCTTAGGAGGATCGATATAGAGTAAACCATCAAAGAAGTATTCTAAAAAATTAATAAAGAAAACGATGTCGAGCGCTACAACACAATTACCGAGTGCTTGATGACGAGAATTAATCCTCAAAATAAATGAAAAGCGAACGCGTCCATCTTAGAGAAAATTCATATATATATATATATGGGTGCAATTATTTTGGATCCTTCTCTTGTTTGTTGTCCATATTGAAGAAGATAAGCATGGAGAGGCATGGCTTGAAATGAGCAGTTGGGGAGTTAGGATAAATAGTCTTAGTACTAGGTAATTTCCTTTAAATATTAAATCGTATAATATTGTGCTCATGTCTCAATGAATAATGAATATAAATGATATTTTGGATTTTGAGAGCAGCTGGCATGCACTGTGCTTGCTGCATGGGATCCAACTCTGTCGTATTTATGCTCCTACATTTTGTCATACATATTGATGTATATATAAGCATTAACTTGATGTTCCATCTTGGCCAAAAATAAAAAATAAACTTGCCTATATATCGCAATTATTTTATTCTTCCTCTTCGTCATATGACAAAGAAATATCTAGCTAGCTAATCTATATTATTTTGAAAAATATATGCTACTATATTATTTTGAAAAATATATGCTACTATATTATATGAATTTAATTAGCTCAGCTTCCAATCCAATTTCCTATGGTGTTGAGCTTCACTTAATCACTTCGATCATGTCATGGAGCTCATGAGAGAGAATAATATTATTAACAAAGTCTGCAGCCATGCATGCATGCATGCACACTCATTCATAAAAAATTAAGAATAAATTAGTGTATGCATGACAAGCATCATACTTAATTTTTAATACACCTATTGTTAATTAAAATGTAACAATAAGGTAACATTTGTAACCTTTAGGTTACTTAATTTATTTAGTTTTGTTTCAGTTTTTTTTATTATTTTGTTTCTCTCAAATTCTTAATTTTAGTTTATTTGGTATATAAAACTTATATTTGTCCCATGTGTAGTGAAAATATGCCTTCAGTCGCAGTTTCAGTTTTCTGATGCTTCAATTCGCAGTTTCAATTTGGCATTTGCTGAAGCTGTTTTGGGTGGATTGGGCTCGTATTAGTTTCAGTTTTTAATTTTGGATTGGTTGAGCTTGTGTTAGTTTCAGTTTTTATTTCGAGTAAGTTGAGTTTGTGTTAGTTTCAATTTTTTTTTTTGGATGAGTTGGGCTTGTACTAGAGTTGGTCTTCTGAAAGATTATCTGCAAATTAAATTTATATATTAGAGTAATTTTGATTAAGTTTTTAACTCGTCAATAATTTAAAATTACCGCACTCTAAAATTAATATGGAAGTAGAATCTTTAATTTGATTTGACGATTAGGCAATATAGAATTGAATAATGTTGGTCAATAGAGCACTTTGAACCGTAAGTACTGAATTTGACTTTGCTAGCTTAACTAATTAATTATTTTTTTGGTCGAATAACTAATTAACAATATGAAAAGACACCAAATTGGCCTATAAACTAGTGTTTCTAGATCTATCCTACGACTACTTATTCTATTAGGTAACCAATATCCACTAGTTAGGTGACTGATTGATGTTAGGTGTTAGTTAGGTTGGTTGGGAAAAGAAAGAGATGGAGAGGCCCAATTGAATTGTCCATTATCAGTTTTGGGTCTCCTTTCTAGTGGGTCCAAACCTACGATTGTTGTTATTTGGGTTTTCAATTCAGGGCCCAATATATTGGTACATTGGCTTTGGCCTTGCTGATGTAGTGTCTTTATTGTGCTGCTTCACTAGCCATGTTTCAAAAGTGAATGGACCAATATTTAGCACCACCAGGCCGACAACACTATGAGCAGTGCGCTGATGAATTCTCTTCTAGAAGAATGGCTATTGCTCAGATGGTCATACCTGCAGCAATTCCTTTACCGTTACAATTTATAGTGTTACCCGATTCATCATCAAAATTCAATTTAACAAAATCATGTATAAATTTCTTTTTAATTATTAGATTATGACCAATTTTATTATCTTAATTTGGGAATATAGTCTTATAGAGATTCCTTTTAAGGAAGAAATTCCATTAAAAATTGTATAAGATTTTGAACCTAAATTCGGAAAATTGCTGCATTTCTTGTACACACGTTTTTATTAGCACAGAGTTATTCGCGCTTACTCGTTTTACCGTCCAGAAACCCAGTCAGAAGTCAAAGTCCAACAAGCAAGTCAAAAATCAAAGAGGGTTGCTATTGCACACCCTTTTTTTTTTAAGACCACAAAAAAAAGAGAGAGGGAAGGAGAGAGGGGGGTGTGTGGTCTTTTCACATTGGTTTTTTTTTTTTTTAAAGGGTGTCAAAATCAAAATTGAAGTCCTAAAACACCAAACTTCCAAAATTACCCTCACTTTCAAGGAGGCCCTCAGGCCCATATATAAACCTGGATCTTCTCAAAACTCCCGATTTAATTCTCTTCTCTCTCAGACAATTTCTTCTCATTTTTTTTCATTTTTGTATTTTAGATTTCATTTATCTTCCCCATAGGTTCCTCGGAGTTCCAAGAAAAGACAGGTATCCGTATATATTTCACTTTTTGGTCTCTTTACTTTTTTTTTCTAGAAAAAAAAAAAACATATTTCCTTAATTTTTTAGATTCGATGATTTAAGATTTGATGGTTTTTGCTTAAGGATTTGATTTGTGCGATGCGCGATTCGTATGACTGGTTATCAAATTACCCAATTCGTGATCTTTCAATTTGAGGGCTTTTTTAATGTATATTTTTAGTTATTCGTTTTGTGGATTTTAGGTATAAATTATAATTGGTAAAACAATTCTGTTTGGTGGATATGAAAAATTGGAATTTAGTTGGATCCCTAACTCTTCTTGTTTTTTCCATTCACAATTTTTTATTTTTTTTTTTAATCTAGCTATGTTTGCGTTGATCTTATAATGCAAATCGATGCTGCTTGAATTCTATGGTTGTTGATATATATATATATTTTAAATGTATTTGATTGCAGGGTGGTATTAAAGTGAATTGAAGATGTTAGAACAGTTACTGATATTTACGAGAGGGGGATTAATCCTGTGGACATGTAAAGAGTTTGGAAATGCTCTTAAAGGATCGCCAATTGACACTTTGATCCGATCGTGTCTTCTGGAGGAACGATCTGGTTTAGCATCGTATGATTACAATGCTCCTGGGACCGCTTACACCCTCAAATGGACCTTCCATAATGAGCTTGGCCTTGTATTTGTTGCTGTTTATCAGAAGATCCTTCATCTGTTGTATGTGGATGATCTGCTTTCAATGGTGAAGCATCAATTCTCGGAGATTTATGATCCCAAAAGGACCGTCTACAATGATTTTGACGAAACTTTTCGACAACTTAAGAAGGAGGCTGAGGCTCGGGCTGAGGAATTGAAGAAGTCAAAGCAGGTGGGTAAGCCTGTGAATCATAGTAAGAAGCAAGGGCAGGCGCAAAAGGCTGGACTTGGAGGAGACAAGAAAAGGAATGAAGGTGGTTTGGCAAGTGATGGTGGGGATGGTGATTCTATCAAAGGCCGTAAACTGGAGAATGGGATCTCCAATGGTAATCATGTTGATATCAAAGAATCTAACGTAAACGGTACTGCTAACGGGAAAGAGAATACGAGTTCCAATGTTGGGGCTTTTGATGTAAATAAGCTTCAGAAACTTAGATCGAAGGCTGGGAAGAAGACAGAGAAAATAACTAGTGTTGATAACAAGGGCTCCCAGGATGAGCCAAAAAAGAAGATAACAAAGAAGAATAGAGTTTGGGACGATAAGCCTCCTGAGTCGAAATTGGACTTTACAGATTCTGTGGGTGAGAATGGAGATAACAATATTGAGGTTGTGGCAGCAGATCATGGTGAAAGTATGATGGACAAAGAAGAGGATTTCAGTAGTGAAAGTGAGGCTGAAGAAGAAGAGGAAGAGGAAGTTGGGAAGGGAAGCAAACCTGATACCAAAAAGAAGGGGTGGTTTTCGTCTATGTTCCAGAGGTAAATCTTTACCCTAATTCTTTACTTGCTTTTGTACTCTTAGCTAATTTTGTTGGTGAATTTCTTTAAGAATCTCATTGAAGAAGGTAGTTTGTATTTTAGGAGGTAGTATGCCTCTGTATTTGATCGTGTCTCGGAATTTACCAAACTGATCTTTTGGAAACATATGATACTCATTAGGTTGAAATGATTAGTTGATTTGATGAAAATACATACTATTGAGATGACTCTACACTCTGAGTTTCTCCTTCTTTGTTGATAAATATGAAATGGCTTATGTTTTCTTGTATTTTCAAATCAGTTTCATTGAGACTATTAGTTTGTTACATCATCTTTATGCATCTTTTTCTTTTTATATTCAGTATTGCAGGCAAGGCAAACTTGGAGAGGTCGGACCTGGAACCAGCTTTGAAAGCTCTTAAGGATAGGCTCATGACCAAGAACGTGGTATGTTGTTGTACTGTTTCTTCTCCCATTCTCATGCTGAAGCTTATTTTATCAGTAGTTTTCAATCTTATCTATTGATGGTACAGTAATTTTCAATCTTTTCTTTTGTTGGTGCGGTAATTTTCAATCTTATTGAGCCATCTAATATGATTTTTGTGCTGTCGTATTCCTAGGCTGAGGAGATAGCTGAGAAGCTTTGTGAATCGGTGGCAGCTAGTCTTGAGGGTAAAAAGTTGGCTTCATTCACAAGAATATCCTCTACTGTGCAGGTTTGTCTTTTAGTCCTCTTCATTCTCCAATTTTTAATCTACCAGTTTTGGTTTCTCATTATTTTGTTATGTTACAAGACTAATATCAGTGATGCAAAAATTACTGCAGGCAGCAATGGAAGAAGCTCTTGTTCGTATTTTAACTCCTAGGCGCTCTATTGATATACTGAGGGATGTGCATGCTGCCAAGGAGCAAAGGAAGCCATATGTTGTTGTTTTTGTTGGTGTCAATGGAGTTGGGAAATCTACCAATTTAGCAAAGGTTAAGCTGAATCCTTTTCTCGTGGATTAGGGCATTTCCTCTTTACCAAATGGTTTTACTTACAAATTTCACTTTCCAGGTTGCTTATTGGCTTCAGCAGCATGGGGTCAATGTTATGATGGCTGCCTGTGATACATTCCGATCAGGAGCTGTTGAGCAGCTGCGAACTCATGCACGTAGACTACAGGTATCACATTATAGGATTCATGTTCACTTTGAAAGGTTACTGGTTCATAGGATAAAAACTAATTATTTTGCCGTCTGGATCTTAATAACCAACTTGTAACCACTCCCTGTCAGGTTCCTATTTTTGAGAAGGGCTATGAGAAAGATCCTGCAGTTGTGGCAAAGGAAGCAATCCAGGAGGCCACACGCAATGGTTCTGATGTGGTTCTTGTTGATACAGCTGGTCGAATGCAGGTACTGTGTTTTCTAGTTCTATATCACAATGTTGCAACTATATTTATTGTTTGTATCATGGACATGCTAAGGTACTGTTTGTTTAGCACTTTGTTTTGGTCCTTTCACTGCTTATGTAGTTACAGAGGGATAATAAGGCTGTTCGCTTGTTAAAATTCTTTCTGCTGTGGATCAAATTATTGTTCTTGTTAAAACTGCTGTATTCTCTTTTTAATACATATACTATTATGCCGTTCAGGATAATGAACCTTTAATGAGAGCACTGTCAAAGCTTATCAACCTCAACAAACCTGATCTTGTCTTGTTTGTTGGAGAGGCACTGGTTGGGAATGATGCTGTTGATCAGCTTTCAAAGTTCAATCAGGTTTGAGTTTTATATTCATGGTTTTTCTAGTATTATTCGATTTTGTTTGATTGCTTGTTGCATCATTATTTTCTCAATGGTTGGTTGCTGAACTCCCCTTCCTTGTTCCTGCAGAAATTAGCCGACCTATCGACCTTGCCTAACCCCAGACTGATAGATGGGATATTGCTCACCAAGTTTGATACTATAGACGATAAGGTAGAAAAACTTTGAAACAGCAAATACTTTTGAATATTTGAGTGTTTTGTATTTCTTTCTTTGATTAGATTAGGTGTAATGGTGAATAACTGAATTGATGCATGCTGTAGGTTGGAGCTGCGCTGTCGATGGTTTACATATCTGGAGCTCCAGTCATGTTTGTTGGGTGTGGGCAGTCATACACAGACCTTAAGAAGCTGAATGTCAAATCAATTGTGAAGACACTCCTGAAATGAGACTTTCTGCTGAATCCTTAATTTCATATTGATGGCATTCTGTTTGTTGGTCGTGTTCTGTTATGAACTGTGTCCTGTTGTTTGCTGCGTTACCTTTGTATTGTCTCGTTTGACCTCATAGACATCATTATCTTGTTGAAAACTTGGAGGTGAATCAGTTCTTTCGGCTGTAATCTAATATCAAATTTATTAAACTTTGTTCAAGTTTGCATAGATCATCAATTATTTAGGCTCACTTCAAAGATCATCATTAAAAAAAATCAACTAAATTAAAAATCATGTAGTCATCTAATTGAGATCAAATAAATAGACGATCAGTATTTTCGATAAAAGCATAAAAATAGTTGCTATTATAATCAAATGGCTAAATGATTTTCGATTCTGAAGAATTTTTACAGGAATGATTTTTAAAATAGGGCCTAAAAAATAAACGGTTCGGATTTTGAAATTACATTTTGCAGTGGGCCCAACAAGATTGTTAGTTTTGTATTAATTTACTTAGTTTTGTATTAACTTACTAATTAATTGTTAGTTTTGTATTAACTTACTAATTAATTGTTAGTTTTGTATTAATTTATTAATTAATTAATTTTAGAGTATTCTTGTATATATATACGCTCAAATCTCTCTCACTCTCACTGCTTTCCAGTCCAAAGTCAATACTTTTATTTACATTTATTGCTGAAATTATAACATTATGGCTTCAAAAATAGAATGGCTTCAGCACCCTTATATTCTCATCGTTGAACTGTTTGTAATAGGATGTAGCTTGATCTTATAAAGCTTCAAGCTTTCCCCAGGCAAAGCTGCTCAATGGCTCCATTTCTGGACCGTTTCTTTATTGAATGTAGCTTGATTCTCATCACTTCCAAATAGTGTTTTTCCCATCAGTAGCCAATCCCCCATTCATCTGATGGGTAAGTTTTCTCAAATTTGCTTAAATTGTTTCGGTCATATATGAAGCCAATTCTTGTCAACCAAGTTACTTGGAATAGCCTTTCACCAACAAGAGTTAATCCTCCCCAAAGTAAGAAGCATCCATCTCCTGAAGAACCTCAACTTTCGTTGTTTGAATAGCTACCTTGCACACTGATGATGGATGACTGTCCTTAAAGGCCAGTCGACGTGAACAAGGTATCATTGCCACCAGGTGAAGGACTTGGGATCGTGTGGGAATCATTCACTACCTCGATTGAGTAAAGTCTGGGTACAACTGCCGAGTGTATGAAGTTTTTGTAGGTGTTCGACGAAATGCCTGAAAGAACAAAAGCTCTAGGAACTAGAACGAAGAGGTTTTTTTAAAGTGCATGAGTCATGGGTCTGTGGGGAAAGGAAATCGACGCTTACTGGTCTCGTTGACTATAAAGAACCGTCCTATTTCAAATAACTAATTGAAATTCCAATGATGAAAATACATACTTACAATTGCACAAAACTAGTACTTTACATCAAAAGGCTGGTTTTAACATTTGCATCCCTAAAGCTAATTACATCACATCCATATAGCATAAGTCATCAAAAGATGCAATATTAACCTAGAACTATCAGCCTTTAGATGATGACCAATTTTTAAGGTGGTGGGGTGATTTTTTTATTTTTAAAATTTTATTTTAATGGTTGTATTTTATAATTATGCTTTCATTTATTAGGTTTTTTTTATATGACTGTTTTGTTAAATGAAGAAGAGTATTTTAGGCAATCTCATTTTTTATGAAGCCTATAACACCAAACTTTTTTTTTTGTATTTATAATAGTAATAAAGATTAGTACGTGAAAAGTATACCACACCATAATTTTACCGATCCAATGCCAAGACCAAGAGCCTCAAATCAAATAAATGAATCATAATATTATATATATGTATATGATACCCTGGCTATTAGATACACAAGGAGGACTGGCTTTTGTTCCAAATTGGAATTGATTATCAGATACATTTAGCTTTAAAAGGAAAAGTGGCCCTTGACATATATAGAAATAATCTGGGTTTTAGCTTTTAAGCCCAAATGACCCAAAAATAAAATCATAAATTTTTTAATTTTTTATCAGAGTCCCAAAATCATAATTGAAAAGGTATACTACTTATCGTTATCTGCAGTGATATTACCCTTATGAATTATGATCCTTATCAAAGGAATCGAAAAGGTGTATTACTCATTGGGAAAGGGAAAAGCCGTTTTACTTTCCATTTGAATACATGAATTCACATTTACAGCCCCAGCTTCAAATTAGGCCATTGGCATTCTACTATTGACACGTGGCCACCATGAATGGGTTCGGGTCCTCCAAACCAACAGCCGAAACCCAAGTCCGACACCAAACCTAATGGCCATATAAACCCTCTGGAACCCAACACTCTACAACTAGAACTACAACTACTTGCAAACAAGTACATCCATTGCTCTTCATCTTTATCTCGTGCTTGGCTTCCTCTGAATCATCAATGGCTTCCTCGAGAATCAGCATTCCAGTTTTGTCCCTTGTGTTTCTGTTCCTTGCCCTGTCTGAAGCGAAAGAAATTCTGGTTGGAGGGAAGGAAAATTCTTGGAGCATTGCAGAGGCTTCTTCCAAGACCCTGAATCAGTGGGCCGAGAAAACCCGATTCAGAGTTGGCGATGTTCTCAGTAATTTTACATTTCAATCCCCATTTTCGTTTTTTCTTTTTTTGTATACATTAATTTGAACTTGTTTATGTTCCCCAGAATGGAAATCGGACAATGAAAGCGACTCGGTAGTGCAAGTGACAAAGAATGATTATGACAAGTGCGACACATCGAACCCAATCAAAGGAGGCAGTGGTACTGGAAACAAGGTGGAGGTGGAGATCACGTTGGACCGGTCTGGACCGTTCTACTTCGTTAGCGGGGTTAAGGAGCATTGTGAGAAAGGCCTGAAGCTGGTTGTGGTGGTTCTGTCTCAGAAACATGGGGCTGACACAGAGGCTCCAGCAGCAGCTCCAGCTTCACCACCAACTACCAATGCTGCCCATGCCAAATTCAGTGCTGGCTTTGTGGGTATTGCAATTGGGGTTGCAGCTTTGGTGGGGATGATGGCTTTCATTTGATGAGAGAGAGAGAGAGAGAGAGAGAGAGAAAGAGAGAGAGAGAGAGAGTATGTAAACTTGGATTACTAAACAAACATTTGGAAGTTGAAGCTTCAATTTGCTAGAGTTTGTCAACATGTGTTCTTAATTAAAACAGTTTAGAAATTCATTCCTACATTTGGTAATAAGACTAAATCGAGGCACGAAAATAGTTTTTCATTGCCATTCTCTGTTTTGTAAATCTTTATATGTTAGCCCATTGTCTTAAAACGGTGCCGCTTCACTAAAGCAGCCAATCTGTTTAGCTTGCAGAAGAGGTACCATTATCTCTTATGCAAAAGCACTTGGTCCAAGCACTCCCTTCTGCGAAAGCACTTGGTCGATCAGAGCCCCTGGTTTCAGAGATGAATTGTATGGAAAAATTCTTGCAGATAATTATGTACATGGTACCCTGATGAAAAATATTCATCCCAAAAAAATGAGAATGAATCTAAACAACCCTTCATCACTATCATCACATGAACAGAATGGTTTGCTCTAAACTTCAATGTTTATTTGCTAGTTTTGGGGGCTTGGTGGCTTGGTTATCTTGTGTTTCTTTAGTTTTGCTCTATGCAGCTTATTTGCTCTAGCAAGGTTTGCTTCTCTACGTTTAGGTTAGGTGCAAGCCAAAATGTGCTTATTGGCAAACGAAAAATTATATTGATGGGGAAGAATCAAGACTATTAGATCAATTGAAAGGTGAGGATATTTCAAAAGGTAGGAAAATGTACCTAATATAAATGCAGAGGAGCAGTATTAATTGCTCTTTTCCAGCATCATACATGGATTTAATGTTTTTTTTTTTTTGGCTGGAAGGGTCAACAAATTGTCCCTTAAAAATTGGTTTTGAGGTAATGAAAGCCACATGCGGCATAGAGCAATCATATTGCAGCATGGAAAAAGTCATAAACGGTTAGCACCATAATTCATTACACATATCCCCCACTTTATTCTGCCTGCTGCTTTCATAACCACCTAAACATACAAACACTCACAAAACTAAAGGTGGACATAGTTGAAGACAAACAAAAGAGGAAGTTCTAGTTTGAAAGAGGGAAACTAAAGCTAGCTAGAGAGGATACAAAGCAATGGCAGGACCGGAACAAGAGAAGATGGCTGCAGGCGCAGCAGGGGCTGCGGCGGGGAAGGGTACTCCTCCAATGAAGGGTACTCCATCCCCGGCGCAGCATTCAACAGAGGTACTTCAACAACGCTCGAAAATGCCTTTCTGCCCAATGAGAATGGCTCTTGGTGGCTTTGCCATAATTTTCACCCTTGGTTACTTCACCTTATACACCAAGAAGAAGCCGGAGGCATCTGCTCTTGATGTTGCCAAAGTTGCCTCAGGACTCTCCCATCAAGACAACACTCACCCCCGCAACTAGAACTTCATATTCACTTCTATTTTCTTTTCCTTTTTCATTTATCATTACTATTTTTGTTGAGCTATTTTCTTTTTTTCCTGAAAAAAAATGTTGCCTTCTCTTTGTTCTTGTATTGATTTACATGATTAGCTAAGAACAAATAAGATATTGCAGGTTTAAGCTTGTGTTCTTCTTTTCAATCCTTGGTACCTGTAAAACCAAAGATTGTCAATTGTATATATGCATTATTATATGCATGTCCATGATCGAGCGTTTAGTTGCTGGCATTCGAATGTAAGATGAATTTAGTTGATGTTGAGATTTAATCATATGTAAGATTAATGATTATTGCTTAAGCCAAGCTTCCTTTATTTAAATCTGTGGTGTGAAATTATCTTAAGTTCAAATACAAACAACCAATTAAATACAAAGTACCATCATATTGCAAAGTGCAAACAATCTACAAAGCATCTTCTATAAGGCATCATCCTATTGCAAACTTTTATACATACCTGCAAAATTTACATAATATTATAATTGGTTATTGAAGACAAACAAATTATAAAAGTACTGAAAGAAATGTTAATAAATTTCATGGTCAAGAAAAGTAGAATTAATCTCCCAAAACATAAAAAGTAGTATTGAAGGATGATTTTAATATTTTTCATATGGGTAAAGGAGTTATGAAACAAAAGTGTTAAGTTTTTAGTAAAATTTCAAAATATCATGATTCAGGAGTCATTCACCAATTGAAATGAGGTTCGTGACACTATACTCCAATGTCAACTAAGGAATAATGGACCATAAATTAATTATTAAATTATATTTCTTTCCATAATATTAGAGATGTCTCAAGTTCAATTTTTTTTTTTTCTGAATAATGAAAAATAAACAAAGGATCAATGTGATATATGATAAAATAAATCTAAATACTTAATTTGTGTGCATGTTATCCGAATTTTATAAATAAAATAAAATATGAGGGACAAAATATTACTTCAACCATGTATTGATTTTACAATAGCATTAAATTTAATCTTTAAATATGTATCTCCTTGACCCTCATATTTTGTTCTCAAATAAACCGGACTCAAGAATTTTACCAAATGTAATTATTTTTTTTTCCTCAACTTTTTTCTTAATGGATTACCAATACCAAGTCAATCTGAACACTTCTTTAGTTTTTTTACCACGTAAATGTAAATCTTAACTTTTTCTTTTTTCCTACCGAAAAAAAAAAACAGGATTTTCACAGTAGATTAGACCAGAAGTAGCAAGAAAAGAAGAGAGGGGATATGCCCTGGATTGGAACCTTCACAAACATCCCCCACCCCGAGACATCCAACAACACAAACAATCAATTTTGTTTTACAGATTTATACACACAACAACATCCAATAAACAAACCCAAGATAAGGGATTTGACACATTGGCTCCCCAAACTATAAACCCTAATCCCCAATTTAAATCTTTGAGACTCAACTTTTGAAAATCTGTTCGTAGAACCCTCCATGGAAGTCGCTTCTCACCCTTCTAATACTATACTCCGTACGTCCACTCTCTCTCTCTCTCTCTGTGTATTCACTTTATAAGAAAAATTAAAACTTGGGTTAACACTCTCTGGTTATTCCAACGTATCAGGTTACAGGCAATCGAGGTTTTCCCCAACATCGTCTTTATTGCCGGTAGTTCAATCTCATCTTAATTTTGCATCCTTGTGTTTGCGTCGTTTTTCCCATTTTCTCTAGTTGTTGTTTTCCTTTGATATAGTAAGAAAAGAGATAATGTAATCAAGTTTGGCAATTATTAGTTTGACGATTCGACAAGCTGTCTGTTAATCAAAATGTTGTCTTTTAAAAATCAAAAAATGGCTTTGATAATTGGTTGGCTATATGCTATTGAGGGTGAATGTGTGTCAAGTTTAGTTCTTTATAAGCATTTTGAATTACGGGTAATGAACACCAATTAAGCAGGCTATACTTTGCTTCATCAATTCTTTTGTAAAGACTTTGGCTCATTGGTGTAACATTAGCATTTTATTTTGTTCAATTTGATCGATTAGAGTACTAGATTGTGAAATGGTGCCAACCCATCAAGCTATCAAGCTATCAAGCTATCAACCTTTCAACCCTCTTCCGTCCATTACTGTTGTAATTGTTATGACATTTTTCTTATAATGCAGCTGTTCACTTATAAGGGACTCTCTATCGGGTGCTCTCCATGCAGACGGCTCATTTTGGGAAATTTAAGTAATTGTAAGTATAGGCATTTTTAGCATAACATCTCACTTGACTTTTGCTCCAAGTCCAAAATATACATGCCTGATTAGATGCTGTCTTGTAGTAGATTTGCTTTACAATCCTTTGTGTCATAGTTACTTTTGACTTTATCAAAATCTAGGCTTTGTAATTATCCAATGTCTGCCTCTTAGCGTGGATTGTGATATGAACAACTATTTAAAGAAATCTAAGCCAGTGTGAGATAGTGCTTGGATTGTCAAACCATGTTACATGGCTAATATTTGTGATGAATCTATTTATTTTTCTTGTTTAGTTATATTATATCAACATGATATCATATTAGCCGTTCCATGGACTTAAAGACATATGTTTTGAGATGGATGTTTGAATGGACTATGTGAGCTCCTCCACTGAAGATTCATTAGATCTTTTATTCTCTTGTTCTCTTTTAGATCTTGTTGTGATGCCTCCTTTTTTTTTTTTTTTATCCGCAGCTGCTCATCATGGTGTTTTATCCATCCCTAGGAAGCACGGTGGCATATCATGGTGTGACATTGATGCTAAAAAGGAGTTTGGCAGACGGTATTATGATATTAGATTGCATGATCAGCATAAATTGTCCAGGTATACGGTTTTACATTCTGGACTTGCAGAAACTGGAACCCCTGATGCTGCCTATCCATTACCAGGTTTCTCTAATTAGCCCTTTTCTGTTGTTACTTTTTACCCCCTTCTTATTAGAAGCCTTAGAAATCTAACTGACTTCTTTATTTTTATTTTTTAAAGTGCAGAACAAAATATGGTCTCAAAAGTTAGGGGAATGTGCTTTTATGCCATCACTGCTTTCAATGCCATTTATCTCTTTGTGCTGATGCTGGTAGTCCATCCTTTTGTGCTGTTGTTGGATCGGTACAGAAGAAAAGCTCATATTTTCATTGCCAAAATTTGGGCCACTTTTACTGTTACTCCATTTCTTAAAATTAAGTATGAGGGACTGGAGAATTTGCCTCCTCCAGATGCTCCTGCTGTATATGTTTCCAACCACCAGAGCTTTCTAGACATATATGCTCTTCTCACGATTGGGAGACCTTTTAAGTTTATCAGCAAGACTAGCATATTTCTCATTCCTGTTGTTGGGTGGGCCATGTTTCTGATGGGTGCAATTCCTTTAAAGCGCATGGACAGCAAAAGCCAATTGGTATTCCATTTCCTTTCCATCTTTATTTATGAGGATGTTTAATTAGTTTGTCTAGGTAGATGGAAATGCTGCAAAATTGTGTCATACGAAACTATTGTCTGTCATTTTTTTCTATATGACTATGATCATTAGCTAAACCATGGTTTTCAAATTCTGTTGGCTTTCTGCACATAGGAGTGCCTTAAGCGTTGCATAGATCTAATCAAGAAAGGGGCCTCTGTCTTTTTCTTCCCTGAGGGTACACGCAGTAAAGATGGAAAGTTAGGTGCTTTCAAGGTGAGATCTTTTGGGATTCTTATCGTCCTTGTTGGATGATGAACATGAATGGGAAAGGATGAAATTTGATTATTTTTTATATTAATGAATAGAGCTCTTTTTAAAGATTAAACTTCCTAATGTTGCATCTGATTAAACTCCTTAGATAACTGGGATGTTTCTGAATTGTATAGTTTTCTCTTGTTGACATGCAGAAAGGTGCCTTTAGTATTGCAGCAAAAACAAAGGTACCAGTAGTTCCTATTACACTTATAGGAACCGGAAAAATCATGCCTGTTGGAATGGAGGGTATCTTGAATACTGGACCTGTTAAAGTTGTTATTCATAAACCCATAGAAGGAACTGACATAGAAGCACTGTGCAGTGAAAGTAGAAACATAATAGCAGATGCACTCAATCAAGGCTGAGATATCTACTGCCACTTGTTCTGTTTGGTTTCTATGGCTCTATACTTAATCCTTTGCTGTGGACTGAAGAAATGTAGTCTGAAAGGTATGACTTGTAGTCTGTGGATTGAAGAAATTTGCAAAAGTATTACGCTCACAAATCACAATGCTCTAATTCACGCTGTTTTGTATTCCTTATTACATGATAGTTGATAGTATAGTTTCCTTTCCCATAGTGAAATGTGATTCATGCTGTGTCTAGCTTCTTGTGAGAGGTTTGTGCACTATTGATCTGCAAGTTAATTCTTTCTTCCTTTTTTATGCTTATTGTGGCAGATTTTTTAAACAAGAGGACAGCTACTAAAATTAAATTTGCAGCAGAACTATTTCTGTGGGTTGCAGCTGTTCAATCTCTTATTTACAAACTTACAATCGCCACCTAAAGAAATTGTCTTTAATCAAATGCGCCAGAGAAGCGAACAATGGGCTGAGCCCGAGTCACAGGACCCTTGACCAGGTCCAGTCGTGATGCCTTAGAATTTTTAGAGAACAAAAAAATTGTCATAAGGATTGTTGTTATTATCATTATCTTTTGTTTTTTATATATTTGTTTGGTGAGGGGCTAAGGGCAAAAAGGATAACCTCCCAAGTCTCAAATCTAAAATGCTGATCCATTGGGCTGATTGGTAAATATTGTCAAGGGTACGCTGGATAATATTTTAATAATTTTTTTCGAGAGACAATTTGAATGATAATTGAGCTTTAGCCATGAAATTTTGACGGGGCAATCTTTGTTTGACTTGTAAACCCATGATGGCATGATCCATGATTTGTGTATTTAAATGGTGTTTCTTTTTTTATCATATTATATTGTATTTTTTGAATATGGAAAGGCTTTGTGGATGGTACTAAGTTCTAACACCCCAATTAGAAGCAAAATTTGTGCCTCCTTATACAATTTTCAATCCTTGCAAGGTTTGTTTTTGCCTGTAAATCTAATACGGTTAATTAAAGTTTACACTGATTAATTTGACAATTAACTGTTATCATTGTTATAAAAAAAAGATTTAAATACTTTTTACATATATGGGAGGGGTAAATCGGTAATCTCAACTTGAGATTTACTTCTAACAAAGAAAAAAAAATTATTAGTAAAGAAAAATTTTATATATTTAAGCTTAAAAAATTAATTAATTTATTGGTTACATGAGTATTTTCTGGTTTTCATAAAAAAATTATAGGATATAATCGATATACCGCCACGTGGTATAACCAATTTACCATGTAAGTGTATTATTGGACGATGTGTTTATATTAGTAAGGTATAATATTAATAACATTCACTCATATTATAATATATAGACTAGTTATACCATGTATCAATATATCGGTTATACATAATAATTTCTCGTTTTCATGGACTTCACAATTCATCTTAGCAAGTTTAATTAGAGAAGGAAATTTTTTTTTTTTTTTTCAAAGTTCTTAATGGCTATTTATTAAGAGTAAATAATTAATGACATTAGACTTTTTTTATTTAAGAGGGAGAAATCAATTTTAAAATCTCTCCAACATTATGGAAAGAGGTAAATTTAAAATCAAATTAAAAAATAATTTTTTTTTTTTTTTCATATGATTCAAATTCAATGAAGGTTATGAACAATTTCGGTAAAACATATATATTTTTTCAATAATGCTAATTGTTCCACATTTTTTTTCCTACATTTGTATCTCACCTTATGTGTCATTACTTTACTAGAAGGGTATTTCATTTTTATTTTTTAGCTTTTATTTTTTATTTTTTAGTGTTCAATGTATGAATACCATGTAAGGTGGTATGAAATTGTGGTATAAAAATGTGGTAAGTGTAATATTACTGATATTTTTTTGGTAAGAAGTAAAACATAGTTCAATTACAAGAAAAAAAGGACAGCCTTTTGCAAATTTTTTTAATTTTAAATTCTTTTATCAATAATGCTAGTTGTTCCACATTTTTTTTCCACATTTGTATCTCACTTGATGTGTCATTACTTTACTGGAAGGGTATTTTCTTTTTCTTTTTTAGGTTTTATTTTTTAATTTATAGTGTCCAATATATGAATGCCATGTAAAATAGTATGAAATTGTGGTATAAAAATATGGTAAGTGTAACATTACTGTTCTTTTATATAACAGTTTTTTCAAGTTGACTTCTTTTTTTCTTTTTCAACTTCGGTAAAACATATTTCTGACTTCATTCTCTCATTCTCTCTCTCTCTCTCTCTCTCTCTCTCTCTCTCTCGTGACTTTCGCTGTGCTCACCACCCAGTTCGTGCATAACTATAAAATCTCTCTCTCTCTCTCTCTCTGTCTGTTAAGACAAGGAACCGATTAAGATTCTTAAGACATAAAAAGGGTTTCACTGTAAGTTGCTCTGTCTCTCTTCCCCAATTTCATATGCTTGATAATATGCATGTATGCCATATGGGTTCTTCGGTTTGTTGAATTGTTGAGGGCAATTTCTATCAGCTATTGAAATTACTTTAATTTTAGTGCATGTATTTTGGGCTTTTATGGGTCGAACTATTGTGCTCTTTACCTACCACACAATTTCTCCTCGTGCTCAGTCATGATTACTGCTAGTTTTTTTGTTTTTTGGGGTGGGGTTGGAGGGATTCTTAATTAAGTGGTCAACGTTATGGAACAGTGGTTTTGGCTTGGATTATGCTTGAAATGAAAGAATTAGTTTAACGTGAGAATTAGTTGGAGATCCAGTGGTTGGGAGGCCTAAATGGTATGTTACAATGGTAGAATATGAATACTGTTTAAGACCCACAAAAGAATAAGGAGGATGATGAAGAGTTTGTACCTGAATTGCGGAAATGGTTGTAGATATTGTTTTCAGTCAATAAGTTAATGAAAAAGGAGACCCGTATATACGTAGTAGTAAGTCTTAGTAATACTGGTTTTGACGGCTTAGTGTTGCACTATACTAGGGATCTGAGTTGTGTAATTTAGGGTTATAGCAAGCTAGTGATGCCAATAAGGTAGATGTAGAGGAGAAAATAAAGATAATAACAATGAATTGGTTTAATTATCTTTGAGAAACACCAAAAGATGCTATGAGTTTGAATAGAAGCAAAGATTTAGGAATTCAATCACACGCAATGCATGGTCACAAACTTTAGGTCTAGGATGACGAAATCAATTGGATTAGAACATCGGGGTTGTTTATACTATTTATATACTTTTTACCAATTAGAATGAATGACGCCAGAAGAGATGCTGTGAATAATTTTTTGTTTTCATTGGTACCTATATTCCCTAATATTAGTTTAGTGATCACTTTAGAAGGCAATGTTTTCCAAGGTTTTGATGGGACTGTCCTCTTTTTAGTGGTGTGTACTAAAGGAATCATTTGTTTAAGTGTTAATTTAAGAATAATACATTTAACTTAGTAACTCTGGAAACTTTGGTTGAGTAATTGGTAGAAAACTGTTGATTAAACCATCGAAACTTATGGAGCTTCTATATTCATATTTTATTTGAGTTGGTGTTTAAGAGGCCAATCTTGTCAGATGTGAGATACTCAGCCTCCAGCTTCCTAGACTTGAATTTGATGACTTTGATGCCTGTTGGTTTGCATTTAATTTGGATATATATAATTTGTTTTTGGTTTGCAGGTGGCATTTATGTGTTTAATTGCGTAAAATGTTTGATTCTGGTTACAAGTCGCAGTACTTGGGAGGGCAGAGAGAGAAGTTTGTGAGGTAACCAATGTAACTTTTTGCTTTGTCATGGTTGCACTTTTTTTTTAATTTTTTTTTTTCAAAGGGCGTGGTTACAAAGATATGAAGGACAACATTGTATAAAAATTATATTACGGGGAAAAAAATCTTATGAAGCAAGTATTCAATAATGCAATGGGCGTCTATCTCTTTTGTTATGGATATAAGTCATACCTTTTGACATGGATGCGATTTATCATTCATGAGTGATGCCCACCCTACAGAATTTTATCATGTGTGTGAATTGGAGCAACATGGAAGATAATATTCACTACTGACTGAAGTTATTATTTACTTTTCTGAAAAAAAGTTATTAGTTACTGGTACATATTGTCAAAACAAAGAAATTGTATGTTTAATGTATTTCTACTGAAAATATAATTGAAATCTTTGTACCTGTTTGTAGAGTCATGGACTCAGGAAAATTACATGTGAAATGTTGAAAATTGTCTGACATGCTAATTTTATCATGCAATATTGATTTTACCATGAAAAAATGCCAAGATCTGGACCCAGCGTTCGACAATGTTGTTTTACATGTTGGTACGACTAGTGGAAAATCATGCCTGCATAAAATGTAGGAAGTATATAGTTTTCAAATCCAATAAAAAAGAGCAAGTTTCTTAACTAGAAAATATGTTGAGATATATCTTTAGAAAATTGCTTTATGCAACTATTCTACCTGCTAGATTGTTCTCTTTTATAATTACTTCGAAATATTGGTATTTGATTCATGGTATATTATGTATTGATTAGTGGTGTCATTATAGTTCCTGGTTATTTATGATGAAAGTTGAAGATTGATGTTTTGTATAGTGTGGAAAACAGATTTGGGTCATATGGTAAAAAACAGGCATCTAATGTTGTGTTTCTTGGCACCGTTTATCTAATTTATAGGCTGGATGACTTGGACTCTAGATTATCATCATCTTCTGATACTGGAGTGAGAAGATGTGGATTTAATATTGAAGGACTAAGCCGGACTGGTCATGCAAGGGATACATCTTTTAAGAGAGGAATGAGAAAGGGGTCTGAAGGACTTAAGTCGATCGGTCGATCACTTAGATTTGGGGTTTCTCGTGCTGTGTTCCCTGAAGATCTTAAAGTGTCAGACAAGAAGATACTTGATCCTCAGGACAAATTTCTCCTTTTGTGGAATAGACTTTTTGTCATATCATGTATTCTGGCAGTGTCTGTGGACCCTCTGTTTTTCTACCTGCCAGTCGTCAATGGTTCATCAAATTGTCTTGGTATAGATCGAAAGTTGGCTATCATTGTGACCACATTACGGATGATTATTGATGCTTTCTATCTTATTCACATGGCTCTCCAGTTTCGGACAGCTTACATTGCTCCATCATCTCGGGTTTTTGGACGAGGTGAACTGGTGATTGATCCGGCACGAATAGCCAGGCGATACTTACGATGTTATTTCATCATTGATTTTCTTGCTATACTACCCCTACCACAGGTAAGATTGGGTTACCCTGAATCCACCTATACATTGGGTAATTATTGGCATATTTCATTATGTATTAGAAGATTGTAAAAATACACCTGAGGCGGATATTGTTAGCCTTCATTGCTAAATGAATTTATTAAGCACACCAACACTAATTTGTTCTTTATATATCTTGTTTGAATCATAATGTGGCAATTTCCTCTTTAGCTTCATTCTCACCTTCTCGAACCTTGTCTTAGGATTTAACCTTTCGGAGGACCCTAAATAAATAATGCAAGGTTTATGATCCTTTGTACCTGCTCGTTTTCAGACAGAGATAGATATCTATTCCCCGCCTTCATTCAAAATGAAGCTTCTTTGACATCAAATGGATTCATTGTTCATATAGAATATATGTCATTAATGCTATGAAGTGCATGGAATAAATATTGCTGCATTTCTGTAACTTTGTTTCTTGGAAATTTGGCATTATCTGGAAACATCTACAGGAGCTTTTTGTCATTTTCAATTGCTGCAGATTGTAGTTTGGAGGTTTCTCCAGAGTTCCAAAGGTTCAGATGTGCTTGCTACAAAGCAGGCTTTGCTTTTCATCATCTTGCTTCAGTATATTCCCAGACTTCTTCGAGTCTTACCTTTAACTTCAGAACTGAAAAGAACAGCTGGCGTCTTTGCTGAAACGGCTTGGGCAGGTGCTGCTTACTATTTGCTATTGTACATGCTCGCTAGTCATGTAAGTACCTATTCGGTATCTAATTTTTGTTTTCTGCCTTGTTCAATTGCTAGATGCCTGGATGTTATTAAATCTGCCTAGTTTGGTTTTTTGTCATAAACTTTGCATAGAACTTTCTGGCTTTTGTTTTTCATATGTAATTAGATTTTTGAAATATAGCTCTTATGTTTACCTTTTTAACTAATTATCTATTTCTTCATTAATTTAGCTACATTGCAGTCTGTAAAACATGTATAATTATCCTTGTATAAGTTGCAAATGTGCTGCACTTTTTCTAGGTCAAAAAATGTCCTTTTCTTAACTTTGTTCTTTTTGAATAGTGATGCAATTTATGTTCCTCATAAAATTTTTAATGTTGGTTGGGCTCGAATCTAATTCTATCAAGCATTAATTTTCTTTTAATCCTGATTTACTAAGCTGGAAATATTACTTTTCTATGGCGTAATCATTATCTGTTGGATGAATCTTTGCAGATAGTTGGGGCATTTTGGTATTTGTTAGCTGTAGAACGGAATGATACATGCTGGCAGAAGGCTTGTACTGAGATCGGGAAACCATGTGATACAAATTTCTTGTACTGCGGAAGCCAAAACAAGTTAAATAATGATACTTGGTCCAATATTACTGGAAACATCCAGTCAAAATGCTCAACAGATGATAACAATGCGTATTTTGATTTTGGAATCTACAAACAGGCTTTATCTTCTGGCATTGTTTCATCAAAGAAGTTCCTCTCTAAATACTGTTACTGTTTATGGTGGGGGCTACAGAACTTAAGGTACTGATGTTTTCTTTTATGTGGTGGTTTTACTTGATGTTACAAATAAAAAGTAGGATATAACTTGTTTATTTTGATTGGATTGTTGTTGGTTAAGGTTGGCTTTATTTTTCAGTTTACTTCTTGGTTATTTGTTCATGCCAACATATTCTATCCTTGTTTCACGAATGAACTTGCATCTCCATTGAAATTTAATTTTGCCATTGAGAAACTGTGTAATAGTTCCTGCAATACTTGCTCCTCCATTCACTGTCTCTTGTGAGTTTGAAAGTTGTAGCTCTTTAGTACATTTTCTAATGTTTTTATTTTTATTTTTTATACAGTACACTTGGCCAGGGGCTTGCAACCAGCACCTATCCTGGGGAGGTTATATTTTCCATATCATTAGCTATATTTGGACTGATCCTCTTTGCACTTCTGATAGGAAACATGCAGGTAAAGTCTTGATGCCTGCTGCTTTGATTTCATTTCAGACTTAAAGGGAGACAAAGATACAGAAAGGAAAATCAAACCTTTTAATGTATCTTTGGATTTAATTATGTTTCAATTATCACTAAATAAATGTTGGCCGCTCACATCTTACCATTTTTGAAAGAAATAGCAATTTTGGATAGTGCTAATATTTTGGATATTGTGCTATTGTGACAGACCTATCTTCAGTCTCTTACTATTCGACTTGAGGAGATGAGGGTCAAAAGGCGTGATTCAGAGCAGTGGATGCATCATCGCTTGCTCCCACAAGACCTTCGGGAGCGTGTTAGGCGATATGATCAATATAAGTGGTTGGAAACACGTGGGGTGGATGAGGAGAGTTTGGTTCAGTCTCTACCGAAGGATCTTAGGAGAGATATTAAGCGGCACCTCTGTTTGGCGTTAGTGAGGAGGGTATGATTATTATTTCTTTCATACTTTGCGCATATTTCTAGTTGTAATTGTTTGCAAATTCGTTGGTTGGTCCCACCATGATTTATTCGAAAAAGTTCATCAAAATATTGAAAAATTAGTTAGTATATTCTTCTTGTAAAAGCATAAATATATAAACTTTTTGAAGAAAGCATAGTGCTGATAAATTATAAATATATTTTCAGAATTCGTAAATGATGATACATTGAGAAATGTTTTTCTTGTTGTAATGTGTTTTTCACTGCTTACCACTCATTCCTTGTACTTTCTTAATTTAATACACAACTTCAACTAGTTAGAAGAACGTTTGTTGAGCTGACTGGTTAAGTGCCTCTATCCTATTTGAATAACAAATAGTTTCCAGTTGTTCTTAGGCTACAAGGCTCAAAATATCAACTGGGAAAGAATGTTATGTTTCTTAGAAGTTGAACCTTATGTTAAAATGCAACTTGTGAAAGAAATTTTTCTTTCAGATGAAGTTATTTTGGTCTATTTGTAATTGCCTTTCTATTGTATCAACCTTTTAATATGTGCATCAGCTCATTTTGTATGACTTTCCTGGTTATTGTAGGTTCCTCTGTTTGAGAATATGGATGAGAGATTGCTTGATGCCATTTGTGAGCGACTGAAACCAAGTTTATTCACAGAGAATACTTACATAGTTCGGGAAGGGGACCCAGTTGACGAGATGCTTTTCATCATACGTGGTCGCCTTGAGAGTGTAACCACAGATGGTGGTAGGAGTGGGTTTTTTAACCGTAGTTTTCTGAAAGAAGGTGATTTCTGTGGGGAGGAGCTTCTAACTTGGGCACTGGATCCCAAATCTGGCTCTAACCTCCCATCATCTACTCGAACTGTGAAGGCTTTAGCAGAGGTTGAGGCTTTTGCCCTTATAGCTGAAGAGTTGAAATTTGTGGCCAGTCAGTTTAGGCGCCTTCACAGTAGGCAGGTTCAACACACCTTTCGTTTCTACTCACAACAGTGGCGGACTTGGGCTGCTTGCTTTATCCAAGCAGCTTGGCGTCGCTATTCCAAGAGGAAAATCATGGAGCTCCGAAGGAAGGAAGAGGAAGAAGCGGAAGCAGAAGCATCAGGAGGTGTCCGCAACAATGTTAGTATCGGTGCCACCTTTTTAGCTTCCCGGTTTGCTGCAAATGCACTTCGTGGTGTTCACCGAAATAGGAATGCAAAGAGCGCTCTGAGTGCTCAGAGTGCTCGGGACTTGGTCAAATTACAAAAGCCTCCAGAGCCTGATTTTAGTGCTGAAGATGCAGATTGATTTGTGATGTTTATGACTCGTTCAAAATGCTGATTACTGTCTATTTTCTAGGTGGTCACAAACAATGTATTATATACAAATTCCAGCTTGGAATTGCAGTTGTAACGGCTGCTTGAAGAAATGTTAAAACTGTGCCTGTGTTGCATATTTGTTTTCCATTAAATCGGGGGTGGAGGCAGCTATGTACTTGTGTTATTATTTTCGTACAAATAGGCACATTCTTCAGCAATCAGCAACTTAAATCTGATTTCGTGTGGGTCACTGACCCTATGCGCCAGTCATTGCTTTACAATCCCCACAAATGCTTGAGATTGCTTGGAAGGTATTCCTTAGAGGTCAAAGATTCGAAGCACTTGCTGAAGCAAGTAGCAACCATATGGTCCATATCTTTGTGCAGAAAGTTGTTACCATGTTTGGATTAAGAACCCACCAATTACTGGCTGCTCCTAGTCCTATGTGGATAAATGGAAGTCATTTTTCTTCATTTCAATTTTCCATTAATATACTGTTCTATCGTTTTAACTCCAAGTAAAATTAGATGCAGAGAGCAAAACAAATAAAGAAATATTACAGTGATTTCAATTGGGCATAGAAAATTTGAAGGACGGTTGAATTGATTTTGCACTTCATTCTTTTATCCAAAAAAAAAATAACAATTTAAATAAATAAATCTCTACTGATATATTTGACAAGAGAAATGAGCAAATAGAGACAGTAGCAGTGTTAGATACAGGAACTACATTTTCATTCCTTGAATAGGCATGGAGCCATTGACGATGGTAAGATTGCTTGACAATTCTCACAAGTGTTCTCGTATGGAACAAGAAAAAGACGTGATATAAGGAACAAATAAACAAAAAGAACTAGAACTGACAAAGAACCTGTATGGAGAAAGGCTAAAATAAGAATTTCTATGACTTAAGATTCAAAATTGAACCCAATAGGTAACTCCACAAGGACATCCTGCATGTACCATCAGATTGACTTTTGTGCTTCCTCGTGTAGAAACAAATGGACCATTTCCTTCATATTATGACTATTACTCAGTCAATCTTCACTGATGAATAGATGAGCCTGGTGAACCAGAAGCATGCATAGAAACCAATTGTACCAGTCAGCACAAAAAAAGCATACGAAGCAATCAGCATATACCCGAAGTACAAGGCTCCAGACACTGGCTTCTTAATGTCAAGCTTAGTAAAGAAGTAGAAGGCAGCATAAAGGAAAAGGTAGAGTGCCGAGGAGCCTGAAGTCAAATACGACCTCCACCACCAAAGGTAGTCTTCGCTGCACAACTGGAAGTAGCATAGCACAATTGTGATCTCAGCACAAGTGATGATGAGGATAATGAAGACGATGAAAAGGAATCCAAATATGTAATAGAACTGATGCAACCATATCGAGGTAAGGATGAAGAAGAGCTCAATAAAGACAGCCCCAAATGGGAGTATGCCTCCAATTAGGATAGAGAAGGCTGGATTCATGTACCATGCCTGCTCCGGGACCTGCCTGGGAATCTTGTTGGTTTTCACAGGATCCTCTATTGCTGGCTTCCTAAAACCCACATAGGCACCAACAAATATAAGTGGAACTGAAATGCCAAACCATAAGAATACGAGAGCAAACATGGTTCCAAATGGCACTGCCCCAGACGATTTCTCGCCCCAGATAAGAGCATTCAAGAAAAAGAAAATAGCAAAGGCAGTTGCAGGAAACATGAAAGCTGTTTTGACAGTGATTTTCTTCCATTCTGTTCCCTTAAACATCTTATAGAGACGGGCTGAAGAGTATCCAGCAAAGAGACCCATAAAAACCCAGAGGAGGAGCATGGCAGTCATCAACCCACCTCGGTTGGAGGGGGAGAGGAATCCAAGGACTGCAAAGAGCATGGTGACAAGAATCATCCCAAAGAACTGAACACCTGTCCCAACATACACACACAGGAGATCTGAGTTTGTTGGAGGTCTGAATACATCACCGTGGACCAGTTTCCATCCTGTCTCTTCTTGGGCTTCTTCTTGGGTCTCTAGTTGGTTGTACTTGGAGATATCTCGGTAAAGCGTCCGCAACATGATCATAGCCACCATGCCCGATAAGAAAAGAACAATCATCAAAGAATTAACAATTGAGAACCAGTGGATTTGATCATCAGCCATCAGAAGATATGTGTCCCACCGAGATGCCCATTTCACATCACTCTCCTACAAGGTTAAACAAAAGGCAAGACAATCAAAAAGGAATGAGGTTGAATCCTACTCAAAATGGAAAACAAAGAAGTCTTACTGATAAGCATAGGAAAAGTCACCAACCTGGAACTCAACATCATAAGTGAATATAATTTCCTTTTTTTCTTCAACCTCTTGAGGAGATTCAGAGCTGGTCACTGTGCGCTTTGCATGGGGATCACAGGTTTTTAAACGTAGACTCTCACTCCACTCACCGTCATATTCATGCCTAACACTGCATTCATCAAAATAATTCACTCCCGTCATACGGGCATGAACTAGCAATGAAGAAAGAAAAGAAAACAACCTAATTAGACTATGATTGAGAAGGATCATAAATAAATACCTGAATGGTCTGACCTCAAACCCAACAATCCTGGCAGATTCTGTCATTGGATCTTTGTGATACTTGACTGTAAATGTTAAGTGATTGTTGATAAAATGCTTTTCATCCTTGTTCTGTAAACGTTGAAAGGAAAAAAGAAAAATCAAAACTCTTGTATAAGCACATCACAAAGAGTTAAGATCACGTATAGAACAAATGCTAATTGGTCCAACAGCTACCCCAGCGTATTGCCCTCTGAGACCAACATGAAAGCCATGTTGATACACTATGGAATTTTCCTGATCAGGCCTTGGTATAGGAACAACCAGGGGGAGATTATCCAGAATCCTGTATTCAACACAAATTATCAGAAGATTCATGCCATAAAGTTGAATCAATTGCTCATCACATAGGACCATATAATTCACATGTATGATCTTCAAAATTGGACCCTCACATGTTCACGCGATACTCATCATCTATCTTTTCCTTAAATTCCTTTGCAGTTTTTGCATTAAGAATTACACGACATACGACGCTGCACATCTGTGGTTCTCTCATTTTGAACTGCGACAAACAAAAAATTCTTAGCTGCTCAGTAACCAAAACAAAGGACAACACAAACATAAAAATAATACTCTTTAAAAATCTACTTTACCTCATAAGGAGAGTTTTCAATACGATCACCACGAAGAACTTCCCCAAGATTCTCTGCACTGTCAACTATATGCTCAGGAGGACAGTATGGGAGGGAATAGTATGAGTAAGGAAGTTGAGTTTTTGTAGAGCTTAGTTTGTTCACTTTCACATTCAAGGGATCTCTCTGCACGTATGAAAGTCCAAACAGCATGAATATGACACCATCAGATAGAGAAGGTGCAATTATTAATCAACACCAGAAAAATTTAATCACACAGATCATTCATTAAAGAATGAGGCCTACTATACCAATAATAGATTAAAAAGTCCAGAAAATTTACGTCATCAGAGTCTGGGGTCATCCTAGTTGTACATAATACTTTACTATCATATGTCAGTCCATTAAATGTTTCCTTCCAAGCCCTTTTATTCCTTACTTATGAATGTACTCTATCGTTTCTTCACTATTGCAAAGTTAGAAAAATATTTCACTGAATCAAAGAAGCTATACAACATATCCTAGTGGGTAGCGTTTTCTTTTACCCCGAAAATTGCGAAGACCTACTGAAGGAATGAGAAAAAATAAATAAACAAATTTGACAAATTTGGATTGTTCTTATAAAATGTTATTATACTGGCATTGTTGTATCCCAAACATTAAACTCAACCAATAGTTCACGTAATATCAGAAACCAACAAAGATATACAACATTCTAAGCCAAAAAGAAAAAAAAAATACAGAAATGCAGCAAATCCAGCTTAGATCTCAATGGCCCACGTCATAAAAATCGCATATTTATAAAAGGTTCGCCAAAAGACCCAAAATTATAAACACCCAAATGCCAAAACTTACCCGGATCTGATTGGCACTAAGAAACACGCATCAAGAAACTGCCATGGCCTAGACCTAGATTCAACCACGTCCACATGCAAGCATACACACACACACACACACACAGAAACACACACACAATGTGCACACATATATACAATTACACACAAATAGACTCATTCATTCATATGCATACATATATATATATATACAGAGAGAGAGAGAGAGCTAAGAATGCTTACGGTTTGAAAATCCTGAGGGGCAACACCAGGGAGATAGAAGCAGCGAGCATGGAAGAAGAACAAAAGACAGACAGAGATCCATAGCTGAAAAGCGAGAGGTCCTCTCGCCATGGCTTCGTCGCACAAGATCTAGATCCACCTCCTCCCTCCGCGACTCTGTGTGTTGGTGTGGATTGTATGTGATGTATGTATCAGTGAGTGGTTGGCTTTTGTTTCTATAAAAGCACGAGAAGAACGAGACAGCGCTCTCTCTCTCTCTCTCTCTCTCTCTCTCTCTCTCTCTGCACCAAATGCTTGGGTTGCTGCAATTTGCGAATTGGGATTTACGAGACGAGGCTGACCATTTGAAATCTCCTCATCGCCGTTTGATCTTTTTGCATGGCTCTGATGTGCGATCCAGATTTGCTTCAACTCCATGACGGACTGACGGTGATTACAAGTTTTCGCATGAACAAACATTGCTTAAATGTCACTCTCTTCTAGTCAAACTTCCGTTCTTTTTTTTTTTTTTAAAGTGGCCAAAAAAAAAAAAAACTTCCGTTCTTTTTTATATTTTTATTCTAAATTACAAGTTTACAACAATGCACTTTAAACTTTAAAGTGTTAGCAAAAAAAAGTAGATAGAGAAAAACTTGAAGTTGACCTATTGTTTCTATTTTTGACAAAGATATTTAACTCATTAATTATTGAACACATTGGTTGATCATGTAAAATCGACCATGTTGCTTGTGATTGGAAAGTTTATATTTCTATTGGTAAAAAAAAAAAAAAACTATATTTTAATGATAATTTTTATAGAAAATTAGAATTAAATATTAAATCTCAATAATTTTTTGGTATAGCATGAAGACCATTAATATTTTAATTGAACTACCAAATTTAAATGTAGTTTTTTAGATTAGGTCACAAATATGTTGGCCCCTTTGATTTGAGCATTTTCCATTTGACATTTTTATTCTTTGGCCCACATATAATGAGTGTTAGTTAAAATGTATAAGGTTTTGGTAAAATTGCCCTTGAGGCTTATATATTATCTTGAAAATTTGCTAATGTAGTCTCAACTTCACATTTAGTTGTGACTGTACGACACTCACAACTTCAAATTTAGTTGTGACTGAGCGACAGTCACATCTAAGTTATGAGACAGTCACAGTTAAGTTGTGACTTAATTGAATTTTTTTTAGAGAAATTATACTACAATATAGTATAAATAGATGTCAAAACAATACTTTTACTCAAAATAATATATAGTATAGTTGTCTGAGTTGTCTCTTTCAATTTACCAAAACAGTTACAGTTAAGTTGTGACTGGATTGATTTTTTTTTTTAATACAATATAGTATAAATTAATGTAATATTTGTGATGTAATATTATTTTTATTTTTTTATTGTAGTGGCATGTGATGTAATATTTGTAAATTTTAATACCTTTTACTTTATTAATTTGTTTGACTTTTCAACTAGTACCTAATCTAAAATGTTATTTAATTTTTGTACCTAAACTAAAAAATTATTGAAATTTAGTAGTTAAAATCAATGGACCTTAATTTTTAATGGTTTTTTATTTTGAATATTTCTTACATTTCTCATCTCTTCTCTTTTTCTATTAAATTTTAGAAAACGTGATCAAACAGATCCATAATTTCACATAAATGTTTTATTGAATTTTTTTTTAATCAAAAAGGGTTTATTGAGGTAATCTCAGTGATTAATTATAGAAAATATGTATAACAATTTTTTGTTTAAATATTTATTATGAAATACTTTGCTCTTAAGCTCTAGTATTTTTAAGCAATGCACAAAACAAAGTGCACTTTGAGGCTTTTAGTCATATAGCCAATAGGAATTCACGAGTACTACTCCATCCCAATATCGATTAACATCGAATAAGTTTGAGGCGGAAATTCATTTTTTGTTTTCGTGCTTTGAATTCATGGAGTTTTCGCAATTATTAGTGGGTAGCCCAGTTAGAAAGACCATCTATACGCAAATTCGATTCTCCCTCCCCCTAAATCTTAAAAAAAAAAAAAAAATAATAATCATGGAGCCTTCAGTATCAATCGAAATCCAATAACACAAGTGGGGTTATGGCTGTTTAACTTCTTTGCCTCTTATGACACCTCTCGGAAGTGTACAATTTAAGACTGCTTTGGACCACGATATTATTCATTATTGGCGCCTCAATGAAAAATAAACTCTAACAACTTTCATTAAAATCTGATTTAAACGAGATTAATATAAAAGGAACAATGCAGTTTGATGAAGTCCTGAGCAAGAAACAACCTTGAGTTAGGCTTTGCTTGAAACGTAACATTACGTACTAACCATGATTTATCTTAACCAACCGCAGCTAAACTTTTTTGCTTCTTTTTATTAAACGAGAAGAGGGGATTTTCTCACTGACCAAACAATTCAGGAAACATGATTCCAGTAATTTGAGCACAGATTAAAGCTCATTAGTTCAATGAGTATATATCCAAACGCTTGAAAAAAAAACTTCACTTAAGAGTATATCAAATTCCATTAAGAAAAACTTGAGGGTAAAGTGATAGAACATATCGTCAGACACTTGAAGTGAAATTACATCCACAACCTCTTTTGATGCACCTTAGAGTAAATTGAAGATCACTGTATTATAATAAAAGTTCAAAAAAATATTGTGCATAACATAACAATCTAAATCTCATCAACTATGAGCAAGATCTTCAATACTCAGAGGAGAAAAATAGTGAGGTGGTGGTTCAAAACAGATGCATATCAATTTTCCTCAGGAGCAGGTGGGTCAAGCATTCTCACAGTACGAGGTAGCATAAACTCAGCAAATATGGGATAGTGGGAGGATGGATAATATCCATCAATGTTATCATTCACCACTTCACACAAAACAGGAATAAGAGATCTACCTCTGAAAAGAATCCAATCTATGTGTAGATCCTGCGTTTGGCGATCCCAGCAAAGGCAGAGGGCTCTGAAAATCAACTTGAGGAATTCAAGAGCTCCTTGTTTGTCACCTGACAGCGACACAAACAATAAAATTAGGCCATGCTCAGCGAGCAACATTAGCTGTATAAGTGGTATAGTCAGGTACCTTTAAATCCATGAAAAGTGCGAATAAGGGAAACATTTTTCCTCACACGGGCATTAGGCCATGCATCCCTCATATCCCCCACCACACCATGCTCTCTGCAGGCAAGCCAAGAGAAGAGATTTACCAAAAAGAACAAGATTTTAGATAAAAGCCACAGGCTATCGGGACAGTCTCATACCAGGAAGAGACTAGCATATAAATTCATCTCACACAATAACTATGCGAGGATATGCATTTGGTAATACCAATTTTTAATGATCCTATCCACCAAACAAAGGACAATGCAAAAGCAAAAAGGGATCTAGTGGGTTTGCTACAGTGGGAGGGGATCAGAAAGAGGATAACAGGAAAGAGGTGTCTTAGATGTCTGCACTGAGGTAGTACTATAAGTAGAGTATAAAATGAATAATGTTCCTTGCAAAATGAATGGCAGCCTGCAAGAAGCATCATAGTTTCCTACTAATCTCCAGAATCCCTAACCTTTATTTTTTCTGGTTGCCCATATTATTACTTCACTCTCTTCATGCGGGCGACCTTAAAAATCTCATAATTTACATATGGGTTCTTATTTTTTAAAATGGGTAACTTGTAATAGACATGAAACTAGAAAATTGAGTGTATAAAAACAGTTGGATATCCACATGTTAGTGTTACCTTGATCTCCCAAGAAGAAAACGCCCGGTAGTTGATTCCTTTTGTGTGTTGAATCCTCCACAATATACAACTGGCAAGCTAGGTGGTAAGGATGCAATGTGCTGCCAGGTGAGCAAGGCACTTCGCCTACGGGCACGAGGACTGAACTCATCCATGTTTGTATTTACTATCTGGAATGAAAACCCAGGTGGCTCAACTCCTTTCAGTTGAAATGTGTGGACATCATGTCAAGAGAACAATTGATATAGCACTCTTACATGAAAATAATTAAGCAGCCAGTGAATGATTTAAGTTAGAGAAAGTAAAATGGTAAGGATATCACCCATGTTGCAATACATGGCACTACCGAACCCCATGACATGCTTCCAGGGACAGAAGGTGACTCTGACAGCCAAAATGTTCCACCTTCAAGAAGCTCCACCTTCATTTTATAAAAGAATGGCATAAAGGTCCAACTTTGCAAATCCTTCTGAGGAATGCCAACATTAGACAGGTATTGTAGCTCGATCAAAAAAGTAATTTATACCTTCGCCTTGTCATAGAATATGGTGCAATGTTCATCTGAAGTGTCTTCAGGTCCTTTTCTTGATACTCCAAATTGATCATAACCTAATGGATGAAATACAAACGGTTTACTAGTAGTGGCCATACAAACGTTTTACTGTCCACTGTGATTGTACAATTAATTGGTTCAATAAAATTTTGTTTCCCATAAGAAAAAATGGATAAAATACAAACAGTCCAATCATAAGTGGAAAATCCAGGCTTAGGATAAAGATGAGATACATGGACATAAGATCATTGCATTCTATATAATGACAAATGGAGCCAACAAACTGTTCTTCAAAATGGATCATTGTGAAACATGAAATAATCTTGTTATGAGAAAAAGACATGAAAGGGTCTCAGACACCATAGTGTGTGTGTATATATATAACTTATAAAATACTGCTCTCTTGTCAAAAATTGAAACATGTCTTCAAGAAAGCCAGCATTAAGAGTTTTGGTCATTTAGTCATCTTTTAAACACTGCACTAAAGCGCAGGGCCAAACGTCCCATCCCTCAACCATATGACAAAGATGCTAATTCTACGAACTGGAAATTGAACTCTTGTAAAGAAAGTTACCTGGCAATCCCTGCTGAAGATAATCCAATTGCGATTTATTACCTGAAACAAATATAGATATTAGAAATATTAATATAGAAACAAGATATGCACCCAAATATTAACATCTCAATTAAAGTTTACAATCTACCATTTTGAACATAAACAAGTAACAAGACCACAATTAAATTAAACCCAATTCAATCATCCTGCAAAAGGAAGAAAATGACCAAGTAAAATAAAAAGCCGTCAACCCCCAGACATTTCAACTGTGAAACTCAACTATATCCAAAAAGAACAAAAACCCACCTCCAAAACACAACGAAAGAAGACCCAGATGAACCATTTCAAGCAAATCACAAGCACAAGCAAGATCCATATGCAAATAGGAAATAGCAGCTATGAAAGCAGAGGCAAAGATACCTTGTTGGGTACATAGAATCATTGGAGAATAACTAGTAACGACGCTTATACATAAATCCCTTCTCTTTTCCCATGAATAAGGACTATCTGCTGTCTGATCTTCATGAAGATTGAAGGTCATCACAGTCAAAGAAACACTCATTTTATTCCTTGTGGTGCAAATCTCTATGTGCCCTTCTTATTATTTCTACATGATCGTATATTATGTATTGCTCCACAGAGAACAAAGTTAGCAGATTTTGGTGGTATATTCCATTCTTGTGAACTGAGGAGTAGATTCGGCAAACAGAGTATGATATTGAAGAAGCTGAAGTATTAAAATGCAAAAGAAGCAGAGAGAGAGAGAGAGAGAGAGAGAGAGAGAGAGAGAGAGAGAGGCTCAAATTTCAATAATGTCTGAACTGAGAGAATTTGTCAAATGTTTAAAGCGGTTTTGACTGCTGGCAAGCAGGTCATAAAACTTGACGCCTACTGCCAGTCTACCAGGGCGCAAAGCCGAGCAACCAGCAATCACTTTTCTTTTCTTTTTTCCCCCAAGTCATGACAGTTGATATTTTTCGATTTTTTAGTTTTTCAAAAAAAAAAAAATTAAAAAATTAAAAATATGGAAGGGTTAGATGCGAACAAAGTCTGATAAATGTTGGATTTTTTCTTTTCACGGGAATAAGGAGAAAAAAAACTGACTAATAAACGGTTATAATTTTTTGAAATTCACCCTCCCTGAGTTCCACCAAAGAGCGACCTAAATAATTTAAGTAGTAAAATATGTAGTGGCCAAAAAAATTAAAAAAAGAAGTAAAACATGTAGAGTAGAAGCCCGGCCTAGATTATTTGATTTTAGTTGATGGAGAAGGTTTTGAACATGACAATCCACAAGACTGCCATGCAAGATCTTGCGGAGTGATAGATCTACTTCGATTCCATATGTTATGTCCCAAAGATAAAACTTGTCTTTCCAAGACCAGTTCGCAAAGAATAAGAGTAACCAACACCTTTTCTTTCGTCTTTATTTTTTATTTTTTTGGTGTTCTGGAAACAAGAAAACAAGTAAATACTAAATATACAGACTGAGACTTCAAAAAGATTTTTCAAAGAAAGATATCATAGAGATTTAACTCCTCGCAGTAAAGCTTAAATAAGACCATGCCTCGGCCCATAAATCTTTCCATCTCTTTTCCTGCACATTTTATTCATAAACTCAAGTCACAGAATCAAAGAACTCCATCAAGATGCATCTGTTTCCTCTTCTGCCGACACTGATGTAATATTTCTCCTGATAGATACTTCAGGCACCTAAGAAGAGTTCTTCAAAACCCACTCCACCAGAGTAGAAACACCGAAACCTGTAGCAGTGCGTTTCTTATCATTCCAAACGGGTCCAGCCATGTCAATATGCATCCATTGAACTTTTTCATCAACAAACTGCAAAAACATAGTTGAAATTTTAGATTCTATAGAAGGCTTCCATGCAGGACATTTGCATTGAGAAGTGAGACAACAAGACACAAGCATGATGAAACTAAGGTGGGTTTTGTTGTAATGAAAATAATAAGTATACAACATTCCACAGGCGGTCACTATAATAGAATAACAACAAAGAGAGAAGCATAAGTGCTTATTGGTGATTAGGTTTATGAAGCAAGAAGCACAAAAGAAACCAAGACAATAGAATGATGAAATCATATACCTGTTTCAAGAAGAGAGCTGCACCGATCGCACCACCTTGACGACCACCAGTGTTCACCATATCAGCTACTCCCGATTTAAATGTCTCCCAATAACTCTCCTCCAATGGCAACCTCCAAAATTTTTCCCCACTGACCTCTGAAGCTGCAAATACCTCCTTTGCTAGGTCATCACTTGGTGTAAAGACACCTAAAAGGAAAATTTTAACATCAAATAAACAATTAGCAACCTGTTAAGTTGTAAAACAGTTTCAAAATGTATTAAGAAATTGAACACAAAGTAAACCTCAATAATCATCACTTAAAACCCCAAACTAAGCATCATCAGTTTCTTCAGTGCAACATTAAATAGAATTTGTTTATACCTGCTATTGAGGGTCCAAGAGCAACTACACAGGCACCAGTTAAGGTTGCCAGGTCAACAATCTGCAGAATACGATGGTGTTAGCAGTACTAGAAACCAGTATTATACATCTAAACAGGATCAATGCTTTTTTGGAAAAATTTTGTGGAATCACTCATGGGATACACAACAATTTTTTGTTAAAATACACTTTGGAAGCAACATGTAGGCATTAAACAATTATAAAGGTAATAATAACCACAAAGAACAGCATGCGGTCCTACTCATGAAGTTCCATAAGCTGAAAATTAGAATGGCAATACCTTCTCAACACCTTGGTTACAAGTATATACCAATGCATCTGCCAGAGTAAGTCTGCCTTCAGCATCAGTGTTATTGACCTGTGACAGAAATTGAAGCCAACAGAAGATTTTAGTTTAAAAAAACATGGAAGCTCGGCTTGTAGTTTAGAAAATCCCTTGTTAATTTCAGAGTGTCCTGCCCCAGCAATGGAATTAATGCTCTAATACACAAGAACTTGATTGAGAATTTTAGATGAGGACTTGATAGAAGCAACAATACAAAATTTCAATTTGAACTGTACTCACCATAAGATAAGGCATACATATATAGGATCCTTAATGCTATGTAGCACATTATTTAAGATCCAATAAGTCAATTAAACCTCTCATCAGTTGGGAAATATTTACTCATCTAGAAAATAATGTGTAAATAGATAGCTTAATGTTATGTTAAGTATATTTAGAATTAAGATCCAATGAGTCAATTAACCTCTTTTCAGTTAGAAGATGTGCATTTCTGGAAACCACAGAAACTGTACCTCAATGGTCTTTCCATTTGATGCTGTCACAATGTCTCCAGGCCTCATACCTGTTCCACTTATCATATTCTCACAAGCTGCAACAATGAAATGAACCTGCATATACAAGACCCATTATTGATACATACTGGTGCATATCACTAATTCAATCACTCAAAACTGAAACTGAGGATTAAAAGGTCGCCAATAGGTCATCTGGCATTTTTCCTCGCAATAGAAACACGGAAAACACAATGACTCACCTCTACACCAGGAGGTTTGATTTGACCAATGGCTTTTGCTGCACCTAATACAGCTGCTGAACCTCCCATATCAAATTTCATGAGTTCAATTGAACAGCCAGGTCCTGTCTTGATGTTGTAGCCACCACTGATAACATAGAAGATAGGAAGTCAAGAACCAGTAAAGACTGAGTGTTGGAGAAATCATAAGCAGAGAAGGGTATCACGAACTTTTATATTTGAAAATCACCAAACACACTTCCAATACTGTCAAGACAGGGAAAGGAGAGGAGAAATATAATTCATCTAGAGAAATGGCATACACAATGTGAGAAGAAAATGAAATACTGTCTTAACAATCACTTTAGTACTTAAAGACATCATACAACCATGAAATGAACCATTTAACACAATAAGTAACCTCTCAATCACAGATGTTGTAGCTTCACAAAATTTACAGGCAAGGGTGTTGCATATTTCCAAGAGTCAGAAGAAATAGAGAAATTTTAAAACCTAGGCTTTTTTTTTTTTTTCATTCATTAAAGACTTTTAGCCAATTTAGAGTTTTAAAAAATAGTCATCGATTAGTGCATGAATCTCCCTTGAGTATGCTTGAACCCCTTGAGCACTACTTGAGGGAGATTGGAGCACTATCCGGTGGTTATATGTTTGGTAATCCAAAAAAAAAAAGCTAAATGTCTTTGGACTGTCTAGATTAGGGACAGTTTTCAAAATTTCCCAAAGAACTAGGAGGAAAATTTTCATTCTAGATAATTTGTAATCACCTGTCAAAGGTCAGCCCTTTACCAACCAACCCTAATTTGACCTTAGCAAGTCCGCCAGGGGGTTTGTAGTGCAAGTGAATAAAATGTGGAGGATTTGCTGAGGCTGCAGCAACAGCCAAATAGGAACCCATTTTCAATTCTTTGCATTGCTCTTCATTTAATATTTTTGCAGATAGGACATCACTGTACAAGGAGGCAATCTTTGAGGCCTCTTCTGCTAGTTTGCCTGAGACATAATGATCAACATAGACAATCAATACTAAGAAATATCTTGATACATGGACTGATGCAACAAAAATTGGAAATTACAAGTATAGGGCAGCAAAGCGACAACACTAAAGACCATCCAGATTTTTCATACTAGTTAATGAATTAAATGCATAAAGTACCTGACAAATAACAGAAATATTAAAAGATCAGAGCTCATACGAACCAGGTGTAAGAACATTGGCAGGTGAATTTACTAGCTCTCTCCCAAAAATTATTCCAGAGGTAACATCTTCAGCATACTTGAGCTTCTTCTCTAGTTCAGGTCCAGTTCCAAGACCAAGAATGTCCACAGATTTAAGAGCTGGTTTCTTTGACTCTGATCTATATCTATTATCATCATATAGCCCCAACACAGTTCCTACAACAAGTCAAACCATTCCCCCATGTTTACCACAACTATTACCATATAAGAATACCAAATACAAATTTAGAATAAAAAATTGCTGGATCAAAGTACCAGATGCTATCGCAGCAGCAGTGCTAGATTTAGCAGAAAGCCCCTCTGAGGAAGCAAGCACAATAGCAATGTCACTTGCTTGAGCAGCCTTTGCTGCTGCTGCTGCAGCCTCGCCGAGACCCTGGAAAGCTGCTGTAGATGAAGCAGATTGTCCGAGACCAAACAAGCCAACCCTTTTTGAGCCAAGACCAGGAAGCCTAACAACCGTTGACTGGCCAGACTTTCCTGTGAAGTCCTCCTCAGAAGAGACTTCAGCCAAGAGACCACCCAAATGGGAATCTAGCTTCTTCAATATTGGATTTTGAAACTTGGAGTTCTCATCTTTCACCAAGTCTTTCTCTGTGACACCCACTGCAAGTAGGTCTCCTTTCCATTCCGTTACATCTATCTCTTTTGCCGCGTAAGAGATCTTTCAGGAATTGTCACAAACATATAACAGAGAGTTCAGTATTTCGTTGAAATCATGTTCTTCAACAATTGAACCCACTATAATTAATCAAATTGTACATACATTCTGTATATAATGTAACACACAAATAATTACTAAACCAATAGTATACAATCAAGAGCCAACTAACAGATCACTTATTTATTGCTTTCTCTCATACAAATCAATCAAATAAACAAAACACAAAATTCAACTACCGCATATACAGAGATCGAGTATTTACCGATGAAACTCCACTAAATCCGTCAATTTTCACGAAAACTATTGATTACAACAATAAATAGCTCACAACCCACATACTAAATATTATTTTTTCACAAAAATTAAGCTAAAATAAAATCAAACTGACAATCTTCGAATGGCGAACATATATATGCGAGAAGATTTACTGGATTTTGAACAAGATAATAGAAACAAACCTTTGGGGCCTCAAGGCCAGAAGGCTGAGTAAGGCCGAGAGTGGCCTGAGCAAGAGTGTGAGCCATGAGCTTCCCTCTGCGAGAACCCAAGGGTGTAACTGCAAAAGAAAGTCGCAGACTTGGAGCAGACCGTAATTTCGTCAAAAACCAGGAAGTATGGGAGGGTGAGGTAACAGCAAAAAGCGTAGACGCCAAGGACACAACACTAGCCACCATTTTTCCAGTGTGCGTGTCTGCGTTATTTATAATCAACCAGCAGATAAATAACAACGTTTTCAATTTTTTTTCTTTTCGAGATGTTTTGGGCTCAGATTTGATGGGCCGGCCCTATCTTTTCCCTAGCCCAAATTGATGCACGTGTTCTGCAGGTGGATCATAATTTCATTTTACCAAAACTACCCCTATCGGCATCGCTTTTCAGCAGTGTACTGATTCTAGGACATGTTTACCAACAAAAAAAGGAAATAGAAGGAACAAGAATGATTCTGATTTTTGTGTTTACTAATATTTAGAAATTATTCTCATTCTAATTTCTGTGTTGCTTAATAATTAAAAATGAGAATGATTCTTTTGTTTACTAAATTTGAAAGGAAAAGGAAATGCACGTGGGACCCACCAAAATCAAGAATGGGATTCCTTAGGGGTTGGAAATGATCGAGGGGAATCGGAATGAAATTTTCTTTCGATTCTAGTTCAGTAAACATACCCCTACTGTTTGGCCAAAAAAAACATACCCATACTGAATACCATTTTCTTGCGAAACAAGAAGAAAGCGTTGCTAAAGTTGCCCAACTACGAAAAAAAGAAGACAAAAATGGTGGGAGCGAATCTGAAAGCGGAGACGATGGGTCTGATGGAGAAGAGGAGAGCCCTGGAGGACGAGATGAATGCGATCATCGAGCGTCTTACTCAGCCCGGTGGCCCTGGCCTCTCTGGCAACCTCCTTGACTCGGAGGTCAACTATTTTTTTCCTTTTTTAATTTTTGAAATAATGCTTTTTAATTATGGAAATTAGGGATTTAGGGTTTTTGGTGTTCGTCTTGTTCTAATCTGTAGGGGTTTCCTCGCCACGACATTGACATCCCATCTGTGCGAGCGGAAAGGCGTCGTCTTTCTGGTATACTAGAATACTTGCTTATTGTTTTTGCTTGAATTGCATTTATTTAGTTTTTCATAATAAAAAATCTTTCTTTCGTTGCGAATCTTTGTACTAAGTGAGTGTTGACTGTAGAGTTATACATACCCAGGTGTCGTCTTTCTGGTACACTAGATTATATTTGCTTAAATTGCATTTATTAATTTTTCATATTTTTTGAATAATAATAATAAAAAAAAAATTTCTTTCTCTGCGAATCTTGATACAAGCTGACTAGCTGAGTGTTGACTGTGGAGCTTTACGTTCCCCTTCTAGTTGTGACTCCTGTGGTATGTTAATTACCCAACAGGAATAGTTAGCTTCGTATGTTTACTAATGGATAATAAATTAGTTTCATAAGGGTAGTGTTTATTGCTTGTAATGGTGCTGATGTTAGTCATAGTATCTATCAGAGGCTGTAGTAGTGGCCTTAAACCATGTACTCATATTGTTATTTGTGGTATTTCTTATAATTGCAGAATTGCGAAATGATCACAAAGAGATTACAGAGAAATTGACTCAAAATATTGAAGTTCTGCATTCAGCAAAGCTTGCTCCTAAATCATCATCCCTCAAAGACTCAGGTAGGTGGTTGGAACAAATATTATCTTACCTAGATTTATTGGGAGCTTTGGGTAGGAATATTGCCTATGGTTTCATATGTTGGAAGGTATTGTGTGTTTGTGTGGGTGTGGGAAGTCAAAGATCCATTGGTAGTTAGTTATGTATGCATCCTTTTATTATTACTTTTTTTGAAAAGTTGGAGGAGGGAGCTAAATATTTTATATAGATATGGATAAAGATATGTGACAAGTGCATTTTTGTCTGATCTTCTTGGTAATGATGAGATGTCAGACGGTCAAAGCGCAGAAGTTCATAGAGATTCTCCGAATGCCATGGATGTGGATGTGATTGTGAGTGTTCCCTTTGCTTTGGTTGATGAGATAGCTGATGCATCACCGGCAGCAGAGGATGGTTTACAACTGGGAGATCAGATTCTGAAATTTGGAAATGTGGAAATTGGTGATAATTTGTTGCAGAGGCTTGCTTCCGAGGCTCAAACTAATCAGGGTTGTGTAATACCTGTAATGCTTATAAGGCAAGGCACTCAAGTAAACTTAACGGTGACACCTAGAGCATGGCAAGGCAGGGGTCTACTGGGGTACGTCTCATTTCATTTTATTGTTTTCATGATTTGGTTGGATTGTCCTACAATACAGGGCCTTTACTGATACATGGTCTTTATTCTCACTTGCATTTGAACCCGCACACTGAAAAAACTCCACCCTCAATATTTTGTACACACTTTGTATCAATGCAGGTCCTTGACACTAGAATGGCCCAATTTTAGTCACTGGCTAAAAGTTCTTATAACAGTGCTTTTCATGGTTTTGAGATACGATAGGATAAGTTAGTTCAAACTTCTGTTATGTCCATCCTTGATAAATTATTTGACAACCCTCAACCCTCTGTTTTTCTTTTCACCAATGCATGACATTTTACTTCACTTACTGTTGGTTTATGTGGGTACTTGCAGTTGTCATTTCCGGATCTTGTAAGTAGTCCAGTTCTTCACAAGCCAGAAGACTCAAGACAGTTTAGTTGTTACTTTTGATCATGTCAAGTTCCATAACATAGCGCAGTGTAGGCAGGTTTTGATTCTCTATTACTTACTCCTTGGGATCTCTTTACATTGGTTGTAATGTACTTTGTTCTAAATACTCTGAAATCCTGAGAGTATTTGTATGAGAAACACATCTGATTCAATCTTAAAGACTACTTTTTCTCTTTGCACTTCTATGTTGTGGTAATCTTGGGTCGTTGTAATGCATTGAGAGTTTACACTTTATGAGTATGTATGAGCATAAACGTGAAGTGAAATACACTTGTTATCAAATACCGATTAGTATTGTAGAATAATCCAATAATCTTAGGATTAGTCAATCTAGTCAATCGGATCAGTATTCACCGGAGCTAAATTGAGCAGCGATCTATTATTTATTTATACATGCCTCTTGGTCATGGACATTAAACTAGTCCATCGAGTTCTGCATATTTGCATTTTTTTATTGAAAGTTAAAACCATGTTTGCGTATTGTAATACACCTAAATTAACATCTGATAATCAGCAAGGAGCTAAGATCTTTTTTACTGAACTGGTCCCATAACAAATGCCTTGATAATGAAAATATTTCACTAAGATGTCAAAAGTATGTATTTAGGTTAGTCAGCATACTATCAAAGACCCCAAGTGCACAGAGATTGAATGCACTCTGAAATTTGGAGGAAAATGCAGGGACATGCCTCCTCCAAAACTGAGCAGAGCTGAGACTTGATACTTGATAGATATCACATGAAGGATGAAAGACAAAGGAGTGGAGGCAGGAGCAATTAAGCTCTCCTCCTTCATTCTTGTCTTTGTGCGTTTGCTTGGCATCTGCCAAATGCCAAATATGCCATCCTTGCCTATGAAGGCTACCAGAGACCGCAGACTTGCAGTGGTCCATTAATCACCAAAATAGTAAAAGCCTCAGGCTGTCTGCTTCCTAGCTTTGCCTAACTTTACCTTTCTATTTTATTGGAAAACGCGTTACATGCATGAATTATACAATAAGAAACAGGTTTTCTGGTTTTGTTCACATTGAAGGTGAAGTTTGTTATTTAAATGAGATATCTGGGTTCGATTTATAAGTTTTGATTTTTCAAATGGGTTAGTTTGACATAAAACAAAAGAAAACAAAGAATTATAAACAGCTCTTTGGTTGTGTGTTTAAGACTTTTCTTGGAAGACAAAAACTGAAACATTGGTTTTTAATTTGTTTCAGACTTTCAGTAATTCCAGCCTTCTTCAAATCAAACAAAACTGAATAGATATTTTAACATTTCTTAAATATTTTTCTAAGAATTATAAATATATATCTTCGCATAATTTTTTAGTTACTCATTATTTTGTCTGAGTTTAATTGTTCAAAAAGGTGAAACAAAAACTATTTTGCTGAGTGGCGCCGCAGGCAACCAAAATTAACCGGACACTGGCGGTAAAATGTAACTCCAAACCGGCTCTCTAGGTCACTCCACGGTAAACAAAAAGGGACAACCTTTCGGTCTCACTTCGTCTTCTTCTGCTCATTTCTCATTCCGTCTCTCTCTATCTCTGTCCAAATTCAGGGAGAGAATTTCAATTTCAATTCCTAGATCGAAACCATTTACTCAACACAAACCCACTTTCCCGCATTTTCTCGGAAACTTTCTTTGCCATAATTTTCTTGGAAAAAGTATGGAATTGCAAAGAGACCATATCCTTTGTGTCAGCTTTTCTCTTTCCTTTTGGTGCAGTGAGTGAACGAGTCCGTTTGAAAAACCTACGCTTTTTCTTTCTTTTAGATATTTTCAGTCTCTCGTTTTCCACCAAGTGCAGAATGAGAATCTCTGGGTTTAGAGGCTCTTTTAAAGCTCATTTATCTCTTTTTGGTAATTAGCCGAGCTGAGCTAAAAGGTTAAGTTATTTTCTTTCACTTATATCTTTGCGAAATTCTCAAGTGGGCCTTGACTTTCTTAGGGGTTTTGGGCTGAGTTGGAATCTGGGCATTGGAAAAACTGGGGGTTTTAGTGCTTTCTGCGAGGTGGGGTTTGGAAGGGGTTGAGGATTTGAATGTGAATGACCCAAAGGTTGGTTGAGTGTGAATTTGGAGAGTTCGTGTGGTTGAAGAGTTGAGATCTGTGTTGGGGCTCTTGAAGAGCAAGGTCAATGAATGTACCTAGTGGAACTGTCAAATTTATATGCTTTTGGAGTCTTTATGGTGATCTGAGCTTTTGAATGTTAGGAAAATGGGGGTTTTGGTGAATTTTCTAGATGGGTTTTGGATGATTTCAGAGTTTGTTGGTTTATCTTAAGGAGTCGGGAAAACTCATAAGCTAGTTCTGTTGGAAGGTTCTTTCTTTCTTTCTTTTTTTAAAGTGATTCTGAGTGGGAAAAAGCTTATATCTTTGCAGAATTTGGTGTTGAACCAAAGGGGTGATATCAATGTCAGGAGCTCCAAGAGTAAGGTCTATCAATGTGGCTGATTCAGAATCAAGGCCAGTGCTTGGACCCGCTGGAAACAAGGCAGGGACTTTCAGTGCACAAAAACCAGCTTCAAAGCCCCTGAGAAAGGCTGATAAATTGGCTGAGGAGGTTACATCGGCTGAAGAGAAGAAAACCCGTAAATCTTCTATGGTTACTAATACTACCTCTCCCCAGCTGCATTCTCTCAGTGTTCCTTCAGTGCTTCGTCGGCACGAGCAGTTGTTGCATTCTAATCTGTCGCTAAATGCTTCATGTTCATCAGACGCCTCTACAGATTCTTTTCATAGTAGAGCATCTACCTGTAGGCTGACCAGATCAAACAGTGTAGGGAGTAGGAGGAAGCAGTATGTTTCGAAGCCTAGAAGTGTTGCTTCTGATGGTGGATTGGACTCTCCCCCAGATAGTTCACAGTCTAAGAAGAGGTGCGCTTGGGTGACACCAAATACTGGTTCGTTCTCCTTTCTTTGATTCTTGTAAAAAACAAATTTCTTTTGGAGCAATTGGTTATGGTTTCTGGTTAGTAATGTACCTTTCATATATTTCTTCCCTTGATATATTCTTCGCTTATATATTGCTAAAAGCCTAGAATAAATGTAATGCCTGGTAGTATATTATCTCGGAATTGCCTTTGGAAATTTGTTTGTCATAATACTGAATGAAATGTTAACGTGGGACACATTTTAGACTAGCAGAATGGCATAACATGATCTAATTCCCAATTCAGCAGTGCGTAGGCAATTTATTCTTTAAACATAGTAGGTCTATTAAGAACTGTAAAGCCCCTGTAATGTAATATAATATTTGATAATTAAGATTTGTGCTCTATTGTATATATGTGAATCTTCATTGAAGATTTCTTCTTTCATGATGGCCTTGGCTTAGTTTGTCGGCTTTGCGCCAACTTAAAACCAAAATAACTTGGATTTTAGCTCATCGTTATCCAACCCTTGATTAAAAAAACATCTTGCACCTTATAATGAAGGGCTCCGATTTAAGGGTGAGTATGGTCCTGGTTAGGGTTTAATAGGCAATATCAAAGACATGTGGCTGATGGAAATAGTCATGTATAAGGCTTAATTGAATTAAATTTACTCTCTTCAAAGCTGATGTTTCAATTTTCCTTTGATCATCCCACTGCTTATATGCATGTGGAAACTGAACTAAACTGAGTAGTATGGCAAGTGGGGCATGTCTTTTCAAAACCATCTTAATGAGAGGGTGAAAAAGTTAACATTGTTGGAGCTTTTAGTATATTCCATTTGTAAAAAGCTTGCCAAGCCCTTTTCTTAAATTTCTAAACTGCTTGATGTAAAGATTGGTTACATGGCCCTAAATCATCTGATAACTGTTACTCGTTACTATTAAGTTCACTTGGACACATTTCATTGATTCATAACTTTTTGCATTTACAATCATACAAGGTTCTGTTATATAAACTAACAAATGAGTATCGATTCACTGGCCTTCTGATTTTTGTATTCTCTGTTTCCTTTTTAAAAAAACACTGTTCTGACGTCCAAGCAGAAAAGATTTGTCATTCAGCTCTTTGCTTTTATTTTATTTTGTCTTCTAGAACTATAACTACATGTATGTTATTTGGAGACTCATTCTGGATAGTTGAAACAACTAGGTTTTTCTACATGGTTTGATATTCTTTCAGATACTTATATTCTGATGGAGTTTGATATGTTGAAAGCAGATCCATGTTATGCTGCTTTTCATGATGAGGAATGGGGGCTTCCAGTACATGATGACAAGTATGTCATAACAACACTATATGTATCTGTGTTGATTGAAATGACTATTCCTTTATAGAACTCAATTTCACAGTCATCTTGACCACATGCAGGAAACTGTTTGAGCTTCTTGTCCTATCTGGTGCTCTGGCTGAACTTTCATGGCCTGCCATTCTAAGCAAAAAGCACATCTTTAGGTATTGATTCTGTGAAGGTTCTCTTTTTTATTTACCAACAGACTTACGTGATACCTTCTATATAAAGGGTTGGGGCCTTTTGGTGATGGTCCCTTCCCTTGTGCATGACCTAGCCACTCTGTTATTAATTGACAAGCTTCTTTTTGCAGGGAAGTTTTTGCAGATTTTGATCCAGTTGCCATCTCAAAGATGAATGAGAAGAAGATAATAGCACCCGGAAGCGCTGCAAGCTCCTTATTGTCTGAATCAAAGTTGCGTGCTATCATTGAGAATGCACGTCAAGTAACTAAGGTAGAAATTCATTTCCTTCTCCCATTGTATGAGATTGACTAGCAAGAGATGCACGCATGTGCCGGCTCAGTAAATTACTACTAACTCGTATTTTGAAAGTACTAAGATACTGTATACCTGACTAATATGTAAACTTATCGAGCATAAATTTACTTTTCAAATGATACTGAGTTTAACCAGTACTTAGAATAAAATGTGGCAAGTTGTTAATATATTTGTACCAGTGGGATTATTTTATGCATCACTTTGCTAGAAGCAAAATAGCCTCACTCACTCAGTCTAACCCATATAAACTGGGGACCACATGTTTTCTCTTGTTTGTACAAGCAATTAAATGGTATATAATGGGTGCTTAGTGATCATTTGATCAGGTAGGTTAGGTGAAAAAAGTGGTTGAATGGTGGCCCTGACCCCCCTTTTATTTGTATCACACATATAGGACAAATCAGGATACTACCATCCATACAGCCTAACCTTCTATCATACCTCAGAATTGCTTGTGCAACCTACTTATTCCTTTTCTTCAGCATGCCAGCTTGCTTCATTAGTTAGTCCTGAATCACTTATTTTTCTTCATAAGTTTTCCACCATTAACCACTATCCAATAACCCTTTTACTGTAGCCGTGATTGCACATTTGTAATTGCTATGTATCATTGCAACTAACTTTTTGCAGGTTTTGCTGATGTCAGGTTATAGATGAGTTTGGATCGTTTGACAAGTATATTTGGAGCTTTGTGAATAACAAGCCTATTGTTAGCAGATTCCGGTACCCTCGGCAGGTTCCAGCTAAAACTCCAAAAGCAGATGTGATAAGCAAAGACCTTGTGAGAAGGGGATTTCGGAGTGTTGGGCCCACTGTCATTTATTCTTTCATGCAGGTTGCTGGACTTACAAATGACCATCTCGTTAGTTGCTTCAGATTCCAGGAGTGTATAAATGCAGCAGAAGGGAAGGAAGAGAATGGCATCATGGATGAGGGTGAAAAGAAAACTGAGAATGGGATAGAATCAGACTTATCCGTTGCCATAGATGAGTTGAGTTTCACCTCCGACTTATAAAGAGTCAGCGTCGTGGTCAGCCGGGTTCAATCATCAGTTTATCATTTTGACTGATTCAGAGCTACTCTTGTATAGGGTAGTAGTGAAGATGCTTTTGTGTATAATTTTATGAATTCTGGAGCAATATGAATTCTCGCACTGTAGATTACTGATGTGGATTAAAATGAAACTGGTGATTGTGCTGTTGGTACGGCTTCTCTTGTGAGCCTTCAAAAACTAATACACAATTTTTTTGTACAGATGAAAATATTAGTAATTAGAATTTGTTTAAAAGCAGGTTTAGGCATTAAAAGAAAAGGAAATGAAATAATTGTGCAATGCAAATGCTTCACCATCTGACTCAAGGCCTTAGCCTTGCCTTACAATTGTGGGGTGGGAGTGGTTTTTGATGTCCGGACGGATACCTTATAATGTGCTGGATAGCTACAACTTATTATAACTGATAGGTCAATTTTGCTTTTAATGGGTGACCGGTGACAATGAAGTATCTGTAGCTCAATGTTTCTTTGTCCCCATAGGACGGCCGAAGGGGACTCCCAATTGACAGACATGTTTGCACTATTAACTCAAACAACATCACCTAAAAATGTGGGGTACCCCTGTTTCCAGTATGAATTTAGATGCTGATTGTTGGACGCGTTTGTCCTGGAAACCCTTTTGGCTTCTGCCCCAAAACTTCTTTTGTGTAATCCTACCACATTGGGTAAATTGAGATAACGACTGATGGATGATGATGCATTGTTTTGGAGACCTTTTAAGCCCGTTGGTGTTTACACTTCATGTTTTTGAGAACTATTTGGAGATATACGATAAGAAACAGCAGCTTACCCCAGAAAAACCACATGGCAACATCCCACCAACTTTTCTAGATTTAAATCTTTCTACAGAATCCATTCATGTTCTTCAAGCAATATTTTAAAGTTTTCTTTGTTAAGCAGACACCGGTTTTTAACCCAACAAACATACAGCATTCGACATGATATTATTATTTTTGAGATTGATGATTTTCAACATTTTTTTTCTAGGGCAACATAATGGTTGAGTCCTTGGAAGAAATTTGCCACTGGGGTCTCCACTAGGCACTAGTAAGCAAATTTCATTATCCCACGTCCCTATATATAATCACCAGTCCATAACACCAAATAGTCACTTTGAAAAATATAAAAATAAAGAGCATCCTATGGCAATCGCATGCCCAACTTCACACGCCAACCAAATCTGGAATGAAGATGGAATAAGTGCAAACATCGGCCATAATTAGTTTGAAATAGAAAAAAATGCCACCCATTTCTATATTGTTTAACTACCATTAGCCTATTCAAAACAAGGTGCAAGGGTGTACAATACCAAGTATACACAACTGTTCGCTATAACACTACAGCTGAAATGTGAAAAAGAAAAGTAAAAAAAAAAAAAAAATCAAACCTGCCAATCTGATAATTTATAACTTTATATAAATACAGCTGCAAGATTTCTAAAAGGCAGGCCCGTCAATGATCTTCTTTATTAGTCCTTGGGCCGGCAAAGGAACTTTCAGCAAGGCTTGATTTCAAATCCAATGCTCAGAAGAGTTCGAGCTGATTCCATTGCCTTCTCGCCTCCAAGGTCCAAGGCCTCACCAGTCAATTCTCCTCCTGTGTCCACTGACCACTGGGTTGAAGAGATTTGGTTTTGGTGTGTATCAATTTTCTTGATATGCATATTGTTCATGGAAGCAGGAGCAGCAGCAGCAACAAGAGGAGCACTTGGAGGGCCATGTCGCTTCTTTGGAACAGGCATGTCATGGTCATGTATCCCCTTATATGTTATAATGACAGCACTTGTGTTATCAACAGCTGTTTCAATGTGCTTCCGGACAGGACACCCAGCAGAAGTACATCTGTAGTAGTTCCTAGAAAAAAAATTAAGAAATTGATCAAGACATGCAGTGATTCCTAAGAATGAGGTTGCAGCAGATCATATAGTAATAAACAGGGACATATATGCAAACTCAATTACTAAGGTAGATGGCTTCCTAGAGACTAGGAACAAAATAAAGCTAGTCATAATCTAGGCGCTCAAACAGAGACCACAAACAGCTTAAACTAAATTTATAGGGCATTGAACCTATCTTAGACTATCTCAGAGAATCTGCTTAGTCACCTTCTAAAACGGTTCCAACTAAAAGAGCAATAGTAAAGCTTAATTTCACAGTCTAAGAGCCAGATGGACTGGATGGCGTGAATTGTCCTCACCTTTTGAAAAGGATTATCAATCTCTCAAGATTCACGACATTTGAAATTGTTGATAGCATATTGAATAGCAATTCCGCATCTCAAGATTTGTGTAAAGGAAAGAAAGATACTTTTCTTCTAAACAATATGACAGATAACATCAAACTATTAAAAGATGAATATTCATTTCCCCGAAATAGATGATACCAAAGAGATACTGTTAAAATTTTAAACTAAACATCAGTTTTAAAATGTTTATATGTCAAATTTTATAATAAAAAACTGGACATCAGTTCTGAATAAATGCTGTTCACTATCTATTTCCTGTCAATAGATACTCTAGGAAACTGGCAGGACTCTTGTCAATTCTTTATATCACAAGCTTCATCTGATTAAGGATACCACCAGAGGATATACAAAAGAAGTTAAGGGCATTCTTTGGTCAGCATCATTGGTGCTGTATTTGGATCTTGGAAGTGCAAATGAACAAAAGGGAAAATAGTTAAGATTGCTTAAGAATCAAAAGCAAATTGGAACATTTTAAGTTGTACTTCCACAAATCCATAATTGAGGCTCATTGCATCATTAAAATTTTCAGTTCTTCCAATTGCATCTTTCCCAAAATTAACTGCATTATGACTTTTTTAAATATGTCTCACACACAGGCAAGAAGAAGTTTATGTAAAGAGATTGCATGCAGTACATTATTTAACCATAAAAAACATTCAACGAATGAGAAGCTAAACCATTGCAATTTCTAGTGGTTCTTTCAACCTTGTAAAAGCACACAGACATTACAGCTTGACTTAGTATCCGGCCCCAGACACTGATTAATCAGGCCAACGGTACCAAACTGTAAAGAAAAAAGATGATAGAAATGAGCATGCACCTGGGATGAGGATTTCCCTTCACCATTTTCTGTCCGTATTTGCGCCATCTGTAGCCATCACCTGATATTCCCACATCCCCCGCCGCATGCACAACAAATTTAGGTTTCTTGCCAGGTTTTAAGAGAGAAGCTGAATATTCTAAGTCACTTTTCTTCACTCTGGTTATCAATAAGGAGGAGTGTATATTAAAACCAGACATCCCTCTACTCCTTTGAACATGTATATTACAAAATACAGGGGGGAGAAAAAAGAAGAGTTTTAGGAAATCAAATTTATGGGTAAACTTGCCTTCGTTTGGGTTCTGGTTCATTGGCATGCTCCTCCTTGATCTTAACATCACCATTACCATCAGAGTCACTTGAGTTCTGCCGTTTTCTTTCAGGAATTGGGGGTGTTTCTTGAATAGGTTCTTTTGAAGACGTGGACAGCTCTGAATCATTAAGCGTTCGGCTGGGATGTTCTGCAACACCATTCCCTACACGCTCAGCAGCAGATGCAAGCTTACTTTCCCTTGTGCAGTTATTCCTCCGAGGGGGTTCATGAGTATGTTGGCTTTTGTAAACGATCTCTGATACACGACCTGAGTGATCAGAGCATTCAATCTTCTTGGCATCACACTCAGAATATGTGCACCTGTAATAACTTCGAGAACCTTGAGGGCTCTTCACTTGCTTCTGACCATATTTCCGCCAGTTGTAACCATCAGAAGCAGATGTCCTCAGAAGAGGAACAGAAGATATAGATTTAGGGTCAGAAGAATTTTGCTTGTCCCCCTCTGGTGTACATAAACTATTGACCTTTTGTGGTGACAGGCTTCGTTCTAGCAGAATTGGGCTTGGAGCAGATGAAATGGATTGAGTAACAGAAGTTGGTGATAGTTCTGACAAAGGAGTTGGATGAACAGTCAACTGAAGAGAATTTTGTGTCTGAGTCTGAGAAGCCTGGTCCGTTACACTTGCCAAAACTTCCTGGTGGTTTAGCCCAATTTGCTCCTATAAAAGAATAGAAAATAATTATATTAATGAAAAATAATAATTTATTATAACAACTAATATATACAAGGAACCAGATATTTGACTTCTGACAATGAGGGATATAACATTCTGTAGTTGCATATAATTCAAATGATGTTATACAAGATGAATCTAGACCCTTTTAGCTTGTGTATGTGCCCCTTAAACTGTTGCAAGGCAGGCCCATGCCTCAAGTTAGACTATTAGAGGTGGGAATGAGATGGTGTAAGGTCAACTAAGTTGACATGTTCCACATACCTATATGACAGAAGGTTTTCATCAAAAAAAAAAAAATGAATAAGCTCAGAAATGATATGTGCAAAAGACAATACAAGGAAACAGTTTATCAACGCAACAAAATAAGTGGAGATTCTTTAATATAAGTTGAAGATGGTTGTCTTCTAAATATTCTTGGTTATTGATGCATCCAAGATTTGACCTTTTCTGCACCCTCAGATTTTCTTAATCTTCAGACTTGTTATACATTAATAATAACAAGTACATCCGGTATGCACCGTGTATATAGGTCATATCTCCTTTGGTCTGTCTTCAAAGATTATTACTCCTACCACCAAAATATTAACAACAAGAAAAAGAATACTGTAAAGATGTATTTGGCTACTAATATCCCATCTCAAGTAAATTGAATTTTCCTTCTTGTGGACCTCCATCAGTCATAAATCATTTTGTTTTCTGATATTATCTGATTACGGATTGGTCATGCTTACTAATTTCCAGCAATCATTTGGTACATCACACTTCTTTTGGATGTTTAAGTATCAGTTTTAATATTTCCTATTATAGGATCTCATCCCAAATGAGAGTTGGGACACCTGGGGTGCTGTATCAAAGTGAACTTTTTTTTTCTTTTGGTTACCACTACTCCAAAAGCTTATGTTGTAAGATATGGACCAATAATTATTTTACAATCTAACACTCCTCTTCTCATATGACTATCTTCCTACCTAGAGGGCTTAACACGTGGGAATCGACATAAATTACGAGATTGTAATTACATGGATTCGAATTTATAATCTCCTACTTTCATACAATGATATATTTTTGTTGATTACCCCTACAATAAAAAATTTAAGTGGTTAGGATGTGATCCAATAATTATTTCATAACTAACAAGAAAAACCCCAATACATAGCATCCATGAAAGGGCACACCTACAAGAAAGATTCCTAAAAGCTCTTTGTGGTAGTACATTGTTTGCAGGATTATTCTATTGCATGCCATGGGAGAAGAAATAGGCACCACACACACCTTACGGAAGCAAGAAAAGTATTTTGCTTAGGATTGATAAACCCAAAAGGTAGTTCCAGTTTTGGGCCAAAAGGACTCTGAATGTAATTCGCCTTGAATGTGCTTTCTCAAACCTATCCTAGGTTTAGTTTAACTAATGATTCCAGCCCCTTTGTTAATTAATTATGACATTTGGGACGGAAGAATTAGAACTTCGGACCCCCTCTTACAGGAGCCCTGTGACCACCAACTTGGCTATGCCCTGGCCATAATGACTGATACCAACCCTTAAACAAGGACTTTAACAAACATTCTTGCTCTGCCCCCTTGAAGCCGCATTCATAGATTTCAATTTCTAAGTAAAATTCAAGAATCAAAAAGAAAAGAAAAATCATGTCATGGTATTTAAGCCTGTCGAGGGGATCAGCTCCCCTCCTCCCACGGTAGGGGTATTCAGAGTTCATGTCAGTGCAAGAAAGCCCATGTAGTTCTCAGTAACCTAAAAGAACCAAAACATGATTCCCTTTAATTAATAAACCCTAATCAGACTCTTTTCCAGTATCCTTGATCTTAAACCTCAAAAGGCAAATACTGTGAGAATAACAAGACCACTTCCACCAAAACCCTTGCACGCATGAATTCTCTGAATTCCACCTCTCCATAAAATAAAAATAAAAATTCTCCCAATTCAGAATATATAATTATATTTCAATACAACCCCCCCGCCCTCAAAAACGCACAAACCAGTTCAAAAATTCATGAAAATAGAAGTTTACTAAGCATCAGTAAGAGCACGGAAACAGAAACGGTTACAATTCACTTAGCCTAAGATCAAAAGCTCAGAAAGTTTCTAACCTGTAATTGAGTTCCATCAATCGACTGCGACGTAGCGTTAACCTGCAAACCTGTCAGATCAACCACACAAAATTACGCCTTCACTATAATCCCACCAAACACAAAAAGCAAAAACTAAAAATTAAAAATTAAAAAAAAAAAAAAAAGTTTTGCAAAAACAAACACACCGTTTCCGGAAAACCAAGCTTACCTGCACACTGATCGTTCTCAGATAATTCCAGCGTAGAAGGTCCCACTAGGGTTTCAAATTGTGTTATTTGTGTGTCTATCGACTCCAGTACAGAGCTCTGTAACTCGCCCAGCTGAAATTCATCGATTTGTTGCTTTCCTTCTTCATCCTCATGTCCATCTTCATCGCCTTCTTCATCTTCTTCTTCTTCTTGTTCGTTTGGCTTTAGTTTCTCTACTTGGAGAGCTCCGAAGCCCTCTTGCTCAGCCATGGCCGATTATCACTTAGAGAGTAAAGTTTTTCGAAACTGTTGCTACTGTAGTTTTTATAGTGTCCGAAATCGAACCCGAAAATTAGACCGAAACCAAGAAATGTTTCGGATTCTGTGTACCGGCTTCGATTAGGAGAGAGAGAGAGAGAGAGAGAGAGACGGAGAGAGATGTTGCTTTAAAGAGTAGGGTATATATGTGTCTTTGACTGGCATTGACTCAGGTGGTTTTTATGACGGTGTAACTGAAACCGTTAATATCTCATTATCTCCGTTACATCAGGTGCGGGGATCACCTTTGGTTTTGTTGACTTGACGGTTTCTTTTAGGCTGCCGTTTGGACTCGGAAATGGTGACCCATTTTTGCACTATTTTATTACTTTATTGGCTTAAGTGTGTGTTTTATTTTTTGTATTAAATCTTAAAGGGGTTCGGTGTTACACTGCTCTGCTTCTTGTGAGAGAATAATGTTTTGTTGAGTAATGACTAATGACTAATGAGGAAAGGTAAAACTCATGTACAATGTAATGAATCACTTCAATTATATATTTAGTGTATCAAATAAATTCAAATGTTTTGTATTTGTAACGGTTTAAACGTAAGCGAAAATATTGTTATAATGTAAAAATAACGCTTACACCACAATAAGCGCAAAAATAACGCTATAAAAATGCATTTTAAAATTTGAAATTCCAGTTAACCAATAAGATATTAATTGTTATGCCACTTACCATGATTAAATTTAAGAAAAACCTTGGTAGGTTGTAATGGTAATGCATATATGCAAAGGCAATTATGGTAAATGCACAAGTGACCTGCCAGCCATCCAAATAGATTTGAGAATTAGACAAAGAAAAAGAAAATCAATGATCATCTTGTCACTTGTTCATGTTTAGTTGGTTCATGCCCATGGACCATGATTGAAGCTTACATATATGTTCATCCACGAGGAATATAGATATTTCTACTTTTGGCAACCGGAAAATATACTTTTAAAAAATATTTAATTTGTCATAGGAATAAGGAATGTCTATGTTTATAGTACTTTTTCTTGGAGGATAATGAAAAATATTAGAACATGGTATTTGTTTTTCATGTTAAGTATTTAATTTGGAGCAGTGAATAAATGCTTTGTGCTTTAAATAATTCTTAATATTCTTGAAAATAGTTAAAATCAAATGTGAGCAGACCATCATCGAATGACCAATGTGTTGTGATTTAAGTTGTGGTTATGGTATTTAAGTACAAGTCAAGAAAGCAAGAAGTGCATCAAGTGTTTATTCCATCTTCTTGAGTATGTTGTTGAAGAGTTTCTAGTTATGGTCAAAACCCTTTTCTCAAGTCATAAAGCAACCATGCCACTTTACCAAAGTCTTGGTTTAAAGCTGCCAAAGGCGGGTTGGTTTTTTGATTGAGTAGCTCCTGGACCTGAACTGTTTTCGTTAAAGTGAGATTCTTGCCCAGAAAGTTAATATGACTGCTTTGAAGAGAAAACATAAAGGAAACATGGTGCTTACTGCTTACTGAAAAAATGGTAATGTGTGAACTCATTTCATAGGAAGAGATGGAATCATCTTGCCCTTTACTTTTTCTATGGGATGCCTGTTGCTAGCAATTGCTTATATAGCACTGAGGATTCTTAAGGGGGAGTCTGCCAATTTGTTAGTGTTAGCTTAGCAAAAAACTGAGTAGAAGTCATAATGTTATTATAAGTTATGCAATTTAAGTGGGAAATGTTGTTTTATCAAACTGTTAATTTAGATCATATATATTGATTAAGTTAATTTTTAACTGAATAATCTGATTATTGTCAAATTAATTGATAAGAGAAAGTTGTTATATGTATGAGGACTGAAATTGGGTAGGGTCTCTCCTAATGTAAATGTAAGTAACATGTTTGTGACTTAGAGCCTAGTGTTGTTGGGTGCAATCCAAGAAAGAAGTGATTTGGGCATCAAGAGTTGTGTGACACTAGGGGATCCAGATGAAAGAACCATTAAATATTGATTGTGTTTAATATCAAATTCAAACCCCTTAACAAGACGAAAGAAGCATGAAATTGTTAATAAACAACAACTTGATAAAGAGAGAATCCAAACAAGAAGTAGTGCAAGCACGTGTGGCGTGGTTGCCCAATCGAAATACAGAGTAGACGACAAAGTTAACACGTACGTATTTAACTTACAGTGTCATCCACCATTGAAGTTTAGATCAGGCCATCTCCATCCTCCAGCCAGCCCACAACGGCCCACCACCGTCAGAATTCAGAAGTAACACGTTTAATTAGTTTACAACAACCACCATAAGTTCACAAGAATCGTATCCTAACCCGAAACCAAAAGCGTGTGACTTTGCATGGCCCGGTTATGACGGCGACGTTTCGAGCAGGAGCAGCGTATGGATTTATTTCATTCGATACAGTCTCAGTCTGACCTCAAAACTCAAAATACTCTATAGCCTCTCTGCTTGTGAGCGTCAGCGAATTAATGCAGCCACTGCTCGAGCCAGGTCAGTTTTCTTCTCACTCTCATCACTTTTATTCACCCAATTTTATTAATCAGTATTAATTTATTATTGGATATTGTTTTGTTGATTATGGATTTGATTGGTTGCTAGGAAAATGCCGGGAAAAAATGACAAAATTAATCGAGCTTTTAGTTTTTATGTTGTTGATATAATTTGTATGTATCATGTATGTATGGGAATGTGGGATTAGTAAATTCACTAAAGAAAACTTAATTGGGTAAGAAAGTATGTCCTTGCTCTATGGAAACGATAACCCCTCTTTCCTCTCTTGTCCAAATGCATTGTTGTTCTTAAGCAGTGAATTATCTCACTGTTTACTTTTTGTGTTTGCTTCTTGTGTTGGGTTCTGCAAAGTCCAAATCTTTCAAGTAAATGGCTTTATGGCCTCAGATAGGAGAAAAAATTGGCTGTTCCTGCCACATGTCAGTGTTGAGTGGCAGAACAACCCAGTTAAAAGATCTCATGTATCCAAGATATAAAGAATTGTCATCAAATTTGAACACATGTAGTTCTTCTCCTCCAATAGATTAATACCTCAAAAAGGAAATTCATTTGGCAAGAGTTAGGCTCCTGCAATAGATCAGCTTTTTGAAGTACTATGTTTTCTGCTGTGCAATAAACTGCCATGGTTGTAAGGAGGTATTTGATGACAGATACAAGAAGAGAAATAGAAATTGTATGATCTTATGCATAGGCACAAGCTTAGAAATTGGGTTTATTTAGTTAGATTTTATTTGGTTTCCTTTGTTATAGAGATCTTATTTGGCTGTAGTTTCCTTTTGGGTTTGGTTCTTAGTTTCTTTCTGAGTCTGGTTTGGTCTCTGTATATAGGCTATGATGTAATACCTTTAAGTGGACTTGAATATCTTAGTTGCTTTTCTCTTCATCTTCTCTCTCTCTCTCTCTCTTATCTCTCCTCTCCTCTCCTCTTCTATCTTTCCCTCCACCCTAACTCCCCTTCTTGTTCTACATCAGTATCATATGATCACTTTCATGGTGGCTTCATTCTTATTCATTTACTGGTCATATTTATCATATTAAGTATTCTTCCTCTTTCCAGAACAAAAAGAAAGATGTGGTTAATTTGAAACCATGACTTTGCATAGTTAAAAGAGTTACTGGTATGTAAGTTTAAAAGTACTGAAATCCCAAAAAACATTTATTGAGTTTATTATGGATATTTTCTCATGATCATTCATTCATGTCAGGGGAAAGAATGGATGAGGAATCACCTAATCCTCCCATTTCATGGTGGAGCCGGATTTCTGCTTTTAAGAAGATGATTTGGGAAGCATACAGAAGAAAGCCAATCTCACATTGGATACTTTTAGTTCTGAGCAGTGGAGCAATGCTTGTAGCATTCCCTGCATCAAGCCTTCTATCTCGTATCTATTATGCCAATGGGGGCACTAGCAAGTGGATCATTTCGTGGGTCGCAGTTGCAGGGTGGCCTCTGACTGCTCTAATCTTATTGCCTATGTACTTCTTCTGCGAAACTTCTCCCACTCCCCTGAATTTAAAACTTACCTTTTCTTATATTGGACTAGGTTTCTTAAGTGCTGCTGACAACCTCATGTATGCATATGCATATGCTTACCTCCCAGCATCTACTGCTTCTCTTCTCGCATCATCATCTCTCGTATTTTCTGCATTATTTGGATACCTACTTGTGAAGAACAAACTTAATGCTGCAATAGTAAATGCTATCGTGATCATTACTGCTGCTATGACCATCATTGCTTTGGATTCAGATTCAGACAGATATGGAAATGTCACTGATAGGCAATACATTATCGGTTTTATATGGGATATTTTAGGATCTGCTCTCCATGGGCTCATTTTTGCCCTTTCAGAGCTAATTTTTGTGAAGCTACTTGGTAGAAGGTCCTTCCATGTTGTGTTGGAGCAGCAAGTCATGGTTTCTTTATTTGCATTTGTATTTACCACCATTGGGGTAATTTGCAATAAGGATTTTCAGGGAATGAAATCTGAGGCTAGAAGTTTCAAGGGTGGTAAATCTTCGTATTACCTTGTGCTCATTTGGGGTACAATCACATTCCAGTTGGGGGTATTAGGGAGTACTGCTGTGCTTTTTTTGTCTTCCACTGTTCTTGCTGGTGTTCTCAACGCAGTAAGGGTACCCCTCACAAGCATTGCAGCTGTCATATTGTTAAATGACCCCATGAGCGGCTTGAAGATCCTCTCTCTGCTTGTTACATTTTGGGGATTTGGCTGCTACATCTATGGCAACTCCTCTGGAAGTAGAGTATCCTCGTAATATTTTGTTATTTCCTTCCTCGTTGTCTTTCAATCTTCTGGGGTGTATGTCTCATATCCTACTATACTGGAGTGGCTTGTTGAAAGGCAGTTTCCTTCCCCAAAATACGAAGACATATCTTAACTAAGATCTTTGTATATTTATGTGTTCCACTATCTCAATATCCAAAAGAATTTTTTTTAGGAGGGAGCTGTAGATTGTAATCAGCAAACCTGTGTTTGTAAACGTTACTTCTCAACAATGGTAATGTACTAAAAAAAAATTTATGCAGTTGGCATCACGCAATTGTTTGAATTACGGTCACAAATTTGATTCATGTTCAAGGAAAATCGAATTTCATAAGATCTATGGCAAATATTAAGTCATTTAAATCTTAACGTTTAACATTTTATAGGCAATTTAGGTAAAGATAACATTTCCCGCGTACAAGCATGAAATCTCGAGGCGAGTGTTTCATGAACAGTAAGCAAACTGACCTTCAAGCCTTTTGTGGACAAATTTCATGCTACTGAGCTAGCCAGAGTGACCACCGTAATGCCATCAAACATGTACTAACAAATCCACTGATTTATTAAGTCAGATCAAAGAGAGATGGAACATATTATGATATGACATGTTAACCATTTTTTATTTTATGAATTATAGATGGTAAAGCCAGTACAAGATTGGCACAATTTGCAACATCTGTTTCCAAAAGGTGGGCCTAGGGCAAGATAAGGGGGAGTGAAATATGCTTCTCAGAATCTCAAAACATGCCACACATTACAAGATAAGGCTTGATAAAAGATTAAACAGAAATATTTCCTTTTACTGGAACAATAAAAAACAGAAATAGTTTCATAGATATCCAGTTCCCTTTGCAAAGGGATCAGCAGCTTTAAATCTTCTTTGAGTTATCACTTTTACAAGCCTGGCAAGCTAAAATACCATTTAAATAGGTTTATTGCACAGATATATGGTTGATAAACCTCCCTGTTAGCAACAGTTGAAAAAAAAAAGCAAGCATTGCCATCAGCTACTGCTACAGCATCATATTTAATTCTTAGGACCAATGTCCTTAAGGGCACAGATCTGCTCCTCTCCCATTGCAGACATGACTGTCACCACAAGATCCTTTCCTTCGCCAAACCCATCTTTAATCTATAAAATGAAATACCAATGAAAGATTTTAGTTGTATACAAAGAAAACAGATACAATAAAGCAACTCCGGTTAACTGAAAATGTTCTCAACAAGATACCTGGGTAAGCAGACTGTCATCGGTGGGAAGCCTCAGATCATCCTTGGTGTTTCCATTTTCAGTTAAAAGACTCACCTACATGACACCCAACTCCAGTTAGTTTAAATCAAAAGCAACGGAGCCAATTACTTGTCTCTTTATGCCCCTCCATCTCATATGTGAATTTCTGTTTTATCTTTTTGGAAGTCAAAATTCCATTGATGTGTTTAGTTTTGTTTTGTATGTGTGTTATCTATTTTCTTTCCATTAAACATGCAAATGCACATTACAAGGAATTTATAACTTTCCTTAACATAACACGAACAGGGCAGAAGATATTGTGAAACTCCGAAACATAAACCCATGTGGCAAAAGCTTAAGCAACAGCTGAAGCCACAACATATGGCAGAAACTTTGTATCATCATTATCATCAATAAATTCACATAACAATCAAAATCCCTGATGCAATGTTTTGGTACTAATTGATAGGAGAACTTACAAAACCATCTTCAGAGATATCAATCAGCTGGTAGTCAGTACGATTGACATGGGGAACCTGCAACAACAATGGTAAATAAATAGAGAACAAATGAGCCAACTTGCAAGCAGAAAATAAACACAAACACAATGAAACACAAATACACGAAAGTCAAATCTCGACATAAGCTTACATCACAGTTGTGGGACGAAGGAACAATATCTTCAAGTTTCTTTCCATTAAATATATCAATTGCCACAAAGTGGCACTTTGCATGACCATGCTTTCCTGTTTTTGAAGTGGAGACTTCTACAACCTGTTAAGAAAAAAAAAAAAACAGACTATTAGTTGTGAATGAATTAATCTAATTACAACCTAGAGACTGCAGAACTACAAAAAAGAGAAAAGGATGGGTGACTAACATTTCAGCTTAATCAGTTTCAGAGATGAAAAGTTGGGATATATGGATAATGGTTGGATAGACATCACAATAAATTTGGATCCTAATGGGGATGTCAAAGATTTTTCAAGTGAAGAATATTGTGAAACCACTGTTTGGGTAAGGATGTGTGCGTGTGTTAAGTCCCACATGGCAACACAACAAGTATGTCAGAAACTAAGACAACACGAATGACATAATTTAAGAGAACCGCAAGGATTTGGGTAAGGGAAATTGGGATACTTAGTTCTATGTGTATAGTGTATGGATTTGACTATGCTAAGTGCTACATCGATTGTGTGCTATAAGTTTTCCTTATTACTGACTAATCTTTTCTCAGTATCCAGCATAAGTGGAAAACGTTATCCACAAAGCCACACAGAAATACTCGTGCAATTACCAACAAAGGAAATTTTAAATTCAAATACCCAACAAAGAAAATCCAATCCTGAAAGCAAGCCCACAGGACAAATCTATAGACAATATCAACATCGGTAACAACTCCAACTAATTATCAACACAAAATAAACATATTAATTTTCTTACTGAAAAAGATGAATGAATCTCCGCCAAGCAAGGATTAGTAATTTCAACACCAAAAACAAAAAAAGAATACAGGAAAAACAGTAAAGCAATATATTTGAATTAAAATCAAGGAGAACATTGAAGATCTGGTGGAAATCATGCAAACCCAGATGAATTTTTACTCCAAAAAAAAAAGGATTAAAAATATATTAATAAAAAAAAAAAAAAAAAGAATAGAAGAAACCTTGCAAGGCCTGCCCTTGATGACTATGTAACCATTCTTGCGAATGGCACCAGCTTGCTGAGGATAGGTCTTGGAGGCCCCAGCATCGGCCTTGGATTCAAACTGGTGCTCCTCGTCCGACATTTTGTGTCACTCTCTTTGAGCTTAATGAGCTTCTATGTCTATGTCCCTCTTGCTCTTTTTTCTTCTGAAACAACGAAGAGGCGACTTCTGGTTCTAGGAGCGTGACTGGCTCTATAATCGAAGCCTTGAGGTCAAATATTAACCCTAGTTAAGCAGAGATCGAATCCTGACCGTTCGATCAGGGGTTAGTGTTTAGCTCCCCTTCACTCACTCCCTTTGTCCTTATAAACTTATCCAAAAGGAATAGGAGAAGGAGGCGCGGAAGGGAGACCTAGAGAAGACCTAGTATAAGTGTAATTAGGGAGACCGAGGGACCACTTATCGTAATTTCACTCTTATCTTATACATGTATAAGTTGGATTCCGACTGAATCCCATCTAAAAATTCATGATTTTGGAATTTAGGTAAGTTTTTTTTTTTTTTTTTAAATAGGGGGAGGAGGATCGATTTGGGTGCTGATTGCAGATAAGGTAATTTTATGATCCTTCTAAATGAGTTATCCCACCAATTACATTTGTGTAAGTAAATTGGAATTCAAAATGAAGCTTCAAATAAGAATGTTATTATTTTAAAAAAAGGAAACCCGCAATTCAAAAATCATCTATGTAGTATATCAAACAACTCGAAAATTGGTTAGCCATTTTAATTATTATCAACATTATTTCAATTTTATTTCACGAATTGTGTTTATCTATACAATTTATATGATTAATTAATTATTTTTGACTAAAAAAAATATATGATTAACTAATTATTAATTTGACTAACTTTTTACAGATATAATTCTTAAGAATGATCTAAAATTTTAAACATTAAATTACATTGCCATGTGATATCCCAGAGGATGTTCTCATTTTTTCTTAAAATAAAGACACTTTTACATAAATTATAAATTAAAAGGACAAACCCGACCCGCCCCATCTTAAAGAATTGTTACACGTGCTTACTTTAAGCGGTTCACGTCTTCTCTTCTAAAGATGCCGTGTTGGACTTGGACCGAATCAAAGAATTAGATGCTCAATGCAAGGTTATATGGGCCCATCATTTATTCCAGGAACAAAACCAATTGGATATGAAATGCTATATTAGCTAGCTCTTATATTCTTCAGATCAATAAAAAAAAGGAAAAAAAGCTATAGCTCTTATATTCAACTCAGGAATGGACATGTTAAAGTAACTGGCAACATATTGTAGACAAACCTAAATTTGAGAGAATTTTTTTAATATAACTGATACACCATTACGTGGTCATATAACGAATTCAATGTGTAAGTAAAAGTATTATTAGACGATATGTTTATATTAGTAGAGTATTGTATTAATAACATCCACTCATATTATGACACATATACTGGTTATACCCACGTAACGATGTATCGGTTATACCGAAAAATCTCTCCAAATTTAAGAATAGAATAAATTTTACCATCAGTCTGAATTCTTCCAAATACACTTTTAGGCACACCACTATATGGAAAGGGTCCATCAGACATGATAGAGATGATGAAAGAGAGAAAAAAAATAGTGACATAAAGGTGAAGAGTATAACTATTAGGATTTTTTGCAAGATGATTAACAGGGTGGATTACAGATGATAATTATTTGCTTCATCAATAAACTGATTGATTGGATAACACACCTACCAAGCACCATCACTGAGCAAGATTAGTCTTTGATCATTTGATTAGCTCTATCTGTCACCTACAGAATATCTGTAGCTATATATGTTCCAAAAGCTTGCAGAAGCAACCCATGGGATTCAGAGAACTATTTACTTTCAGGGAAACCAAATTCTTGATGTCCATATTTCATTTAGATTTTGACACGAGACATGTAGATGTCAATGTGATTTATCCAAAAATATTCTTTACAAACTATAGAATTAGACTATTAGTCCATGACCACTATCCACCTTTTAAAAGCAAGAAAAATATTCCAGGAATTTATTTGGACTCTGGACCACTTCTTAAATAGGCTGGTGTGTTTGATGTGGAGTGACTGTGAGGACCATTCCCCTGTTCAGAGAGACTGAGAGACAGAGAAGCATGGCCCATACAAAATAAAAGCCCAAAAGGCTTCCCCTCTTTAACAGCTTTGGCTTTAAAAGCTTCGAAAATCCTTAATATTATGGCTCACGCTTTAGACCACCCTCTCGCATTGGTTGGCATGCTTTGCATTTTAAGTCTTTCAAAGTTGTTGATGCAAATTTCCGTAAGAGAGATGCAACAACTTAGAGGTGGTGACTTGGCTGATCCGAAGCCCTGCTGGATGATGACGTGAGATCTTCCTGTAGACAAACACAAGATCAAAGGAGATGGACCGGTGTGGTACCAGCCAAACACGCTCCGATGATGAAGTCAGTGATGGTGTTTGATGATAGGTGAGGAAGAAACAAAGGATGAACTTCGGAGAATAGGAAGAACAAGGCAAAAGTTCTGGGTTATTCTCAGCAAGTTGGGTATGCTCTTGGGTGAGTGGGAATTTTTGTGTAAGTGTTTTATAGATTGGTTGATAGATCCCCATTTTGCACATATGAGTTGGTATGTATAGGCAAAGGAGATTGTGATGAGTAAGTTACCTGCATGTGACTGGCTGGTTGAGAGAGATCCACGAGTTCGGTCGTGAACAGTGGCATGCACAGCTATCCACCTCCTTTGCATTCAATGCTGCATTGAATGCAAGTATGGAAGATCCAGGTGAACTGCCTCAATAGTCATGAATGCAGGCTAGGTTGTCTCTTTTGTCAGAAGACTTTTGTCAGGTGCATTTAAGTGTGGCGGTTCACCCCAACATGATCTTCCTGGGAATGGCGGCGGAGAGCCGAGCCGAGCCGAACACATGATCTTATGCGTATACATGAAGCCCATGTGTGATCGGATCGGACACGGAATTCCAGGCCGATCCGGTTCAATTGATAGGGGTCCTTCCGAGCCCTGCGTGGCCGACGCCAGAACTCGAAATGAGGGTATTCCTGTGCCGAGCCGAGCCGAACCGGAATGACTGGAAAGATGGACACTCAATCCCTTGGAAGATCATCGGTTCGGCTTGGACCGGGCACGGAGGACTCGGCATGGAGACCCGATCTGAGCTGGCTGGGGAAATGCTGAGCAGTGATGATGTGGAAGTCAAAATCTGACCACGGAGAAGTCAAACATTGAAGTCAGGTCTGACCAGCCACGTGTCCGGCCCTGACTGGCTGTTGGATCGGTGTGGGTTTATCCACAAACAAAAGTAGTGTGGAAATTTTGCATGCAAATAAGATGCATGTTTTCTACACCAACAATGCAGAAGAAGAAAGATAACTTTTCAAATTCTTCTTTTCTTCTGCAGAAGTACTGCCAATTTTCGACATACAAAAGGATAGTGGCTACAAAAAGTGACGCATGAGGTAGATATAAAAACATGAATCATTCTCCTGACACCAGTCACTAGTAAGTATGCAAATATGCTCATCTTTACGTGCACTTTTTCTTGGTCCAAACTTTGAAAGTTCGAATATGCTTCACAACCAAGTAACCAACCCAACTATATATTGGACTCCATGTTGAAAATGATGATGACCATGTCCATTCGGCTATGATGCTGGTCTTAATTTATTGTATAAGTGAAGTGTGGTAGGAACGTCTTTCACCCCATATAAAAATAAATGATTTAACATATATATAAATATATAATAAGTATTTGATTATATAGGTAGGTAGGTACTCATCATATTACATCCTCTTAAATCGTGGCTGGCATCATTAATATTCAACCCCAGACTTGTGAGAAGAAACACGCGGTTGCAAGTTATCATGGAATGTCTGTATCTTCCTAGTATCCTTATATAATGAAACCTCCCACACCCCTTTGTAAATTATAATGAACATGCATGCAATCACACTAACGATGTAGGCCCAGCTATTCAATTAATTATGCAGGAATCTCTCTCTCTCTCTCTCTCTCTCTCTCTCTCTCTCTCTCACCTCAATGACGATAAAGAAACTTACAACTGTGAATATTTTAACAGTAACAATGGAACAATGAAGGAACAGCATTTACTAGGTTGCAGTTTGGAATGGAAAGCAGCTTATGGCTATTGGTTACAGCCAACAGTACTTATCCTGAACATGGGGTTCATATATGGTAATGGATATCCCGTGTTAACAATCACATGTATTTTTTACTTTCATATATACACAGCCACGGCCCACCCATACATTTTGTTTTTGGTTGAACCATGGTTGATGGTGCCAAAGGTGGTCCATGCCATCACTAAAATTGGCAGGTTGAGGCTGAGACCTTGAGGTTCTGCGGCACACCTCTAGGTCCCCTACATGCATATGCATATTTGCGCAACTACTCCAAGAATGCATATACTAACATACAAGATTTGCATATGCACTGACTTAGCATCCATGTCTAAGAACGAGAGAAACACAAAACTATAAGCAATGCAGATTTTTGAAACTAATTCTTCTTTGGAGGCTTCTCATAGAACCAAGTAGACACCAGTTAAATGAAATTCTAAGAAAGATACTACCATCTCGAAATCAAACTCCTTTGTATATATAAATTCAACTTCTAAGCCACCAACAATATTGGGAACGCAAAATGAACGACATGATCACAAGTCCAGACAGAATTTCCAGGGCTACTGTACAATTTCCCATGGCAGCAAAACAGAGCTCATAACAAAAAACAAGAACAAATCAGGAAAGAAAAGCTAAAGAAGAAACTCGCAATTTTTGTTTTCAACTTTGTTCTTCATTGGTTACCTGTTGGTTCGATATCTTTAAGAAGTCCGACTATCTGTTGCATGCTTGGTCGCTTTGAGGGAAGGTCAGCTGTGCACAGATATCCAATCTTGAGGGCCTCCTCCATTTGGTCATCTGGTCCTGTATCACGAATTTTTGGATCAATAGCACTTGACCCTTTGTTCTTCCTAACCAATCCTCTAACCCAGCTCACCAAAGTTGCATCTTTCTCCTCAGGATTATCATCAACAATTGGCTTCTTCCCAGTAATCAGCTCAAAAAGAACAACTCCAAAGCAATATACATCAGATTTTGGTGTTGGAGAATCATATTCTGGCTGAGAAAACTCCGGCGGAACATACCCAGGTGACCCGCGGGAGATCTCTTCTTCTAAACCGGTACCAAAAACCTTAGCCAGCCCAAAATCAGATAATCTTGGCTCTAAGTTGTAGTCCAGATAAACACTACTAGCTTTAACATCTCTATGAATAATTGGAGGTGAGCAGCCATGGTGTAAAAATGCCAGTGCTCGAGCAGTGCCAAGTGCAATTTTGTGACGGAATCTCCAAGTTGTTAATAACCCTTCAGAACCAACATGTTGAATGCCATTGTTCTCATCTTCTTCCCATGTATCTGTGCTCCAATCCTCAGTTGTTTGAACACCAAGTGGCAAGTCATGAAGCAAATTCTGTAGGTTCCCATTCTCCATGTAATCATAGATGGCAATTCGTTGGTCCCCGGCTAAGCAATATCCAGTCAATGGAACAAGATTGGGGTGTTTGATTCGACCAAGATACTCAAACTCTCTTGCAGCTTCCTGGTCTGTCAATGTAGAACCATGCACCAACACTTTTACTGCTACATGAATTCCACCTGGTAGAAATCCTCTATATACAGGCCCAAATTTCCCTTCAGCCAAAAGGATTCCCCGGTCAAAATTTGAAGTTGCAGATAAGAGGTCTGCAAATGTGAAATTCAACAATGGCTTCTCGAAAATTACTACAGGGACCGACGTTGCTTGCTTTACATCCGCCACCCATGTGGTTGAATCGGTCTGGAATGAAAAGGGGCCTGATATATTTTGTTCTTCCTTGTATGAGGTTTGTTTTACTGCCCACAATCTGGTTTTCCTTCTGCAACCAAATGCTAGAAACAGCAAACCAGCAAGCAAGCATACCAATGAGAAGGTCAAAACCAAAGCAAGCTTTAGTCCCTTGTGCTTGGCCTTAGTGACATGTCTTCTGAAAAGGCCAGGGTTTGCGGCAATGGGGCAGCTGTTTGATGAACCAAAGAAAGATGTTTGGAGGGTTTCAGGGGAGATTTCAGAAGCACAAAGTGTCAAATTATTGTAAGAGAAGTTGAACCTCTCCATCCAAGGGAGCTTCTCCAAGAGTGATACCGGGACTTCTCCACTCAAATTATTGTGTGAAACATCAAGAACTAGGAGATTTTTGATACTCAGTAATGGAATTTGGCCTATAAGATGGTTCTCAGAAAGATCAAGTGCATTCAAGTTACTCAATTGGGAAATTTCAGCAGGAATGTGACCAGTAAGACTAGTTTTAGACAAATTAAGGTACTCCAAACCCAAAAACATTTCGATTCTCGGGAATTCCTGCCTAGTAAATCTATTGTGTGCAAGATTAAGGTGTTTGAGATTCTGGGCTTGATTCCAGTTATGTAAAATTTCTCCACCAAGCTGATTCTCAGACAAGTCTAAATAAACCAAATGAGACCAATTGTAGCTAGTATTGAATTGTACCTGAGAAATGTGACCTTGAAACTGGTTCCTGCTCAGGTCAATCACCTCCAACAGCTCCTTGAAAACACCTATTACTGAACCCTCAAACATATTCCCAGAAATGTTAAGACTTGAAATGGATTTCATCTCGGCGAAATCGGAGTCCCGGCCGAAAATCTCATTTCCAGCAAGATTCAACGTTTGGAGCTTAGGAAATGCAGCACCAAAACCATCTGGGAGAGACCCATTTAACCGGTTCGATGAAAGATCAATCCGAACCAAAGATTGACAACCCAGAATTCCTGATGGAATGCTCTTTTCAAACCCATTTTGATTGAGCTTAAGAACTCGCAGGCTGACAAGGGAGCTTATAGCTGCAGGGATTTCACCAGAGAAATTGTTGCTGGAAAGGTCGAAGCTTTCAAGTAGACCAAAGTTGCCAATGTTGTTTGGCAAGGACCCGGAAATCTGGTTTTTGGAGAGATTAAGGTTCTTCAGTGAACCTAAACTCCACAAATCTGAAGGCATACCAGTGATTTTGTTATTGCTAAGGTCCAAAGTTTGAAGCTTGGTTAGCTTACCAATAGTAGTGTCAGGGATAGAACCAGAGAGTTCCAAACCAGAAGCCACTAAGCCAATCACATATTCCTTTTTGGCATCACAGAACACTCCTTGCCATGAGCAAACTGGAGCAGAGAAGTTGTAGAGTTGCGAAGATGATAAACCCATCTTTTGCAAAAACTGAGAGACAAAGAACCCATCTGTATTGGGTTGTTGACAAGCCAACGGCTTCAAGAACAGAGCAAGAACCAGTAGAGAAAGAAAGAAACTGATACCCATTTTGGAAAAATAGTCAAAAACAGGGGAAATAAGTGAGAGAAAGTTTAACCAAAACCAGCAATGACCACCGCAAAACCCCCCCTCTCTATCAGAACTTCACAAGCAGCATTATAGTATCATAAATCGTTCTGGGTCCATCTCACAGATACTTTCTTGGCCTCTGGCAGCTCCATTAATTCCAATACCACCACCGCACAGTGTAAAGAAGGTTTGGGTTTCTCAAGAAAGATGATTTTTAGGCTATAACTCTCCAGAAACAACAAATTTAGTTGCAGACTTGGGTTGTGGTCCTTGTCATGCCAAGAAAACCACAAAATTGACGGCAAAAAACACAAAACAGTAGGTGGAGTAGAACATGCATATAGCAAATGGGTTCACGAGCACTACAGATTTTCTGGTGTTTTCAGAGAGAATGTGAGCTCATCTTGTGTGGCTTTGCAGGTCCATGAGAGCCAACAGAAACAAACAACACAAGAGAGGAAGCATTTTTGTCTCTGTGCATAAGTAGAATATGAGAAGCTCTAGTTATGTTGCATACTTTTGAAAAAAAAGTAAAAAAATACTATATCATATATGTGTTTTAAATGAAAGCAAGGAGGGTTTTGTCTGAGAGGGAGTGAGAGACGCATAAACAGAGGAGGGCATATTGGGAAGGTAAGAACTGAGATCCCAGTCCGGGGTGGACAGAGGTTGGGCTTCATAAATGAGCAAGGTTTAATGCAAATATCTATTTGGGTTGGTGCCTTTTTGTTGGTGGGAATTCAATGATTCTTCATTGAGTGTTGTTGATCATTGATATCTTTTTCTCTAAGAGAAAATGGATCTTGTTTGGTTTCTTTCACTCATCGAAATCCAATTGGTAATATTACCAAGTGATATTGCTATACAATACTTGTACAAAGTTTTGTTCCTTAAATGGAAAAAGTTTTAGGTTTCTATGAAGTACTTCTAAACAAAAAAAGAAAAGTTTTGTTCATTTTCCTCTCCTACAAATCATATCACCAAATGCTTCAAAATCATTACAAAAAAATATTTGGTTTTCTATTACAAATTTACAAGAATGAAGATTTGACATCAATTTTGTTCCACAGAGAAAATGGGGACTAAATATTCCAAGTGTAGGTTAATTTATTTTTACCAATCATTTTGGAAAATGAGGTTGAATCATAACAAATGGATCATTATTAGAAGCCAACATGATTCAAAATAATTTGCATCATAAATTATTCGATAAGTGATGGGAAGTATTATGATCAAAGCAAATTCATGCACGTAAAGTTTGTGAAGTTGTACAATACTCAAATTTTATTACAAAATCTTTTGCTTGAGAATAATGCTTCTCTGAGGTTTTGAATCAAATACTAGTCATAATGACTGTAAGGACTCTTATATTTTTACAAGCCAAACTTGCACGATTGATTACAGCTTTTGCCAACAGTAAAGGGCATTTTTCAATGGGTTGGCTAGAATTGCTGGTGTAAGGTAGCGTTTTGTTGACTAAACATTTAAAAAGGTTCTCCCAAGTCCCATTTCTTAAAGTGAAGCACTGATTTAGTGATTTATCCCCTAATCCATGATCACCATTAAGTATATGGTGGGGCTATGATTACCTAGAACCATCCTTCTGTACCATTCACTTGGTCTATGTGGGTCATCACAGATTAGAATTAATATATATGGTGTCACGTTTGTCTAATCATGTATATAATTACGTAGGTAATACAGTTCAAGTTGATACCATAGTGTAAACTTGGGGGTACTGTTATGGCCTTGATCATTGAGTAAATTCAGGCCTTCTTTCTCCATATCTTCCATGTACTTTCTTTGGGGCCTTTTTGGTTGTGACTGCATTATGAAAGTTGATGGGCAGAGACTAGAGAGCATAATATATCTTTGTCATGCTGATTAGGACACCTCGCATTAGTTAAGCTCCAGGCACATGAAGGCTTTGGAAGGTTTAGACGACCCTGCTTGTAGTGGACAAAATAAAACCTTACTTAAAAGTTAAAGCGAGTAAAATATGGTCTTTGCACATGGGCAAGTGTCCCCCTTGTCAAACCCATTAGACTGACTCTGTGTATTTGTTTGTTTTTCTATCAATCTATCAATTTATGTGAGAGAGAAAGTTGAGCACGCCAAGGCCCGACAGCAAAGAAAAATGAAGGAAGAAAGAAAGCATCAGTGGTAATGATTTGCATTAATTGAGGGATGTGGATTAAGGAGAGAAGTAACGAAAACTCAACCGACACAATGACTAATAATAATTAAGCATCACATATGAATATATGATACGATATTAATGATATCGTCTAAATAAATTAACACTTATTCTTCAGACAATGTTTAATCAAATTTATGTTTGACTAATAGTATAAGATGAATCAACAATATACAGGGTAATTTCTCGAAGTAATTGCATTACACCGTTTGGGCTAAATTCACAAAGTTGGTTGAGATTAATATTTTGATGCTAGGGAAGACACAAATAGTATTGGAATTTGGAAGACAGAACTATTTTATTTCTTTGCTGACTGCTGTGTATTAAAATATAACCAACCTTCCTTTCAAGTAAAGTTTATTTAATTCAGATTTGCAAAACAACTGGTTCAAATCAAAACCTCAGCCACTGTTGTTTTTTAGCAGCCTTGAAAAACCAAAAGGGCAAGTGAAACCTGAAACGTGGTAACACAGTTGACAAGTGATAGGACTAGGTGAATGAAAATGTCCATCCTTACGGCAATAAGCATAACAATTTACAAACAATTCAGTGGGGCTTCGGCCTTCAGGCTTCTCCCACCCACTGCCCACAATAACTAAGATTGAAAAAACTCATACAATACCCTGGTTTAGTGGTTTTCTTCCATTCACTTTTGGTTCATTAAAATATAAAACAGCAACTAATCAAGTCTAATTTTGTTGCATTATTTTTCAGCATCATGAAACATTGAAATATCTTGCCCAACACTGAAAATAGGCAAAGCTCTACATATAATTAGTAAACAAAATTTCATACGCTACAGTAGAACACATTCTTGTCTAAATAGTTAAAATTCCTCCTAATCATAGGAGACAAAAAATAATTTATCTCTGAAACACAATATCCTTCAGAGAAATGCTCACAGCAGGAATAAGATTACAGTCCCCAGCTCTGAGCTCTCTTCCACTCCAATAAGAACCACCCAGACAGAAGACCCTAATGCTCCAGGGCGTACAATTTCTCTCAACTGCTACAGAAGACAAAACAGGAACAGCAGACCAACAATCTGTCCATACAAGTCCACTTTCATCATATCCTGAGTGGGTGATTTCCAGAATCAAACCTCTCTAGCCTTGCCTTCTTCAACTTTGATTTCTCGGTTGCAATTATTTGAAAAGGATTTGGCCCTCCAGAGGTGTGTTTGGATTGCCTCACCTTCTTTCTCTTTCCCCGATCATACTCTTCATCCCTGCACATGTTGAAAAATGCACTAATTGTAAAAAGATGTTATACATGTAACATCTAGGAAAAGTAATGTTGCACCCGCTAATAGTAAATAGTTTCAGTCATAAACCCAATTCAATGAGCAAAACCTAAACACACCACAAATTCTCTTTTCTTTTTCTTTTTTTTTTTCAATGAGAAACAAACCCAAGACAATTTCTTTTACACTACTGAATTTCAATAGTCTCAACCAAACAAAAAAAATCAATAGAGTCCACTCATGTTGAACTCACAGAACCAATGTGAGCCAAATATTTTTCATATTACCAGGGGCACTATACCGTGCAATAATCTGTTAAACATATCTAAAGATCAACATTTTTAGTAATTAGTAATCAGGACTTGTAAAGGTGAACCTACCTGACCATACAAAGCTATTAAGTAATAAAGAGTCACGGCAGCAAGGATAAGGATAAATGTCAGATAATGACTTCTCAAGTTCATGAAGGTATTAACACAACCACAACTTTACTGTGATAAAATTCATAATTTCCAATTTCCCTTCCAACAAACATGCGAGATTCAAAATTGTATATGGCTTGAGTACTTAATGTTTTAAAGCAGGCAAGGCCATAGATAGGCCCAAGGTGCCCAACCAAGAACCTTGGATTCAATCAATAGAATTTTCATGTTTAAGATGCTCGACACTTAACATAACCCAAAAAAATAGGATACACTCCAACTCACCAATCATCTGCTACATAACCGATGCTAGTACTCTCTGCATGGCTTGATTCTACAACATGAGACGAAGGAAATTCTATTCCATCCCAACGTGCAACTGCAATCAACAAAGTAGAACCATAACAACATTAAGTAAACAAAAGTAAGTTATCATCTATTTAAAAATAAAAATAAATAAAGAAGAAACAAAGTGTCCAAAGTCAATGCAATTAACCTAAACACATGTACAGACGCATAAAGCAACCTCACATTTATGACCATGCAGACAGATTTAACTCTAAAGAGAGTGTCTGCATCCATAATCTAAAATTAGGTTATACCAATGTCATAAATCAAGTGCTCGAGAATGATTCCCATCCCGGAAACATACTTTCCCAAATAAACGTTTAAAACAAGGTAACCAATGACACACATTGCCCAAAGTCAATGCAATAAACCTAAACATATGTACAGATGCATAAAGCAACCTGACATTTATGACCATGCAGACAGATACAACTCTAAAGAGAGTGTCTGCATCCACAATCTAAAATTAGGTTATACCAGTCAATGTCATAAATCAAGCACTCAAGAATGATTCCCATCCCAAATGAAAAAAGGGTAAACCGCTCCAAAAATTTCTATGAATATCTCTGTTTGGATGCCAGGTGAAGAAAAAAAAAGCACTACCGCTCCAAAATTGACTTAAGGAGACCTCTGCTCCAATTCAAGGCAATGGTGAACCTTTCCTAAATTGTCCATGGATATCTCACTGATCAGATGCAAGGAGAGGTATATTTCCAAAAGGCATTGCAATTGTAAATGTACCGCATCTATGAATAACATGCATATGCAACATTAAAAACGACTGACCACCATTAATTACACATGGCATATATGGTCTGAGGGGAAGATTTACTAGGTAATCAACTCACCAACTGTCTCCTCTGGACCTCGGGTCAGCACACCCATCCATCCATTTTGTATTTTGTCTCTTTTACATTCGTGTGGACTATCAGTTCCCCCTGCTTCCCTCTGGTTTGCCACTGAGCCAGAGATAGATCCCAGACCATTTTGTAGTCGTTTATCACTTGCAAGCACTGTAACATTCTGACCGACACTCTCCCTCAACTCTCCATCTTTAGCATCTATTAAAGAATCACCATGATATTTCATTACCCCTTTTTTAGCAGTTCCATTCGAATCCTTTTTCAAGTCAGATTTAATTCTCTTTCTTTTAGAACAAGGAGAAACCAAGGAAATTGTCCGGGTTTCCTCAGATGTAGATGGCCCCAGATCAGATGAGAAGCAGAGACTGTCCATTAGGTGTTCCTTAGTAAGGCTCTTGCAATCTGAAGCCAGGTGTTTACTCCTTTTTTGTTTCTTCTTCTTCTTCTGTACACTTAAGACTGCCCCGGAAAATAAGCTAGATCGTAGACGCATGCATGCAACCTTACATTTTATCTGCTTCTTTTTCAATTTTCTATGGCGCTTGCAATCAGGAGCTTCCACATGTAATGATCCATTTTTCACAATCGATGAGCCATACAATTTTACTGACTCATCAACTACAACTGTCTGGCCACAATCACTAGTTTTCTCACCTAAATAATCACCACCAGCACTTTCATTGGTAAAACTTCCAACCTGAAAAAGAAAATGAGTCAAATCATGACAACACAACTAATACTGCAAAGGATACACAATAATACAAATGAATACCTGACTCATTTTAGAGCTTGGTCGATCTGATGATTTTACAGTGTGCATTTGGTCCAAGGTTATGCCACTAGGAACTCCGGTTGAGGTAATACTCAAATCCCCCACACTGGAAACAAGATTGTTCTGGATGCATAAGCAGTTTAAGAGGTCAATCCCAAAACAAAGTGAAGTCTAAAGTAGGTAAAACTAGAGGCACTGATATACATGGAAAGTATGTAGCATCCACTTACATTCTGGGTGGTCACATCTCGGATGGGCTTAGCAGCCTCAAAGATTTCAGGGCCCTTGACATTGGGTGATACGATAATGGAAACACTATCGTTTTCATTTGAATTTCCTTTCGCATTGCAGTCATTTATTTTGGCAACAGTTGTTGCAGCCATGGCATTTTGAGGATCAGAAGTGCCACCATTGCAGCTTGGAAACGGAGCTGATGGTAGCACGTCTTTTCCCAATATAGGGTTTGAAACAGAAAGCCCTTTCAATGAGTCCTTTGACAATGAAGCTTTTGAAAAAGATTCTAAAACAGGTTCATTCTTAGGCACCATATTTTCTTTCATTATCTGCCTGTTATTTTGATTAACTAATGCTTCCTTCAAAAGGGGCACCCTAGGGGGAACAATAGTTGATACATCTTTTTGGGCCACAAAAGAAGAGGCTAGATCACTTGATCTGCCCTTAACTGAAACATTTTGCACTGGTTCTTTTGAACCTTGGTTGTTACTTGAACGGGTTTTATTTTCAGCATTGTTTGATTTGAAATTCTCCTTTTGAGCAACTTCAACAGGCTTCCTTGGAATAATATTTCTTCTATCACGTACATAAAACAACATGTAAGCCTTCTGTGATAAAACAGTCCTCTCACCAACTTGGACTACCTGTTACATCAGAATAGCAAAAGCTTGTAAGAAACCTTCTTTTTTTCTCACTCAATATAAGAACAGTGCATTTACCACTGAGCTGTCCTTAAATATGGCACTAAATATTAAGTGGAGCCAGTCAAAGATAAGAACTCATGAAGGAACTTTCAGTGGTAAATTATGATAGAAAGCCTAAAAATTAAAAGGTTAATTAATTTACCCTAAATTTTGAAAATTTAACAAAATTAAGATGTGCCGTGTGGTACATTGTACAATGTAGTGCATTTAACCTCTTTGAAGTTTGCTTCAGCGACTTGGGCAACCCCAATTGTGTAGTGTTACATATGAGACTACACATGCAAAATCTAAAAGCGCTATCTATTCTCAATCAAAAGGCTAGAGCACATGCAAGACCAGATAGACTAACAAATCTTAAATTATCAACATACCCGGTTGTCATCAAGAGAGTACCATATGCCAGTTGATGTGCGAACATAACAATAATAGTGGCCAGAATAGGTGCTAGCCCCACAATGAACTAGAACCCCATAAAGAGTATATTTCAAATTTCCTTCCTGCCAAGTAGAACATAAAAGTAGATTAAGAAATAGCAAAACCAGAAACTCAAGCAAAAATGTGGAATTTAAACCCATCTGAGATTGCTTTTCAATGGGATGGTTTATTTTTTCTTTTCAAAAGACACCCACTCATGTGTTTGGAAAATTTTCACAAAAGTTCTTCTGCTTGTGCTTTAATTGCAGGAGAATACTTTTCAACAGCTACTAGTGCTTTTGGTATTTATTAGACATATTTACCTCAAACTGTTAACAATATACCAAAAGTTAATTTTATTCTATACTTGTTAAAATAAAAAAATACGACATAATTGTCAATTATAATTGGGCAAGATTATGAAATGTAAAATAAAAAGAAAAGTAAACAAAATTTAATAAAACAGTGACTTGGACAATCAAATGACACCATTTCATTTCAATTTAAGCCACTTAGAATTACATGAAGAGCAAATTGAATTCTTATAAAAGAAATGAAGAGCAAACTGAAGAAATTAAGCTTGCATAACTAATTAGTTAAAGAACTGTGCATAACTAGGAAGTGTACTTACATAGGAACCACTGACAAAAGGTCTCAAATCCAATGTAGGTCCGAATTGAACTTCTTTGTCAATTTTTTGTCCAGGATCATGTGCACGAAACCGCTTTAAATGGATGGTAAGAACATAAGGAGGCTTGTGAACTGTCATTTGTTTGAGAGCCCTAACTTTCTGATTGCATTTTTGGCACTGATATTGCTTTTCCCCTCCATCTAACTGTTCTGCGGCAGTAAAGTTCATAAGCGCTTTATTCAAGGAATTTGCCTTGGCTATTTCAAGACTTAAATCCAAGAAAGGGTCAAACTTGTTGGAACAATTGGAGCACTGCAAACATCTGACCTGAAGAGATGACACAAATCCAGATTAAGAAAAATCAGTGCATATTTCAAATCTTCCTTTATTTACAAACTATCCATAAACTCCCAAACTCCAAAGTATCTCCAACAATATTAAGTAGACCATTACAATTTACAATTTAGTTCATTACAAAAAAAAATTACCTGACTTCGAAGGCGGCCACCAAAGATCTTGTGTACCAAGCTCTTCTCATAGGCACTAGGGGATTCACTTGGCACTCCAGAAGGTAAACAGCATTTATGCATGGATTCCAGCAAGTTTACCATGTATTCATGTGCATCCTCCTGTCTGGACTTCGTGAAGTTTCGAGATATGCCTAATTATGTTGTCAAGGATTCCAACCTCCAAAGCATAGAAATACAAGAAAACAAACCACCCATAAAACTCAAGAACTGATCATTGATCTCAACCCTAATAAAACTCAAATTTGAAGGGTGTGCATACAGCACAATACATGAAACTTCCTTTTAAAACTCCCTGTTTGATACTAGACAACAATTACAAGGAGAATGTGACAAGGAAAATTAAGATGAAGGAATTGTGCCTATCAAATAATTGGCTATAAGTTATCCACAATAAATTTTTAGACTGTAAACTATTAAGTGAATCATTCATATCACAAAACTTGGATTTTTTTTTTCAGACTTGGCTATCTAGCATGTTAAGTTTATGTAATAATAAACATGGAAGTCGAATTAGTATGCCCAACCAAGTATTCCACAACTATATCACCACAAAATATTTTAAGGATACACCGTAAGTTAAAGACAAGATCCTTTGGTGTCACAATACTCCCGGTTGATTGTAGAGCAAGACTAACATGTTTCTGAATGGCACATAAAGCACAAAACCCAGCAATATGGCCTACAAAAATAAACCAATCAGATTAGCCATGAACATAAATTCAACATTCTTCATACATGCACATGCATGCATACACATGCCCCCCCCCCCCCCCCTCTCTTTCCCCAGAGTAGAAGCAGACCAGCATGCATTTTCTGCATATGACACTAATTAAAACAACTTCTTACTCAAACCTCCTTGTGAATGGCATGTAATTTATCCATAAATTAATCTATAAAGCTGATAAAATCCATCTACTTCTAGATATGTTGAAAAATCTTCCACAGAAGTCGAATCTTGGAATTAGGTACCCCTAATTTTATTTCTGAATCCCCTTCAATGATTTTTCATATAGTCGCTCATCAACCTTGATAGCACCACAAACAACCCCGGATGGAGACATGCTAAAACATTTTGAAAGAACAGGCCAGAACATGTTAAAGAAATTACCATCATCAGACCCTGCTGAAAATCAGGAAAAATCAATATGATATAATATGTCAATACTATGAAATTTTTCTGCTTAAGTTAAGTCCTTACATGCACATACATATATGACATTTTTTCTGACTGTATTAAGTTATTAACCCATTTTGAGCACATCAAAAGAAAGGGGCAGGGGAGGGTCGTGGGGAGTCCTCACAAGAATTGCGATGCTTTCCACTTTGCAGGTATGCTGCTAACGGCTCAGTATACGTCAGACACTGCAACACTGAATTCAGATAACAAGTATTCCCCATATTTTTCAAACCGGCACCCTGAAAATTTTCCAACCCATTTTCTCTGTCAAGCTACTAGGGAACATTGATTGGAGAACAAATGTTACAGAGTGATAAAAAACTGAAAAGAGAAAAACAGGATGTGCATCCAATTAAACCCAAAAAGCATATGAATCCATTTGACCCAAAACCAAAACCAATCAACTTCAAAATAATAATGATGATGATACAGGCAAGCACCCACGAAGATTCTTTCTTTAAAAACCAAATATGCCCAATAACTAATGAAAAGGACTAGAACAAAACAGGATCGCAAGCGAAAACAAAGTTTGCAAACATTGAAAAACATAACCAAAGTGGAGACACGCTCTGTAAAACATAGAACATGCCAAACTTGAAAATGAACAAAATTAATATAAAACTAGACAAAATAAAGAAAAATCTTGAAGACCAAAACCAAAATACAATCTTCAAGAGCACTGGTAGGGAGATAAGAAAGAGATCAAAGCCAACACATTAACTCACAATTCTCCGAAATGTGATTCCAAAACTGAGCTCCGGATCCAACCCATTTTCCGGAAATTCGGAACCATCAGTTTTCTTCGCACCCATACGGGACTGACCCTGAGTAGAAGAACCGGGTCTCCGGGAATCTGAGCTGCTGCTTCCGGGGTTTAGGGTCTCTAGCACAAAGTCACCACCGTCGTGCTTAAAGCCATTGAATGGCTTCCTAGCTGGGTGGAACTCGATACGCCTCTGAGGCAGAGACGACCCAATTGACGATTCGGGCAGTGGATCGAAATACCCATCCGATGGGCTAAGGGGTTCCGCTCTGTGTATCAAAGCGTCGGCCATTCGAAAACCGAAAAAAATTGGTTTGTGCAGCGAAAGTTATGATCTTTATCTTTGTTTCTTGCTTTTCTCTCTAGAATTAAGGTGCCTCTCGAAGGTTTGTGGGTTTGGAGAGGAAGACTAGCAGAGAGCTTTTTGAGGCTTCTGCGAAAGAGGGGACGCAGTGTGGAGCTGGAGGCAGTATTAAACCCTACACAGACCACCCAAGATTTTTGGTACAGGTGGGCCTACACGGACTACGGTGGGGGCGATGCAGGCGATTATTCCACGTGTATTGTCCATGTGGATCAGAACATGGTGTACGGTGCACCGATTACAAATTTACAATGAAATGAAATGCCACGTCTACAACGGAGTCTAAAGATTCTAAACACAAAATGACCTTTTTTTTGTCAAAACAAAACACAAAAAGGGCTTGAATATTATCCTTATGTTGAAACAAAGTCTTCAATACAATTGAATTTTTTTAAAAATAATTTCAATACAAATTGATTGTATTCTTTTTGTTTTGGACAAGTTCATGATTGATTTATCAATTTGCTCAAAGAGTTCTCAAGTGGTGAAAATAAATAGAGTAATAAATTAAAATTAAGATAAGTATGATTCTCTTTAATGTAACTTTTTAAAAAACTTAATTTATATGAACCTTTCATTTCCATCGCATGAATTAAATAAAATATATACCAGTTACATTTGGTATGCGTACTTTTATTTTGTGAAATCCTATTTTTAATTTATTGTTGGTGGTCACTTGGACAATCCTTCTCCCTCTCCTCCTCACTTTCATCTTTCTTCATCTTTATCTCTCTCTCTCTCTTTCATTATTTCTCTCTCTTTGCAATACGACAAATGTTGTAGAAAGAGTGAAAGAAAGAGATCGAAAAAGAGGGGAAAAGATGAAGGAGATAAGAGGATGGCAGGGGGAGAGGAGGGGAGGGGAAAGAGGGTGGTCGAGGGAGGTAGCTAGCGATGGCTGCTAACTTGCTATTGACAATGGGTGGAAGGGAGGGAGAATGAGATTTGGTGTTCTAGGTGTTCTTCTTTTATTTTGTTCAAATGGTATAACTCGAATTTAGTGTTTAAGAAAAATGGAAGGGTATAGTGAGCATTTAGTAGGGTATGAATAGAATCACTTTTTTGTTTTCATCTGTATTAGGGCTCACCAAATAGCCCAAGGCCCGAAGCCCACCCGAAGCCCGCCCGGCCCATTGGGCCCGAAGCCCGATTTGGCCCGACATTTGGGCCGGCCCGGCCCGGCCCGAAAATTTCTTGGGTTGGGCTTGGGCCATCCCTTTGAAGCCCACGGCCCGCCCAAAGCCCGGCCCGCTTAGGCCCGCCCAAAGCCCGGCCCGAAGCCCAAAGCCCAAAGCCCGTTTAATATCTTCAATAAAAAAAACATATAGGATTTTGGCTATGTTATGAATTGAACTTGAGACCTCATAGAACAAATTTCAACTCTCAACCAACTGAGCTGACTAGTTTATTTGTCTAATTTGTGAATCATAACATATTTAATAGGTTTTTCGTTTGTTTACTCTAATAAATTATTAAAATGCTTATTAAGTTATTATATAATTCTATAATATTAGTAAATAGTAATAGTGTAAAGTGTAAACTATACTATGTAATACCATAAATAATAAACTTTGAAAATTATATATAACATTACAAATTTACAACTATAATAAAACATAAATGTATATGTATATATACAACTTTTATAATACAACTATAATTAAAGTTATTAAACCATGATTTTTCATTAATTTAATAATTTGAACCGTTCATTTTATATGTTGATAGTCAAAAATTATCCTTACAAAAAATCGGCCAAATCGGAATTCATTTACCCATTCGATTATCATTAAAAAAACCATGATCATTCATTAATTCGACCATCGTTACGTCACTTTTACATATAAATACACTTGAAGAGTTGAAGAGTATAATTCTAATAACTTTCTCGTTGAAACCTTATTGTTTTCATAATTGTGAAGACCACAACGTGATTTCAACAATCTGAGCCGTTCATTTTCTATATTCATAGTCAAAGATCATCCTTACAAAAAATCAGCAAAATCAGAACTCATCTACCCATTCGATTATCATTAGAAAAATCACGATCGTTCATAAGTTGGACCACCATTATCTAATTTCTACATTTCCAATTGAACTAATTTTTTGCAGGGATGATCTTTGAGTGAAAAACTAAAAAATGAACGGTTCGGATCATTGAAAACTTGGAAACACGATCGAGATGTGAGCTTCTACATATAAATACACTTGAAGAGTTGAAGAATATAATTCTAATAACTTTCCGGTTGAAACATTGTCGTTTCCATAATTGTGAAGACCACAACGTGATTTTAACAATCTTAGCCGTTCATTTTTTATGTTAATAGTCAAAGATCATCCTTACAAAAAATTGGCTATATCGGAATTCATCTACCCATTCGATTATCATTAGAAAAACCACAATCGTTCATTAATTCGACCACCGTTATGTCACTTTTACATCTCCGATTAAGCTAATTTTTTGCAAGAATTCTCTTTGAGTGGGGAACTAAAACTTGAACGATTCGGATCGTTGAAAACACGATCGATATGTGAACTTCTACAGATAAATACACTTGAAGAGTATAATTCTAATAACTTTCCCGTTGAAATCTTGTTGTTTCCATAATTATGAAGACCACAACGTGATTTCAACAATTTGACCCGTTCATTTTCTATGTTCATAGTCAAAGATCATCCGTACAAAAAATCGGCTAAATCAACATTCATCTACCCATTCGATCATCATTAGAAAAACCACGATCGTTCATTAATTCGACCACCATTATGTCACTTTTACATCTTCGATTAAGCTAATTTTTTGCACGAATTATCTTTGAGTGAGGAACTAAAATTTGAACGGTTCGGATCGTTGACAACACAATTGCATCGTTTGTTTATAAAAATATGTAATAAAATATATAATAAAACATATGTACATTTATATTTTATTATAGTTGTAATGTTGTATATAATTTTAAAAGTTTATTATTTATGGTATTACACTATTACTAACATAATAGTATTATAGAATAACTTAATAAGCATATTAATAATTTATTGAAGTAAACAAACGAAAAAGCTATTAAATATGTTATGATTCACAAACTTAACAAATAAACTGGTCAGCTCAGTTGGTTGAGAGTTGAAGTTTGTTATGTGAGGTCTTATGTTCAAATCACAACATAGCCAAAATCCTATATTTTTTTATAACATATATATGTGTCTAAACAGGCTTTGGGCCTATTTGGGCCGCCCGTTTGGGCCTAGCCCGGCCCGGCCCTCCAAGCCCGCAAGCCAAAGCCCGATGGGCGGGACTTGGGCTTGTGTATTAAAGCCCAAGCAAAGCCCGGCCCGGCCCGAAAGCCCTATTGGGCTTCTATCATTCAAGCCCGAGCCCGGCCCGAACCCGAAAAATTTGGGCCGGGCTAGCCCAGCCCGGCCCATTGCCGACCCCTAATCTGTATGATAGAAGTTTTAAAGGCTGGGGTATAAGGAAAATTAAAAAAAAGCCTCTCTATTAGGAAAAAAAAAAGGCTGGGGCATAAGAGAGCTAAAGTGGGCCTGGGCCAAACCACGACGGTAAGACCACGCCTAACAATTGCCCAAGCTGAGCCCATCCTGACCATCAGGCCTAATATTATGTCCAAGCCAGCCAACCTCAAAGGTGGGCTTACGTATCCACACACATAAGTCAAAAATAAAGATGAATAAGAATCCTAAGCTATAATATCCAGATTCCTATTTTATTTTTTGGCCATAGATTCCTATTTTATTATTTCTAATCTATGATTGAAATGTATAACGAATTCCACATATTTTATATTGTTTCTTTGAAGTGAACAAAGAAATTTTGCCTTACCAAAATCAAGTCGAAGTTGTAGAGAAATTGAAAAAAATTGTTTTTGTGGACAAGTTTGTCAGAACCATTGGGCATGTTATAATTAGAACACAGAACATCACTATCTTATAAGCAACGCCATACCCTTTTTTTCAGGCCTTTAAAATTCTTTATTGGGATACATATCCTATATAAAGCCATCAACTATGCCTGTGATCCAATGAATGGATCACTGATTTCAGCCCGTGGCATTGAATTCCATTCATGGCCCACTTCAGCCCATAAATACAACAAAGGTATCTGATAAGTGATAACCTCAATATCACCTTCATTTGTTCAGGATTCTTCTTTTTTTTTTCCTTTTGAAAAAACATGTCCAGTAATCAAACCTGTCTTTTTGTCTAGCCTGTCTTTTTGTTTACAAACCTGCATATTGCTACAGATTTTGGAAAAATTGATGAAGCTCTTTGTGCAATTGTGCTGATGCAATTGGTGAGCATCATATAAACCAGTAAAAACAAGCTTAATACAAGTTAAGGGTGTCCATGAAGATGCAGTAAGTCAGTAAAAACAGAGTACTGAAATAATCAAGCCACCCTCACCCCCACTAAACCAAAAAGAAAGATATTTTGAGTTTTTACATTTCCCCCCTTCTTAAATATAATGTATAAATCTGATTATATATTTAGAACTTTCAACAAACACTAGCATCCAAAAGTAACCAACATGATATGTACTGAACAGTCTGAACCGATAAGTGGTTGGAAACTGGAAGAAGATAAGACCAAGCAAAGCAAAATATCAAATGGCATCAGTTCAGTCTCTTCAAGTTTAAGAAAACCAATAATGGTCATCATAAAACCCCAACTTAAAGTTGGATATTTCTATACAACTCTTGAAGATGGCTTGAGTGATTATCAATCATAAGTCATAAATTTATAACAATCCACTAAAGCTGTTGGATGTATTGTCTTCTATTCTACAAAAACATTTATTTTAAGTTTTTACCAGTACAAACCACAACTACCACCAGGGTCCGTTTTTCTAATTTTTTTTTTTTTCTGTTTGTCATAAAGAGTAAAATATGTACAAACTGTACCCTTCCTTTTTGTCCTCCATGTTCTTATTAATCAGATCAAATTATGATATGAGAGATGGTGCTAAATTATAAAACAGTACAGAGACGTAGAGTAGAAGTTAGCTGCACAAAGTGCATGGTCCACCATTCAGAGCTTATCCTCAAGCTTACTGAATATAATTATATAACCCTCAAGAAAAATGAAAGTAAAAACCTTTGTGGATTACCTTTAAAGGTTGGTTAGGGTAGACATGAAAACATTAAGCACCGCTACCTAGTTTTATATATTTAAGAAGTTTAAAAGTTTAAAGAATTTAAAGAACCAAAGAGTAATAATGATGTGCCGTGGATGACCCGCAATCACAAATTACAGTGCTGGATGCTGGTCTTAGAAAATGTGTGAGAAAGCAAGACAAACGAGATGGCCTCAAATTGATATTTTGGTGCAGTGTAGGGGCTACCGACTTATGGGAATGGGTTTGTTAGTTTAAATAGTTGCTGCGATTTGCGGTCACTCTGTCTCAACTCTCAAGGAAAAACAATATAGGCATTTTTTTAATTAAAATGTTTGTCCAATCTTGTACCATTGTGAGGCTTAAAATCCAATCATGTATCGCCAAAAAAAATATATATATATCCAATCACAATTGGAAATGATTTATAAATATGATGATGGGAAGGGACAAGATTCCCAGTAAATGACATGATTGGAAGAGCAAACAAAAGAGAGCCCCTCTCTCATCAAAGTCTCCATTTCTGTGTCATTTTCTTTTAAATTCAATGGGAAGAACTGAAGAAGGTTCAAATTTTCACATCTAACAAATAGAACATTTAAAAACACACCCCAAAAGACACGCTTTCTTTGGGTTGGAGAGTTGACTTTAATGGGAGCCTTGACTATTAATTCAGCAAAGAAATTTCTTCCACCATTGATGAATGATGATGATCTTTAGCTCCACTGATTCGATTTCAGATAGTCATCAACGGTAGAGATCTAAGGAGGAGGAGGAGCTAAAGTTGACCCCACCAAAGAATATTTAACTCATGAAAAGTTCTGCTATGTGTGTGAGTGTGTGACCGAAGGCAAAGAGAGAGACAGAGAAAAAACATGGACAAAGCAAAGTAAGAAAGACAGAGAACTGAGAAAAGAAATGAGTCAATTTTTGAAAACCAACCGCTCCCATTCTTCAATTCCTCTTCACCAAATTCCACAAATTTAAAAACCCATCTCTCATAACCTTCTCTCTTCAACACCCAGATCTCCTTTTCTCTAAATTTGATCAAATTTTCTCTCATCTTGATCAAATTCCCCTGCTTTCCATGGTGTTCTGTTTTATCGTCTGCTACAAACGCTAAACCTCTCTGTTCAATACCAGGTATTTACCATGTTTGTTTAGCTTCCTAATCCGTTATCATCTCCCTCTCTCTCTCTGAACTCTGTTTATTCAATATTAGTGTTGTCTAATTTTGGTTCTGTCATCATAATTTCAAATTATCCGAACAATCCTATAATTTTCTTCTACTTTCTACGATATATACTGATTTCTCTGTCTTCCTTCCCAGCTCCAAAACCCCACCTGGGTTTTCTCAAATTCCATCATGGCAATTCAGAAAGACAGAGTGAGATTCAATGTTGGAGGCAGAATCTTTGAAACAACCGCCACAACTCTCGCCAATGCCGGCCGAAATTCCATGTTTGGAGCGATGTTCGACGAGAACTGGAATCTACAATCCGATAATTCCAATGAATTCTTCTTTGACCGCAACCCGGATTGCTTTGCAGTCCTCCTTGATCTTCTCAGAACCCAAGAACTTTACATCCCAGCCAACATGTCCGAAAAGCTTCTTTATAGGGAGGCCTTGTACTATGGCCTTCTCGACCACGTTCGGTCTGCGAAATGGGGTGCTTTTGATGGCAACAGGTTGTGGCTTTCGCGGACCGTAACAGGCCAAGCTCCGGGCGACGGCACAGCAATTCGTGCCGGCCCGAATGGTGGTTGCTGTGTTGCTCATGGTTGCATGGTACACGTGTATGATTGGATGCTAGACGAGCACCCTCCGATCAATCTTGATTATCAGAGAGTGAATGATGTTGGTTGGATTGATTCGGAGAACGTAGTGGTCAGTGTTTGCGAGAGGTTGGGCCGCGGAGAAGGTGGGATGGGTCTGTTCAGCTCATCAAATGGTGAACTCAGGTACAAGTTTCAAGTCAATCATGAGAATCAAGCTAAGAGCTTTACTGCTGGAGCTTTGAGTTTCAGCTCAGATTACAAGATATTCTCTAGTTGTAAAGGTAGGAGCAATGAGTATGGGATTGGTGTTTGGGACCAAATGACGGGAAAGCAGAGTGATTTTTTCTATGAACCACCTGGTTGGTCACTTGGTGATGCTGACAAGCTGCAATGGTTGCAGGGGAGCAACTGTTTGCTAGTTGCAACGTTGTTTCCTAGGAAGGACAACTGTTACATCAGCTTGTTGGATTTTAGGGAGAAGAAAATGGTTTGGTCTTGGTCTGATTTTGGAGCTCCTATAACTGTGGATGAGAAGAGGGTTAGAGATGCAATAGCAATGGAGGAGAGTAACTCAATCTGTGTGGTGAATGAGTATGAGGATTTGGGTTTTATTGATATGAGGAGCTCTGGTGGAAGTGTTCGATGGAGCTCAAGGAGTAGGCTAATGAAGGGAAAAATGCCTGATGAGCCTTGCTATCCCAAACTGGCATTGCATGAGGGACAGCTCTTTTCATCCATGAATGATTCTGTTTCAGTGTTCTGTGGACCTGATTGGGTTCTAACGTCCAGGCTTCGACGAAGCATTGGAGGTTCCATTTGTGATTTTTCGATAGGTGGGGATCGTCTTTTTGCTCTTCATAGTGAGGAAAATGTGTTTGATATATGGGAGACTCCACCTCCGCCAATTATATGATTCACCTTATGGTTTGCTTATTCTCAAGGCTGTGTTTCTTTCAGTTCTGACATACATTACACATGGTTTTCCTTTATTTTTTGGATTGTAGAAGATGGAGTTGCAGCAATACTATGTAGGTTTAGGAAATGTAGAGATACTTTTTGAATTCTGAAAGTTGTACAGGGTTTGCTCACTACAGAGAATGAAAGTGTTTGCTTTAACTACTAAAGGGACCTGGAGTGATACCTAGGGCAGTCTGTATGGGTTTGTCATTTGTAATAGAGATGAAATTGATTGCTTAACTACCATAACTAGAAATTTCGTACCTTTGGAAAATGCATATTCATAATTATGATCCTGTTTATCCCGTATGGCTCTTTGATTGGCTCCATTAATTTTCACTTTTCGACAGACCCTCTTTCTCTTTCCTTATTTTAACCTATCCTTGCTTTGCACAGAGAGAGAGAGAGAGAGAGAGAGATAGATGCTCTTTGCATGTGAGCAATTGCAACTGCTAACTCTTTACAAGATTTATGAATTGCATAACTTTGCAGAAAGTGGTCCTTAGTTTCAGGTCAATATGATTTGCGTTTCTAAATTATCAGTACTTGGAATCTATGACAACCACAATAACAAACAACCATGGCCCCTTGGCTTTGCCCTTTGGCCTTTGCATTTTATGAACCTTTGACCAGTTCCTCTGCTTTTGTTTATACTTTTATAATGCTTACCAAACACGACTTCTTTTGAACGGCTATGGGGTTTAATTTGAATTGAAGTAGGAAGAAATCCTACTTTATTTAGAACCCTACATAAGGGTATAGATATAATTCAATCTGTCTTTCTTGTTGTATGTGCCTGTGTTAGTACTATAAACTAAAATAGAAAATAAAATAAAATATTGAAAGTCTTGCTGTATTTTAATGTCCTCCAAGTCTCCAACTAACTAAAATGAAGAATAATATAAGGTAACTAACATGACTTCTAAGTTTAAGATCAGTTGAGTTTAATTTTTAAAATTTGTTAATCTTAAGGTTTAGTGTCAGTATCCGTAACTATTATTTTTATGAGAAGATACCCTGTTAAGAGAAATCATTTTCAGCCATTGTTTAATAATTATCAACACCGGCCAGTTCCAACCAACATCACCCTGATCACCATCTAGTTTAATTCATGAGCTCAGAGGGTTCTTACTCTCTCTTCAATTTCAGTGTTAGGACACGTTATAGTAGAATGAAGATCCCACATAAGAAGTTTTGGTCATCCACGAATAATTCAAAGTCCCGACAATTACTATTTCATGACTAGCAAGTAGCAACCATCTTTTACCTTGACAAAAGAAGAGGACAATACAAACGCCTGCATAAGGCTTTTACGTGATGTTCTGGGAAATTTCCCTCAATTGATTTCCCCTACTTATTATCAGAAACTTTCAAAAAGGAATGTTTAAGAGTAAGCAAGAACATGTAAGAAAATGGGAGGCATACCTATCTTAACGCTAAAAAAGAAAAGGGTAAAAGATAAGGGCCAAAACGGCTGTGACCCACAAGGCATACAATTTGATCAAGCATAATCCGGCATTGCTTTCTTGAGGAAAGTAATTGGATGAGACTCTCCAGGGGCAAGTTGGTCAAAGGGAACGTAATTCTGCTCCTTGTTGTAAACATGGCACACTGTCATTATTGTCTTCATCAAACGCCAGTTCCATGTAGCCTCGTTCAGATACTGTTAATGACATGGCAAAACATTTTAATGTCTTTTTTACCTTGTTGACCTTCAGTTTTTGACCAATTATATTTTATATTAAGGACATGTTTATGCTTTCAAATGCTAAGCTAAAGAGAATGAGTTCATTTCCATGCACAGTTCAATCATGACTTGGACAATAAATGGACATAATAATAGGTTAATCACAATATCTGGAAGAAACTGATGATATCTACCTTTCCCCAGTTTTCTTGAATAGACTTGTGAGCTGCTCGTAAGTTATAACTTGGAATCCTTGGAGATATATGGTGGGGTATATGGACATTGATATCATGGCAGAGGGTCTCAATCCTGTTGAGAAAATAATGGATCAGTTAGAAACCCCATGCTACAAGCCAGCAATGAAAATAGAACACAAACACCTATAAAGGAAAAAAGATGCGTGCTAGGCGAAATTCTTGTGAAGCAATTAGGGAAACATGAATGTTTTTGAGCCAATAATCAACTCTTAATTCTCAGATACTCAAGCACAGGAGAAAGACGAGCAGTCTTTGGAAAGAGAACAAGAAAGAGAGCCTTCAGAAGTATAAAGGCTCTCCAGTAAAGCTGACTGAACCATCTAATCATGTTGGTTTCAAAAATATACTGTATTCATGTCAGATTAAGGATCCGATAAGACAAGGAAGATAAATAGAGCACAAAGATACCATTGAGGGTAATCACAATGAACTGTTCCATTAAGTTGAGCCTGAGCAGCATTCCACTCATCCGCAGATTTGAAAGGTATATGAGGGGCCGTATGATGCACCATCGTGAATGTACTCATCTATAAATTCACATAAAATGAAAAGAAACTAATAATTAAGAGTAAGCTCTATTATTCTAGAATTCCGAAAAGCAATTCAATTATGTTACCAATACATGTTAAATATTGTAATCAAAATAAAGCATAAGAGACCAGAGAGCAGTATTACCCAAAAGTGATAGCCCAACCATGGTATCAACCAAAACTTCATCCATCCCATGATCCCTGTTTTGTACACAATCAATGGCCATCCAATCGCCATAAATGCAAAAACACAAGCCAAACTTATCTTCACCCTTTTAACTTCACTTGGTCTGAACTTATTCAAATCGAAGTGGCTGATCAACCTAGTAGGACGCTAAATAATATTTAGACATTTCTATTGGATATATACACAACAAGAATTATGACTAAATATCACCATTACTGATATAACGGCCAAAAAAATAGAGAAGACAATATGTAATTTTACTTTTATAGTTACACACCAGTGAGCTATTGACATCCAAGGCCGAAATGGGCCATATCCATATATAATTGCCTTGCGAAAAACAGGAGATGAATCAAACTCTTCTTTTGAAACAGGCTGCCAAGCTGTATCCTCGACCAACCTATAGAGATGAGGTAAAAAGGAAAAAGGCAAAAAGTTAATAGAGAAAGAAGTAGAATGATTATATTAAAAATGCGAACAAACAAAATTGAAGGATTCATGCACACAATTAGTTAGAAACATACTTAAAATACACACAACATAAATAAGTTCTGATACAGAGGGAAGAAAAAGGAGTGTCCTTGAAGCATATATATGTAGCATTAGGATAGAAGTCCGGACTAAGAGAATAGAGCAAAGTCAACGGCACTAAACATGTAATTCATAAATCAATATAATTTTTACTAAGACAATTATAGATATGTTTGGGGAAATCACACAGACATGTTTGTTTTCGCATGATGCCGATCGTGCTTAAACCGCCATGGTTCGTATGGGTATATCAACGGCAAAAAGGCCAGCGTTCCAACAATGTCTTCCACTAATTTGTTTCTTGAAAATGATTTGTGTGCACAATCATGGCCTATAACAAAAAACTTTATAATTGGGAAGGAAAAAAAAAAGAATGAGTTGGCTTACATATACCCTAGTAATGAAAAAAAAAAAAAAAAGAGCAGACTAAGTTACAAAAACCAATAAAACATGAAGAGATACCCCAGTGATTGCAGTTCCTGTCCATGCCCAAGCCAGAGGAAGTAGATACCATGGGGCTTTTGAAATCATATAGAGCCCCAATGTATAGGAAGTGACAGATATTAGGACTGACTTCCATGCTTTTGCATCATCAATCTCAAACACCTTAATATTAAAAACGAAACAAACAAAAAGAAATAGTTACTTTGAGATTGTTTACATTTCCCAACTTAAGCATAAACCAGAATCATTAATTACATTGCACTTGCAAAGAAAAAAAAATAGTGAGTTACGACGAGGAGAGGATTTTAAAAAAAAAAAAAAAAGGTAAAAAGAATGAAGCTTTCCATGAAACTCAAATATACATTTTGATCAGTGCCAGTCACGAAACATAAAAAGATTTCCAATCATGCAGTATGGAACTTCTCAAATGAAAATTAAACTACTCATTTGAACAGACTACTAAGTACTAACTCACCCAGATCACTAGCTGATATGTCAAAAATCGTAAGCAGATGTATTAGGTGCAGTTGAAGCCATACAAATAAGTTGCATTGATAGTGTAGCTCTAAGAATGAAAAACAATACCTTTTTTGGAAGGGTATCAATGACATCCTTTAGTGTAACATTTTCTGGGAGTGGTTCTCCAATTTGTTTGAAACCATAACTTTCAGATAATTGTTTTCGATACTCTGCACTGTCTGTTGGAGATGGTGCAACTGGAATGGCAATTGCTTGTACAAGTGTTGTCCAATTTCTACGAATTGAACATTGTTGATGTTTCATTCCCTTTTGGAGAAGGTTGTCCCATTTCAAATAACAGATTCCTGTCCATCACAATATGCACTATCATTTATCAGGTGCCAATAACATTGAGAATATATCACAAGCACTTCTAAAAGCATTACTAAATATAGTGACTTCTAATGTGGCTTTAGTCTGTTTCTGATCCACACAAAATCTCCTGTTAACTTAATAAAATGAGGAGAAAAAGATAAAGAATAAAGGATAGTCAGTTAGTCACTTTCTTATGTGCAATTGTGCAAAAGGAAATCTATTACAATTTGTTTAACCTTGAGTTACCCAAGTAGGCTTGATAAACACTAGAAACAGCAGAAGAAATTGACGGTTATTTTAAAAGCAATGCAACTGAAAACTAATATTGCCATGCATTGATTAAAACCCAAATCCCCGTTTGGGCTATAAACCACATAACATTAAAAAAACAATTTGTCAAGGAATTGAGTAACCAACGAGAAAGACTATGCAGATAAGGAAAGTAGCACACCTGAAGTATAATTGACTCCCATTCTTTGGCTTCGAATTGGCTTCTGATGGGGGCCCTGAAACTCAAACCAAAAATAGAGAATGAGAATTTATGAAAAAAGAAAAAGAAACGAAAAAAAGCAACTGGGTACGATAGAGAACAGCAAAGGGGGTAGCTTACCATGGAAAGAAACATAGAATCTGCAAGTCTGCAAGCCATTTTGAGCAGGATTTACAGAAATCCCAGTTCAGAAGGACCCCGACTTCAGAGCCTCTTAAAGCTCTGAACTTTGCGGGAGCTACTACTGTTTGAGGCTGAATGAATGTGAAAAATATGGGCTTTCTTGGTGGGAGAGTCTTAAAAGGAAGGAACTACCGACTACTCATTCCGCTTGCATTCTATTCTATGTTGGAAGCTGCCTAATTCCCTCTTCGTCACTCACTGCCTGCCTTACTAGTGTGGAATGTGGATAGATTTTCTCAAGTTCAACTCACCACGACCGCTTGTTATTTTCACTCGTTTTCTCGACACCACAAAAATATGAAAAGAATAAATAAATAAATAAATAGAAAGTGTTTATTTCCTATGAAAATTGATGATCCATGGTTATAACTTATAACTTATATAATTATATTATGAATTACGTGATAAAATTCATTCCAGTTTCCATGAGAGTTGAGAGTATTGAGAGTAATGTGGAGCAATGTCCCACATCGAAAAAGTAAGGCTTAGCATATGTGCTTATAAGTCTTGGGCCTCTCCACCCATTGCCAATTAATTTTGGGTTGAATGCTCCAATTCTATCATGGTATTAGAGCCAAGTTATCCGCATATAAGGCCCAACGGACACACGTGCTCCCACGTCACTCAATACAATTTGTTCACGTGTAAGGCTCAAAATATCGCCACACGTGCGAGGGCGTGTTGAGAGTAATGTGGAGCAATGTCCCACATCGAAAAACTAGAGCTTAGCATATATACTTATAAGTCTTGAACTTCTCCACCCATTGTCAATTAATTTTGGGTTGGATGCTCTAATTCTATCAGAGACCAACCCACTTTGCTTGGATTCACACTTCCACAAATCCAACTTAGTTGAATAGGTGCATAGGAGAAAAGTGAAAACATGGTGAACGACTTTAATTTGTCTTGTACTTTTAAGGATTGCCTTTGCGTAATTAGCTTTCTCTTCTAATTATGAGTTCAAAATTATAGTCAAGGAAATAATTATTCTTGGACTCTTTCCTAATCCGATTAGTTGAATGGTTCATGGAAGAGTGGCATGTCCATGTTGGGCCTTCTTAGTTATCTTCATTGGGGCTTGGGCTCAGTTGATTGGTCAACAGTCAAAAACGGGAATTGCCAGAACAGTAAGCTTCCAAAAGCTTGTCTGTGAGTGACTGAATGTGGGTCACTACTAACTAGTATTCAATCTCTTCCCATTTTCTTTGTTCCAGCTTAATGTTTAGCAGAGAAAATTGCAATGTCAAATTTAGAAATCACACTACGACTGCTGTATAGTACATGCTGTCTTGTAGTCATCTAGTTTGGCCGGCAACATAGGACACAAGATTATGATGTTTATGGTTAATATAAACATGAAGATTAAGAACCAGTCAATCATATCACTTTACGGTCCCATGCAGCCGGCTAAAGATCCCATCTTCAGATAACAGAATGATATTTTCAAAGGTTTTTGGTTCTGGGACTGAGTCAACTTGTCTAGACCTGAAAGGATTATATATCTTGGCTATATAAGATTGAAGATGCTCTGCTGAATTGAATATTTCATTATATATTTTCAGATTCTAGCTAGATGTTACTTATGAGACTTTGATAATGTAAAAATTCAACCAACTACTCATTCTTATTGATCAGGAAATCAAACACCTCAAATACCAATTGGTCTTTTTTTGAGTCAATTAAGCAGCCATTCCCTAGTAGAGATTCATCAATAATGGCCACTCCCTATCTTTTCTTATTCATCTTCATGTTTCTGTACAATCCTCACAAGATTACTTCAAGTAAGCATGCAAAACCAGGACCAACAACAACACATATAATTGATTTTCTCTCCCTCTACAATGCCTTAACAGCATTTGGTTTTTCTGTTTTGTTCACCAGGTGCTTGCACATTGGACTTTAGCAAATTCCCTTATGAAGCCCAAAGTGAGTGCTTTGACATATCTGCAGGTTCTGTCCCACCTTTAGTCATGCATTCATGTTGCGGATCTGCCCTCCAATCTCTACTCCAAGCAATGACCATAAAAGCTAATCAGTCTAAATCGATATTCCTTGAGTTGGCTGAGGCTCAGAACTGTAGCAACATATTCCAAAATCTTCACCAGAGGACCATTACTACCAAGTGTCAACTCCAAAACTTTATCTCTTCTTCAACACCCAACCTGTGCTCAAACAATGTTGATTCAATCGTTGATCGTGTTGGGGTTGAAATGTACAATGCATTACTGTCCAATTGCAAAGACTTATCTAGCAGCAATCATAATGATGACGCGTGTTTCAATTGCGTTGTTTCATATAGGCAATCCTTGAAAGCTCTAAAAGAAAGAAACAATTTAGGTAACAAATGGTGTGCTGAAGCTCTACTTGTTAGTCTTGCTAGCTCTGATGTTGAATCCCCAAACTGGGTTCCAGGAACTTTTTCTTGTTTATGGAATGAAATACGTAAGGTTTCCAAATCTTTGTATATGAAGCATCAAATATATTTATCTCACAGACTGATCATAATTAATTTTGTTCTTGTGTTTCTGCAGAGTCTCCATGGCCTATACAAAATCAAAACAAAGGTAAAGGAGAGCATAAAAGAGAACAATTTAGTTACCTTCAATGTTTTTGTTTCCTATAGTTGCATGATATGCAGTTCAGCTCTAACACAACTGAAAAATGTGTAAAATTAAGCTCATATCTTGGGTTCCAAGAAGCTTCTTGCTATAGTAATTCTGGCAGCAGCGCTGGTCATCCTAACTCCAATTCTTTATAAGATAACGAGGAAGCAACTACAGTATGCAAGTGACAAAGACATTGAAAATCTATCAGGTGAGCTTTTCTTTGTAGCCTCTTCTAAGGGTTAAAGTAAGATCTCATTCTCATATATTTGTTACCGCGGTACTTAATTTATAGTCTTCAAGAAGACACTAGAGGAGGAATCCAGGGGTTTCTTTAACTGCTCTGGTCTTTACATATTCTCACAAGACGAAGTGATGAAAGCTACCAACTATTTTGATGATTCAAACTTGATTGGAGAGGGAACCCTTGGTATGAAATCATGCATATGCTGATCATTTTAATTCAGTACACTCAAAATTGGGCTCAAGTTATAACCCACTAGTGTTTTCAGGAAAAATGTATGTTGGTATAATGCCTAGTGGAATGCCAACGGTGATTAAAAGACTTAATGAGGGGATTAAGCTTCAAATTTTCGATGATGAGGTATGCAGAAAAGCAAAGATAAGGCATCCTAATTTGGTGAGCATTTTGGGATATTGTGACAGAGAAGAACACTGTCTTGTTTTTGAGTATTGTGTAAATGGTAACCTAGCAGGCTGGCTTCTTGGTAAGATATATATATTCTCATCTAAGTTATTGTTTTTGTTCTTGTTTTGAGTGTGCCATTTCTGTGTAATTTGTATATGCAGTAAGCATTGAGTGTATATACATGTAGCTACAGGTAATGGGAGCACACCAATCTTGACATGGGAACATAGAATGCAGATATCTATAGGCATTGCAAGGGGCTTATGTTTTCTCCATGCCAATCCCTTGGATAAAATGGTTCATGGAGATGTTAAGGTAATTAATTTCTTGGTTCATTCTCCATGCTTAGCCAAAAATGATTTTGAAGACTAACTAATGACCCTGCAATTACATATGGCTCAGTTATCAAACATATTTCTGAATGAGAAACTTGAGGCCAAGATATTAGACTCTAACATATCAGACTGCAAGCCAAATGAAACCAAAGGGTTGCAATTGCAAAGCATCAAAAATGACGTTTTCGATTTCGGGGTTGTGCTGCTTCAAGTTTTGACAGGAAGGAAACCAAAATCTCTGGTTGAAGAGGTTTGCTCTCTCTAATCCCATAGCTATGTCATTCTGTGATGATCATAAAATTGTGGCCTAATTGATATCCATGTGTTGCATTTTTATACAGGCAAGGGATGCAATACTAAGAGGAGGGAGTGTAAGTGCCATGGCGGATCCACGGTTAAATGGGGCTTATGTTTCCTCTGAATTTCGAAATGTAATGTCGATAGCTGTTTTGTGTACAGCTCGAAACGAACGTGAAAGACCATACATGGAACAAGTTTACGAAAACTTGAAGAAACGCAGAGTTTAGTGTGAGACAATACGAGATTGGAAAAAGAAAGGTTTAAGTGCAAATATATTCACTAACTGTAGAGGTATTTTCAATTGGTCCACGAATAAAAAAATATTTCAAATTCATACATTAATTAACGAAATTTACAATATAGCACGTTTGTCAAGATTTCCGTCTAAAGTAGTGTTAAATGTCATTTTGGACATAGCTGATGTATCATTTTTAATGATACAATTTTAATGATACAATGGGAGAATGGTGGGTCGGTGGGTGGGGGATTTATGGGGTGATTTCAAAAATTTTGGTTTTTTGGTTTTTTAGTTTTATTCTATTTTTCATTTTTATAAGTTTTAGTATTTTTTATTCTTTTTTGGCCACATGACATAAATTTAGTGTCCATATCATTAAAAATGTCATATCAACTATGTCTAAAGTGTCATTTAACAATTTTTTGGACATAAACATTGACAGATGTATTATATTGTAAGTTTTCGTTAATTAATATATGAATTTGAAATATTTTTTTGTTCGTAGATTAACTTAAAATACCCCCTATAATTAATGATATATATATTTGTACTTGAGGAAAAAAGAAAGGTAGTAGCAACTAGCAACCACTCAATAAATGTGGATATGTAGATTAGTGTTCTTCTTGCAGTTTTCCACATGACTTAGAACCATGAATGACATACATTTGTGTTCTTCTTGTAGTTTTCCACATGACTTGAACCATGAATGACATATGAAGATGAGTCTATCATAATCATAATTTATTGTCTCATTTTTTTTCATTATATATTTATATGAGCTAACCTCAAGAATTTCTGAAAAAATTTGATTCAATCTAAATTGGATTAGATTTTTGAATTTAAAAAACAATAACGAATTTCATGTGAAAATCTAGACCAAATCATGTAATAGATAACAGGGTGTTTAAAATGTAAAATAAGAATTCTCTCAAAAAAAAAAAAAATGTAAAATAAGAAGAAAAAACAGATTAAAAAAAAAAGGAGGAAGCCACGTCGTTGGATAGCATGATACACGCGTCGAGTAGTGGTGGTATCCACGTCACAAGAGAGCTGACAAGTGCCAAGTCGGTCTGTGAAATCCCAGCTGCTGAAGGAAGCCAGTACCAAACAGAAAGTGTAACGAACAAAAACAATCGCATCATCAATCAATCGCATCATCAACTTCTTCGACAATCTAATTCGCAGACAAAATTTCAAAACCCAGCCAACACACCAAAGAATCCCAAATTCATTTCTTACCAAATTCCTCATTTCAACGTTACATTTTTAACGTTAAAATTCCATTTAAACATTAGACGAGTGTTTGGAAGGCAGAGGTGGCGATGCTGCGCAAATTGTTCTTTCGGAAGCCGCCCGATGGACTCTTCGAGATCTGTGAGCGAGTTTACGGTGCGTTTCTTCATTTGTTTATTCTGCTTTTAAATTCGACCTTTATTTATTATTTATTATTTATTATTTATTATTTTATTTTTTTATTTTTTTCTGTTTTCGTGTATGGAAATGATAGAAATTTGTGATTGCATGTGTGTGTATGTAAAGTCCGGTTTGGCAGTGGCTGCATTGTGTGCTTCATTGAGTGTCAATTAGAAATTCGGCTGTGTTGTTCAGTTGATTGAGCTCCGTTTGGTAGCTTAGAAAATGGGAAAATGGTTTCCCAGAAAATTTAGGAATGCCCCTTGATAGTATTTTTCTTGTTAATCTATTGAGGAATGAGGAAACAATGAAGAACATTTAATAGAACCTAAAACTTTTACTCTAAGCAGCCAAGCAAAAAGCTGATACACTGAGGCAGGAAGTTTAAGACTTGTAAAACTATATTTAGTACTTGTTGCATAGTGGTGAAAAACAGATGATTAACGGGATGTCAATTTTCTAAAATGATTGAATGTGGATGAGTAATTAGGTTGCTTTAACACTAGCTAATTGCATAAGAATCTTACAGCGATGTAATCTTATGTGATAGCATCAGTGTAACTGTGTAAGGAGAAATGTTGGACTTCTTTTAAAGAGTTGTGGTTACGGCTTAAGCATAAAATATGAACATAACCAGCTAGTTATTTTCTCTTTAGTTTTTCTTTTCAATGACTGATACTCGTCTACATATAGTTTTTGATTGCTGCTTCACTACCGACGCTTGGAAGGACAAAGAGTATAAGGTTTACATAGGTGGGATAGTTGGTCAACTCCATGATCACTTACCTGATGCTTCATTCTTGGTGTTCAATTTTCACGATGGAGTGGCACAAAGCCAGATGGCCAACATCTTGTCTGAGTATGATATGACCATAATGGATTACCCTCGACACTTTGAAGGTTGTCCGGTGCTCACAATGGAGTTGATCCATCACTTTCTTAGATCAAGTGAAAGTTGGCTAGCGCTTGGGCAGAATAACGTGCTGTTGATGCACTGTGAACGTGGAGGTTGGCCTGTTTTGGCTTTCATGCTGTCTGCTCTCTTGCTTTACAGGAAACAGTTTAGTGGAGAGCAGAGGACACTGGACATGGTTTACAGGCAGGCTCCCCCTGAGCTTTTGCATTTGTTATCACCACTAAATCCAATCCCTTCGCAACTGAGGTATCTACAGTATGTATCGAGGAGGAATGTAGCCATAGAATGGCCTCCTCTGGATCGAGCGCTTACCTTGGACTGCGTCATTTTTAGATTTATTCCTAATTTTGATGGGGAGGGTGGTTGCCGTCCTATATTTCGCATATATGGACAGGACCCTTTTCTTGTTAATGATCGAACTCCCAGAGTCTTATACTCAACCCCAAAAAAAAGCAAAACCATCCGAGCTTACAAGCAGGTAATATCCTACTCTCTTGATTTCACATGTCAGTTTTTCCTTTTATTTTGATTTTTTAAAACCCCTTCTATTACGTTGCAGGCAGAATGTGAACTGGTTAAAATTGACATTAATTGCCATATTCAAGGTGATGTTGTGGTTGAGTGCATTAGCTTAAGTGATGACATGGAGCACGAAGAGATGATGTTCCGTATCATGTTTAATACAGCCTTTATTAGGTCTAATATATTGATGCTCAACCATGATGAAATCGACATGTTGTGGGATGCTAAGGAACAATTTCCGAAGAATTTCAGAGTAGAGGTATTTCTCGGCTTCTTTTGATTACTTGTTACTGTTCTGTTTGTTTATTCCTGACAGGTTGTTTGGCTGCCATATGGTTGAAGATCATTTTTTCAGAGATGGATGCTGTCACATCCATTATTCTGGGTGGTATGTCATGCTTTGAGGATAAGGAGGGCCTTCCAATGGAAGCATTTTCTCAAGTTCAAGAGTTCTTTAGCCATGTGGATTGGTTAGATCCCAAGGCAGATGCCGCAGCACTGAATGTGCTACAACAGATTGGTGCTTCAAATATTGCCCACGAAAAGTTGGACTGTGATACTTCCCAGAGTGCAGGGAATGATGCGCAGGAAACAAGTCCACGATATATACAAAGGAAAAAGAAACCCTTGAATTTGGAAAATAATTTTAAGAACTTTCTATCCTCCGCCGAGGTGCAGTCAGTGGCCTCACCGATGCAATCTCCAGACACCACTGTGAGTAAGCAGGAAGCTAAACCTCAAGACATTCATTCTGCACTACAGCCATCCAACCAATGTGATTCAGTGTGCCAGAAGATGCCCCAACCTTCTCAGTTAACCCCAGTGGAAGCATTCGCTCAGGTCCAAAAGATATTTAGCAATGTGACCTCACCTATGCAATCTCCAGATACCACTGTGAGTAAACAGGAAGCTAAACCTCAAGACATTCATACTGCACTTCGGCCGCCCAATCAATATGATTCAGTGTGCCACCAGAAGCCCCAACCTTCTCAGTCAACCCCAGTGGAAGCATTCGCTCAGGTTCAAAAGATCTTTAGCAATGTGACCTCACCTATGCAATCTCCTGATACCAGTGTGAGTAAACAGGAAGCTAAACCTCAAGAAATTCATACTGCACTTCGGCCGCCCAATCAATATGATTCAGTGTGCCACCAGAAGCCCCAACCTTCTCAGTCAACCCCAATGGAAGCATTTGCTCAAGTTCAAGAGATCTTTAGCCATGTTGCCTCACCTATGCAATCCCCAGAAACCACAGTGAGTAAACAGGAAGCTAAACCTCAAGATATTCATACTGCACTTCAGCCACCCAATCAACGTGCAGAAGCCAAAAGTGCTTCAATTGCGCCACCAACACCTCCACCACCTCCTCCGCCGCGATCTTCTATGACAACTTCTCCTCCGCCACCACCCCCGCCACCACCATGTCATCCTTCAATTTCAAAACCTGAAGATTCTTCACTTTCCAAAGAGACTGAAACCTACTTACAGGATGGAACCCAGCCATCAATTAGTAGCCATCCAGCTTCCCCTAGGATGCCAATCTCAAGGACCATTTCTGGCAGTGTGTTGCCTGATCCACAATCCTCTCCTCCACATTCTGCAATTACTAAAACAAATCAGACACCTCCAACTCCTCCAACACCTCCAACACCGCCTCCTCCTCCAACACCTCCTTTGAAAGAGAACCTTGCTGCTAGTTCTGGACCACCGCCACCTCCACCTCCTCCTCTTCACTCAGGCAAATCTGGAGGCACTACAAGTTCATCTCCAGTGCCGCCAGCTCCACCTACTGCGCCCTCTGCCCCCCCTCCTCCAGCTCCTTTGGCTAAACGGGCTTCGAAGGCAGGAATTCCTGGACCACCAGTCAGTTCCCCTGGTAGTGCAAAAGGACGTCTTTCACGTACCATAAGCTCAAAGAATAATAATTCAAAGAAACTGAAGCCATTGCACTGGTTGAAATTATCGAGAGCAGTTCAAGGAAGCTTATGGGCTGAGGCGCAAAAGTCTGGTGAAGCCTCCAAGTATGAACTAACTTGCTAGAAGAGAAGATCAATGTCATGTGATGGATCAATTTTGCATCATCTTGACTCTGATATGTTTTCATTTATTTTATTGAGATAGGGCTCCAGAGATTGACATGTCAGAGCTTGAGAGTCTTTTCTCTGCGGCAGTTCCAACTTCAACGCATGGGAAGAAATCAACTACACATGGTTCAGTTGCACCTAAATCTGATAAAGTCCAACTGGTAATTTTTTTTTTTCAACTCTCAGTTGATGCACAGCATGATTGCTTTTGTTGATTTTGTTACTCCTGTGGTTTATATTAATATTTATTTTTCTTTGTTGATCATGTAACTATTATGAATGGAAGCTAAGTGTTCTGTTTTCGTACTTGCATCTTAGTGTAGTTTGAAATCATTTTCACTATCTAAATTTTAGCATACAGTTGTGAAATCATATCTATATTTGATTTGTTCAATGCAGATTGACCACAGACGGGCATACAATTGTGAAATCATGCTTTCAAAGGTGAAAGTTCCATTGCATGAGTTAATGGTAAGCTTGATCATACTTCTACAAATGTGTAAACATTTGATTCTCTAAATCATTGTAGTTAAGATTTACTTCAGGTTAATTTTCAATCAACACAGAACTCAACTCAATAGATGTTTAATTGAATCTATACCATCTTAAACACCTGGACAAGCACAATGTTTGTGTACAGAAAAATTTAAAAAGGAAAGAGATTCCAACCACTGGATTATAAATTCATTACGGGCCTGATGTCTAACCAACATTTAGATGAAAATGGTTGAATGACTAACAACATGGGCATGGATTATGGTGGGGAATTGATGGTGGTCTTAAAGGTTTCTGGCATGTTTTTTCTTTATTTTATCCCATTCCTTTGCTGTGGTGTCATACTTCAACTATTTTTCACATTTGTTGGGACTCGAACCTTATTTTGTGCAAGTTGCAATAGAAATTTTTATTCATACAGGTGCAGTTTGCGGTCCATGTTTATTGATTATACTGTCTTTGAATTTATTGCTTCCAAAATGGTGCTACTTCCACTCAACTTCTTCATTTCTCTACTACTAATGAATCTGGTGCCAATTGACTGTAGCATGTATGTCTTCTTAACATTACAAAAGAGCGTCTGAACCACATAGCTGTGCTGTAATTCTTAACAAGCTTCCTTTCAGTCTTCATGCAATATTTTTCAGTATTTGAATTATGTAGTCTGAGAAGCATTGCATGGTAAGGGGTTATTTCATCACGTTACTAGTTATCCTTATCAGTTATGCCTTCTTCTGTAACGTTGACAGAAGTCAGTGCTTGCCCTGGAAGATTCAGCACTAGATGTTGATCAAGTTGAGAACCTTATAAAGTTTTGTCCAACAAAAGAGGAGATGGAACTACTTAAGGTGGGTCAACAAACTGTTACTAAAGATAAAAGGTTTACCTTTTCTTTTCAAGTTTATAATTTCATTTATATTTTATGTTCAGGGCTATACTGGAGATAAGGAGAAGTTAGGAAAATGTGAACAGGTTTGGAGGATGCTATTCTTGCATTTTGTTTGTTGATCTTGGAATCTAAGTCATTTTATTGATTTTTAAATGTTGATGACAGTTCCTCTTAGAGTTGATGCAAGTACCTCGAGTGGAATCTAAGCTCAGAGTTTTTTCATTCAAAATACAATTCCGTTCCCAGGTGAAATAGCATATTTGTCAGCTTAGTTGTTATATTGTTTGGGTTTTATGTTAATATTTATGGTGCCACATAATTGCCATGTAGGTTTCTGACCTTAGAAATAGCCTGAATGTTGTGAACTCTGCAGCAGAAGAGGCAAGTTACTCCTTTTTCCTCTCAATCATTTATGGTAATCATTCAAAGATTACTGAATCTCATTTGTCTTACTACCTATGCTCCTTATCAGATCAGGAATTCTAGCAAATTAAAAAGAATTATGCAGACAATTCTTTCATTAGGAAATGCTTTGAACCAGGGAACAGCTCGGGGTAAGTTGAAACTAATTTGAATTGTTATTAGCATTATGCAATACCATATATATCATCTTTATATATACAAAGAAGAGGCAGCAAAGTTCCCTATAATAACTTTAATCAGAAATAAAGAATTTTAATCACATACTTGAGAGACAGGCAAAGGGACAAACACTCATACCTTCATACATACATGTTTGTCTTTATGGACATGGAAATTACTTTTGTATATGGGTTTCAGACACAGCAGCTTCCAAGAACTTAGACTTGTCTGTCTGTGTTTCTTTTGAGTTCATGCAGAGGGATCACAGACAGAAGACAGTCATGAAATAAGACCAATAGTATTGTGGAAGTTCCTTTACAAAAATGCACAATACCTTTAAGCAGTTCTTCAATAATCCATAAGCAAGTCATAAACCATGTTTCTTTAATTCTAATTAAAACTGTTCTGGAAATTAGCCTGCAAAACTAATTAAAACTAATTGCAACCTTGTTGCACTGCCCAGTGAGTTTTAGTTGTTGTCTGGTCACTACTAATGAATTAATTAGCAACATGCATATATCCATATCATGAAGTGATACCCTATCAGTTCCGGGATATGTGGAACCATAGAACATTAGACACATACCTTCTAAATATATATATATATATATATATATATTTTTTTTTTTTCTGTGGGGCAGAGGAGTTGGGGTTTGAGTGCCTAATCTAATCTCTTAAGCTGAGATCAGCTGAGTGCTTTCTTATATAACAACTGAGCTGCTCCTCCTCATACTCTTTTTTTTCTCTAAAAAACAATCTTAATTTGTGGACTGTAAGCAACAGATTTTTGGGCTATACTTTCAATACTTCGTTTGTATCCGGGCTTATATCCATTCATATTTCATGTGAAGGGATCTTCTACGTTATCATTCTCTGGAACCTTACATATGACGCATGCAACAGACTTATGCTGCTGATTAGTGTAACTAATTTCATTCCTTCTAATTGAGTCTGATAGTTGATATTATATTTTAGGTTCTGCTATCGGATTTAGGCTGGATAGCCTTCTTAAACTCATTGAGACTCGCGCAAGGAACAACAAGATGACTCTCATGCACTATCTTTGTAAGGTACAATTTGCTACCTATTTGTATGGATTATCTTTGTAAGACCATGTGCTTTTATTGTTATGTTCTCATTAAATGATTTTTGAGTATTACTACATAAAATATTCAACAGTTCAAAGTATATACTCAACTGTGTTGTAGTCTGATGCTTGCATAAACATAACCTTGTTATAAGAAAGTTTTCTGTAGACTATTTTTTCTGAAGAATTGCCCATCGATTGCTTGGTTCTTAAAGTGGAAATATAATCAGGTGGAAACGCATAGCGTGTTTAAGAGAATCATCTACTGTAGACAAGCTTAAAGGAAGCTGAAATGCTTAGCGAGCTTCCTACATTGTGTGTGTGTGTGGGGGGGGGGGGGGGTGAGTTGGGGTTATTTTTGTGTTTTCAATTGCCAGTTTCAATCTAAAAACTAGTATTATTTGTTGTTTTTGTGCCCAGTTGATGGCTTCTTATGTTTGAATGCTAGTATTTTGTGCAACAAATTGTGCTGTTTTATTCTTAAGTCTTTTTAGTGATGAATCTTGTGGCTTCTAGTGGGCATAGGATTGGCACCGACCACTGAGGTTGCACTTTCGTTGCCCAACGTCTATAGTAACCTCTAGATATATAGATGGCTTCTAGACTCCTTTGGCTTTCGTTCTTCGCTTCAAGATTTGGTATTCAATTAAGTTACCTTTAAAATTATAGTCATCATAATTGCTGAAAAAGGGTTGAATTTCCATAGTACCTGATTCTACTCATCTGATTTTATGAAACCTCATGAGGGGATGAGAGATACCAAAGTGGATTACTATTAAGTGTGATATTGGGTCTCTCCAAACTATCTTGGAGTGAATTGTTGAAATGTTTGTTCAATATATGCTGCATACTACTCTGTTCCAGTTCTGGCCTTGTATAGTCTTAGGATACCAATATCTTCAACGATGAATCTAACATGATGGAGGGAAGTTTCCAGAGCTCTGAGAGACATTTCTTCAGTTTTGTTTTCCTATCATCCATAGGAGCAAAATCTTGTCTGTTTGAATGTACTTATTAATATTTATTACTGGTTTGTCATGTTCAATTTTGCTTGATAAGCTGTAGGTACTCTCCGACCAACTACCAGAGGTTCTAGATTTTTCTAAAGACCTGGCCAGCTTAGAACCTGCATCAAAGGTATTCTTTGTGTCTGGTCCATAATTTTCAGGGATTTATTTGGCATCTATTGACTCTACATTTTGATGCGCTACCAGATACAATTAAAATTTTTGGCAGAGGAAATGCAAGCTGTAAGTAAAGGATTGGAGAAAGTTGTGCAGGAATTATCCACATCTGAAAATGATGGTCCTATATCAGAGGATTTCCGTAAGGTATTTATACCCATTAGCTAACATTTCATCTTGGTAAAGAAATCCGTTCTGAAACCCACCCACCCAATCCCCTTCCCCTGAAAAGGAAAAGAGTTTACTTCTACTGGGTACAAAATTATGTGTAAGGGATCTCAATTTACTTCTGCTGGGTACAAAATTAAAGTGAAAAATAGTACAAGGAATGAAAATGATAGTTAATAAAGAGGCACATTGTTGCAAATTAACTCTCTGTGGATTGCAAATAATGAAGCTTCTCTTTCAGTGAGCTAGTTTGAGATCATTTATATCGCTGCACTATCTAGGTGGATACAGCAGTTATAATATTTAATTGACTAGAACACTTGTAGCAAACGGTTAGATTTGGATGATGTCATTGCATTGATAATGATGATATGTATATCTTAGAATTCTTGTGATGTGATTCAACTGTCATAGAATTTATAGCTCATCATTCAGGTTTTGACTTGTCTTTTTTCTCATGACCTTCAGACTCTGAAGGAGTTTCTCCGTTTTGCTGAATCTGAAGTGAGGTCTCTGGCTTCACTATATTCTACCGTTGTAAGTCTTGCTTTGTGGAGTGTTGTTTCAAGCTTTTATAGTATTGGATAGAGTATTCTTTACATGGAGCTGAATGTTTTACAGGGTAGAAATGTGGATGCATTGATTCTTTATTTTGGAGAAGATCCTGCTCGCTGCCCATTTGAACAAGGTATTCACTGAAATTTGACCTGGTGTATGAGACCTTCCATTCCTTCATATTCAGGCTGGACATCTCCTTTGTCATTTGATGTCATCACTTCTGTATCATATTACTTTCTGAATGAGGGATGTTGTCTTCTCTGCCGTCCTCGTATATGCCTCCAGAACAAGTTAAAAATACCCTATGTGCTGCTGCTTTTTTATTTTAATCAGTGGAGGCCATGTTTGTGGTGGTTTGTCGACTCATGAAAAATAAATAATTATGTTCGTTTGGTTTGCTTAATATGAAGTAGTCAGCATGAATTGAGCCAAATTGCGCACAGCTCTTTTCATTACGTGCTACCTTTCTAACCATTTCAATTTACTGCTGCAGTTATTTCAACTTTGCTCAACTTTGTCAGAATGTTCGTCAAAGCCCATGATGAAAATTGCAAGCAGGTTGAGCTTGAACTGAAGAAAGCAGCAGAAAGTGAAAAGCACAAGACAGGTGCTTCAAAGGATTCTGAAAGATTGTTACAAAATCCAATCCGGAGTAGCAATGTCAAATGATTAGTTTCTAAATGTGACATGCTCGTTTTTTTGGCCAAAAGTATAATATGAAAATGAGATCGAGCAGAATTCTTTTTTTTTTTTTTTTTTTCCTTCTCTTCTTTTTTTGTTTTTTTTCCCTTTACATCGCTAAGTGGGCAAAGATTTTGATCATTGATATTGGAATAGAATGTAAATTAGCTAGATTGTATTTGGATCTGAGATGTAGGTATGGAGTTGTGAAATGAGAATATGCTGCTACAAGGCTGATTTTGTGTTTGGGCAAATGTTTATTCCTCAGTTTTGTATTACCCACCTGTACTATCTTACTAATGTGAATTTAGCAATACTGGACCAAATGTGGCATAAAGTTTCCACAATGCCATTCTTCAGTAGGCAATTTGTACAATATCCATGCCAATTTCTTTAGGGATTTTTGTGGTGTTTCCATTATATTTTGAGTCATTTTCATAATTAAAGGGTGGAATGTACATTTGGGGGAATAATAAATTATTGAGAAGCATAAACTCACCCAACCACAAGATTTATTACATGATCAGTGTCCAAGCATACATGTGCTTAACTCACTAAGTACATGGTAGGGAAGCTTGTGTGTTTGGTGTGCCTGGTTACAAGTCATTTTCTACATTGCACCTAATACGGGCACTCACAAATTGTATATTAACAGCATACTGAGGGCTTTGAACGTTGGTTGTTTCACTAATTTATTTGCAGCATAACCATCACATTTCAGTATAAAATATTGAGAAGTAGCAAATCTTACGCAAATGTCCACTTATTGGGATCCTTAAGTTATCGTTTTTAAATCAAGGTCCCATGCAATTACCAGAAGAACCAAAACCATCTTAACGTGCTACTTTTAATAACAATTAAGATGTGATGGTTGACCAGTTCGGTTCTACTATTACCGATGTTCCATCCACCTATGTTAAACTAACACTTGTTTGTTGGGGTTGGTCGCTGTTTGACCTCTAACTCATACCTAGAACTCAATTAGGATCTTGGAGTCTGTGAGATGGCTTTTATTATATTATCAAATTCAGGAGCAAACAATCACAATGCTGATACAGTTAAAAAAAGTTAGCTGTAGACATTATATTATTTGCAAAATATGATACTATTCTATGTACAACTATCGAAGTAGAGGCATAAGCGAGTTATAAGAAGATTGTGACATAACATTTGGATATTGGGGACTGACCAAAGTCACCAAACTAGTCATTTTCTGGGTTAAGGATTGCACCAACACTAACAACTATACAAGTCAAGTAAAGTGGTTAGGTGGCTCTTTCTTTTTCTTTTTTGTCTGAGAAACAAAACCCAGATTTTTCAGACCAAAAAGAAAAAAAAACCCAGATTTACAGACATTGGTTGTATTCTTTGAGTATTAAAAAACAACAATTAGAAGTGATAAAAAAGTTTGGTTTGGTCGAAAAGAATAGTATAAAAATGTTATGGGATCAGGGTAGGCACGTTGGGTTTGGGTGGTAGACTAATTACAATGTCGGGAACAGTATGTCTTGTATATCGAGCAAATCACGTGCCCGCAACGTTACAAAGTTGCTCACTATTCTCATAATTTACATATGACTTGATTCCCTTCTCTTTCAATCCCAATACCATATGAAATGGAAATTAACATTCATTTTATATATCCTTTATTTTATTTTTTTGTGATCAAATTCAAATCCCAGAGTCTGACGTCCCGGTCGAGCCTCCTCCTCTCAAATATGTAATTTTATTTTCATAAATTAGGCTGCCCAAAAAAAAAAATAAGATGGGTAATTAAAATCAAATTGGTAGTAGTAATTAGTAAAAACTGCAGTTGTTTGTGTCGGTGGGAGTTTTCTTTTTCTTCTTTTTTGTCCCATTTTTGGACCCATCGGTGGCAGTTGGGTTGAAAGTTGAAAGTTGAAACTCCAACTTGTCGCCGTCTGCCTGCAGCACTACACGTATACTTTGGGCTCACATGCCGATTCCAAAATCTAGTGGGCCACCCAAATTTATATATACTCATATGAATTAAATCATAAATAAAGACTCCTTGGCCAAAAAAAAAATCATAAATAAAGACTCATATGAATCAAATCATAAATAAAGACTCATTTGTATAATTTAGTGACTCTTTTAAATGTATTTCAATGAGATTCTGATTAATTATCTATATTAAATTTTAATCTAATAACTAAGAAATATGATTGAAGAATTTTCGTACATACATATAGTCTCCTATTTTTATACAAAAGCAACATTACATTGACCATGTATTCATAATTTGTGCGACAATTATTGTGCACGTATCAACATTATTAATCTTTGTATACGATTCATGTTGGTGTTGGATTCCATATCCCCATCACTTCAGTGAGTCAAAATCTCATATGCAAAAACTCAAAAGCATTCCCATATTGTCCCATGGACTTGTCTTTTCACAATATTTGAAAAATTAATTTGCACATACTGTTTGAGTGTTTGTCCTCACTCCTTAGTTTAATGCAGCAATTTAAGTACTCATAATCAAGATTTCAGCATTGTCCAACACAACATTGAAGGGAAAGGGGGATCCAAGTTTGTATGGTTATAATGCAATAAGATCATAATGCAACCCCAAATCAATAATTAAGCAGTTCATTTGCCTTTTGTTATTGGGTGGGGGTCACACTAGCTATTAGGCAAATAATGCAAAGATTTATGCAGCATAGTATTGACTTGCATTAAAATGTGAAGTAATTGTTTATCCATTGATAAACAACCCTTCCTAGTTATTAGACCGAGATTTAATGCTAAGAGGTTAACGGTTGCTCATATCAAGTAATGTCAAAGGATCAACATGTGTGAAGCTTCCTCAACTTAGCATCATCACCTTTTGGCCTTTTTATCCAAAGAGAAAAAAGAAAAAGGGAAAAGAAACAAACCATGCCATAATTTATGAGGCACAAATCAATAGGCTCACGGTAACATCTTCAATACAAAAGCAAGAAGTTTTTGCCACTTTTATTACGGCATTGGATGTGTCATGTGTGGAGGAGCTTGGCCACCAAACCCCCAGTACCTGAAACACTATTGCCACCACCACAATTCACCATATGCTTCCAAACTCCACCTCTCTCTCTCTCTCTCTCTCTCTCTCTCTCTCTCTCTCTCTCTCTCTCTCACACACACACACAGTCTCAGTCTCTCTCCCCCTCTAAAATTAGGAAGTGTGTCTCCATTTGCATGTGAGATCAATGACTTTTGCCTTTTGGTGTTGCCTCGGTCACATTGTTCATGGTGATCCTCCAATCTATATATCATATATGTATGCAAAAGTTGAAGGCTTAAGGGAATCAATACCACCCAAAAAAGAGCAAAAGAGATCCATCCTTAACACACCCCTAATCATTCAACCCCACCATATTTATCTCTCGCTTTTCCACTTTACTTTATAAGTCACACTCACACTCACAGTCTCACACAGAACAGACACACACCCAACAAAAAATAAATAAAAGAACCAACCCAGTGACTCAGTGAACCAGTCCCTTACAAGTTACAACTAATTATCAGCAATTCAGCACTCTCTGCTTTCAATTGCTTTCCGAAGGCAAAGGGATCCTAATGTTTCACACCCCACTAACCGCCATTTCTTCTGCCTAAAGCTTTTTCTATCCATTGGTACCCACCTATGCCCCATTGTACTCATTGCAAGAGAAAGAATTTCAAAGATAAAAAGCAATGGACGTGGGTAGAAGGAGAGAGGGGTTAAAGAGTGGTGTGGTTGCAGGGTCAGTGTGGGAGAGCAGGATGAAGATTGATGAAGTTAAAGGTGGGATTAAGGTCTTCAATGGTGAGGAGAATTCTGAAGAGACTAGTAGTAATAATGGGGCTGCTGGAACTCCTCGTACAAGGTCGAGGAGAAATCAAGCTGGTGGTACTGGTGGTGGAGCAGTGAGTACTGGCAAGAGAAAAACTTGGAAATCCGACACCATTGAAGGTTTTGAGAAGAACCCAATTCAGATAGCCAAAGGAAAAACCGAGTCTTTGAAGAATTCTAATGAACAGGGCAAGGAACTGAGTGTCTCTGTTGATGGGATCAAGAAGAGCCCAATTCAGGTGAGGAGGCTTAGATCTGAGGGAAGCAAGGAGATTGGTGTTGTTTCTGATAAAACTGAGAGAAGCGCAGTTGGGAATAGGAAGCCAAAGCTCGAATTGCTGAAAAGTTCTAGTGATTTGGGCAAGGATGGTGGTGAAGCAAATGAGGGAATTGAGAGGAATTCAGCTCAGTTAAGGAAGGTGAAATCAGAGTCAAGTGGTGTTTCTGGTAATGCAATTCAGTTGAGGAAGGCGAAATCGGAGTCGAATAAGGTCTTGGATGATGAATTTGATAAGAGAATTGATAAGTCTGTTGAGGTAATTGAGAAAAGCCCAGTTGACATTGAAAACACTGGATCTGATGAGAATTGCAAGGAGTTCGGTGTGTGCCAAGAAATGGTCATTTCAGGCAGTGTGAGCAATGTGGATGTGCTCAAATCTGCTCCAAAACCATTGGTGGATGATGGTGGTGATCAAGGTGGTGATGAAGAAGATGATGGAGATGAATTGGAGGAAGAGGTGGATGAGGAAATTGAGGTTGATGAAATTGAAAAGAAAAGCCTTGATATCAAGGAAATCAATGCACCAGTAGAAGAGAAATTAACAAAGGTTGTGAATGAAAAGAAGGTAGTCAATGAAGTGAAGAAGCTTCACTTTGAGCGCAGAGAAGTGAAGAAGCTTCACCAGGTTCATCAAAGGCCAGAACCCATCTCCTTAAATGTGAAAAAACAATCTCCTGTAATAAAACGTGCAACAGTTCATTCAAATGTCCCTAAATATACTTCATGTAAGTTCTTTTTTTTTTTTTCTTTTAAGTTCTGATGCTGCATTCTTTTTAGTGAATGGGTTTGTTGAGGTTTTTCTTGACTGTTTGTTTGAATTAGTTGCAGCTTCAAACGAGTGTCATAGCAGCTTCGCAGAAACGCATAGCAGATTGCAAAGTTTAGGTGAATTTTCATTCCTAATTTACCGAATTGTAACTTCTGCTGTAAAATTATTTCAATTCTGGCATTCATTAATTTTTTTGTTCTTGTTATTTTCTCAGTGGATTTAATAATGTGGAAAGACATATCAAGATCGGTTTTTGTGTTTGGAATTGGAACATTTATAATACTATCATCCTCCTACACAAAGGATATTAATATCAGGTCAGGTTTCAAATCCTTAGTAAAATATTCACACAGCTTGAATTCTGCATTTCCTACAGAGTGGCCTTCTGTTTCAGAAATTAAAGGTCCATCATCTAAAATCTGAATCTGTTTGATCCTTGCTCCTACAGCTTTATTACTGTCATATCCTATCTGGGTCTTGTTTATCTCGCTGCCATCTTCCTCTTTAAGTCCATTATCTGCAGGTAATGCTTTGCAGCTATTATGTATGAACATGTTTAATATTAGTATATATGTTACCAAATTGATCTCCTTCTGATTTTCTTTTGTTTTTCTGGAAATCTAATGTCAGGGGAGCTATTGAAATAGATAATGTAAACTATGTGGTGGGTGAAGAAGAAGCAATGTGGTTGCTAAAACTGGTCCTCCCTTACTTGAATGAGTTCCTGCTAAAGCTCAAAGCTTTGTTCTCTGGTGATCCTGCTACCACAATCAAGGTAAATTGGGTTTCCTTCTTTTATTCTTATCTTATATTTTTAATTTGTCAGCAGTGAGGAAGAAGATATTAAAAAGGATGTTGTGTTGTAACATTGGCAGTTGGCAGTCCTGCTCTTTGTTTTGGCCAGGTGTGGCAGCTCCATAACCATTTGGACCATGGCCAAAGTGGGTAAGTTCCATTTCATTATTTCAATTTAGTGTGTGTGTATATATATTTCCCAGAAAAAAAAAAAAGAAAAAAAAAAAGCCATATAATAATTCTTTCCCAGCAGCCAAGAGAGAGAGAGAGAGAGGGAGAGACAAGTGTGAAATTCTGAGTCTGAACTTTATGACTGACGCTTGGTTGTGCTAAAAATGGCAGGCTTTTTCGGAGTTTTCACCGTACCAAAAGTGTGCTCTTTGTATTCCACCCAGATAACTGTTTACGGTAAATTCATTCCTACAGTTAATTTCTGTGTCTTCTTTTATATGCATGCATGGTAGCTGTAGCACTTTTGTTTGACTATGAGCTGAGCAGAGCTCTTACAAAGCAGTGATGGTCTGATGGACATGAGCCCATTACCAAAACTTACCAACTACTGCTCTGCTACTAACTAGCTCATCATATAACGGCTCTATTGCAACTTTGATGATAGTGCGGATTTGATGGGGTCCCAAGTTTATAATTAATATAACCACCCTTTATATATTATGGTAGCGTCCCTAATTAATATTACAACTATACTATACATTATGAATAAACATTGAAACGAATTTATGGAGGGCCAGTCTTTGCAAACTGGACCCATTAGTCCAATACAGTTAGGCCACCTTTTGCTCTCCTACAATTGGACCAAATAATAGTAGTTAGGCCCACACGAAATAATACCACATAGGATCCACTATCATGGGGTGAAGCCCTTTTTGCTTTTGTCATTTTCACCTCCCTCTTGCACCTATGACCTAGAGTAAAATAAAAAGAAAATAATTAATAAAAGGAGCATAGGTGTGTTTGGTTAGTGGGCCACTTAAGGTGTGTGATGGGTTTATATATGCTGTGGACCCAGTTACATCTAAATATCTAAATGACCAATGGGTTTATGTTGTGGCCCATTAGCTAATTCAATTTCATTTATGTGAAGCCAAATTTTGGGTTCGACGGTTCCGGGATGCTTGGGACTCATGCACTCACAAGAAAGCCGTGACCGTTGCCATTTTTCTACTGGTTTGGAACCTTTCTTCAGTCGTGGCTCGCATTTGGGCAGGTAAACAAACACAGACAACCCGACCCGATTGATCATTTCAAACAATTTCATATATCCAAAATCATTGGCCTCTCTCTTTGTTATAACTATGAAATTGAACTACATATGTTGCAGCGTTTATATTGGTGGTGGCCTTCCGATACTACCAGCAGAAAATGGTCACAGATGAGTGGGTGGAAATGCAAGACGATATTCCACCACCTCAAGACACGTGGCATGTGCCCACTCAACCGGATCTTTCTAAACAAAAGAAAGGATTTTAATTTTCCCTTAATTTTATCATTATCATATGTATCATGTGCCAGTGTTGATGTCATCTCTTTTCCCATTTTTTTCTTTTTTCATATAGTGTTCTTTTTTACCTCCTTCACTGTAAATCGCTAAATATCTTTAATTAGGGACATTTATTGAACCTTTACTAACAAGTCTAGGACGACATTGTGAGTTTGTCACCAATAATTACTTCACATATATGTACTTTGTAGCTATCTTTTACAAATATAAAGGGAAATGCTTTATGCAAATTCAACTATCCATTGTTGTTGTCATTAATTAACATATGTTGCTAAGTTGCTAAACCTCCTTATATGTACATACTTTGATGGGGAAGATTATATATAGGTGCAACTCATGGAGTTGGAGCCTCTACTCCTAAATTCATTAGTGGTTACCTAACTTACCTCTACTCCAAACCAATCTTAACCTTAGTTGAACCAACTGAACTTCAACTTTAACCCAATTTTGTGTTTGGATCATCTAAATTGATTAAGCTGCACTGCACTGCACTATATTTAATCAGTTTAACATTTTTCTTTATTTTGGAGAATGAGAATTCATTCGAGTTTGATATATATTTGTGTAAATTTGTCACGTTATTGCGCCTTCCTTTTAATCTTTTTTTATTGTTTTAAGCTGGAGACCCTCTCAAGAGGCAAAAATCTGGATCAAAAGCAAGGAAAAGGATAAAAAGAAAGATAATCTCAATTGTTTAAATATAAATTTACTTTTTAAAAAAGGAAATATAGTTTTATTATGATATTTGGTGGGTGCGGTGAGCGTGAGCAAAAAAAGGGTGTAGATAGAGTCTACATGGTCTCTCCTCTTTGAATCAAAATTTGTAAATACCAATAGTACCCTTATCCTCCTCTTAAAACGACATCCTCTCTTGTCGTTATCTAATAAGTTAATAACCCGCTCTTCCATAGTTCCATCTAGGGCTGGGTAAAAATATCGAAATACCGAAAAATACCGATACCGATATCGAAAAATACCGATACCCAAAATACCGATAAATTCAGTAACGGTATTGGTTTACAAAACCCGGTACCGACGGTATACCGATACCGACCGTATATTGAAAAAGTATAATTAAAATAATTCATTTTTATACATTTCTATATTATACTGGTATACCCTAAATATAAAATACTTAGTATTACCTTGCTATATAATTTATAATTTTATATAATACATTTCTAATTTTCTATAATTTATATCAATATGATATAATATTAGTAATTTAGTATATTGTATAATATGATATCATATTGTAAAATATGGTATAATATGATATAATATATTAATATCAATATGAACTATAGAGTTATGGACTATTTATGATTTATGTAATTATCTCAATCATAAATGTATATTATATTATTATTAGTATATGGTATTAGTCATTTAGCCTAACGGCCCTATTAGGTATATGACCTATACCATATACCCTAAGGTTTAAAAGATGATATAAATTAAAAAACATGTAAACTATTAAGTTATGGACTATGGAGTTATGGACTATTTATAATTTATGTAATTACCTCAATCATAAATGTATAATATGGTATAATATATTATTATTAGTATATGATATTAGCCATTTAGCCTAACGGCCCTATTAGGTATATGACCTATACCATATACTCTAAGGTTTAGAAGATGATATAAATTAAAAAACATGTAAACTATTAAGTTATTGACTATATACTATAAATTATAAAAAACATATGTAATAAAAATATAAAACTCCAAACCCCAATTGAAATTTGAAACCCCAAAATCCAAACCCTAAACCCCAAAATACATTATTTATTCATATACAAAATAAAACTTTATTTTTATTATTTTTTCTTTTTCTTTCCCCCTAACCCACGTGCCCCCCTTTCTTTTTTCTTTCTTTTCTTTTTCTTCTTCTCTCCTCCCACCGTGTCTCTTCTTTTCTTTTCTTCTTTTCTCTTCTCTTCTCTTCTTTTCCCTTCTTTTTCTTTCTGTGTGCAACCACAGCCCCAACCACCAAGTCCACCACAATCAATTCATCATCTCCAACCATTAGTCCGTGCAACCAAATGCTAGTTGGGTTTTCTCAATCAAATATCAAAACAAGTTGCTGCCCAGCCACCTTTTAAATTTGATTTCTGCAAACAGCTAGCTTAAAGCTCGAAGTCAGCCTCGCACCACCATTGACAAGTCGAGGTCGCGCAGTCTTTACGAACCCAGATCACTTGGCACGCTCCCACGTGTGCTCATCAGCCTTGGCACCCACCCCATTGCTGTGACCAATTTCAGCAGCCCAAGCTCCTTGCGCCGATCGTCGGCGCTTCAATACGAAAAACCAATCGGCATGGCCTCTGTATACACAGCTTGGATTGATCATTTTGGGGTGTGTTTGATCAATTAGTATTCAGCATCACCACCACCACCCCCTGTATACACGGCATGGCCTCTGTCGCACCCCCTCCCTCTCTCCCTCTCTCTGTCTTATCTCTCCCCCTTCTCTGTGATTTTTTTTAATTTGGCGTTGTAGTCGGACAGCCGCTCTCCGACCGATGCCGAAGTAATCGGTTACCGACCCATATCGGTCGGAATTCGGTATGGGTGTTTCGGTACGGTAACCGTACCGAACCCACCCTACTACCCTTATCCTCCTCTTAAAACGACATCCTCTCTTGTCGTTATCTAATAAGTTAATAACCCGCTCTTCCATAGTTCCATCTTCGCGACTTCGCTCACTCATCTCCTTTTCTGTTCATTCTTCAAAAATTTTGCGAGGTTTCCCTCTATCACTCTGCAACCCTAACCCACATCGCAAACACTCGAAGTCTCGAAGGCTTCTCTTCTTGGGTTAACTCTGAAACTGCTCTCAATTCTTCATCACGGTACTTTATTTCTTTCATTATCTTTTTAATTTTTTTGTTGCGTTTTCTGTTTTGGCCTTGATCCGATTAGAATAGAGAGTTTCGATTGATGCTATATGATTTCATGTTAGGAAGACACTGTGTTTTCTTGCCAGGAAGCTACTATATTTTCTCATTTCGAAGCTTTTGGAGTAGTTCTTGTATTTGAGTTATAATTTCTTGTTGGGAAGGTTTTTTATATTGCCATCTGCGTTGTAGTTATAATCTAGAGTCCTTTTAATAATTGAATGTAGTGGGTGTAATCCAATTTTGCAATCAAGTACACTCATGTATATAAGTTTCATTTTGGGACATGTTGGATCTGAGAATGAATATGTGTGTGGGTTTTCCCTATGCATTCAAATTTTACACACTTCTTTGAGGAAATAATCAAATGTGCTCTGGTTTGCCCTGTAAATGGACATTTTGAATTGATATTAACTAGGCCTAACAATTTGTTGAACAATGGAAGACAGTAAAACAATGCTCGAACTGTGGTCACTCATTTTTTTTTAATTTTTATTTTACATTTGTTGTGTATAATTTTCCATTGCACTTTATATGCTTCTTGTACTGCATGCAGTTCGTTTTCCCTCATCTATATTCACTTTGAGGTTAACATCTGTTGGGGTGTTTTTTGCGTGAATTATTTAGATGAGTTTGGTGACCGATTCTCCGGTACACTCATCTAGCAGCGATGACTTTACTGGGTTTCTTGAGAGAGCACTGGCGTCTGGTTCTTCGGATTCATCACCAGATGAAGAAGCTGATGATGACAGTGACGACAGTGACGTCGAAAGTGAGAGGTGTTGTTTAAATCTTCTTTATTTAATGTTTTAATGATGTAGAATGAGTTTTCTATTAGATACCACAGTTTAAGTTGAAGTTTTGTTTAATGCTGAAAGCTTTTTAGATACAGCTTATGAATTACCTTGCAGGACAAAAAGGCGCAAGGTCGAGAATCTGGAAAGTGTGGAGGAAACAAATGGGTCAACTTCAAAAGGAAACTCAGGTAACATTTCTGATTCAGTTTGGTAATCGTGTCCTCAGAGATTTTACTGTTTCCAATTTTTAAAAAAACTATTATGTTATTATGTGCTGAAGCTCCATAAAAAAGGATGCATATGCACACCCTGTTATTGCTTTTGAATGTAGAATATGATATTTATCATGTTTTATTTTCAGAAGTATCCACAAAGACTGATGTGTGTGCACATCCTGGTACATTTGGAAATATGTGTATGGTTTGTGGTCAGAAGTTGGATAAGGATTCTGGTGTTACATTTGGCTACATACACAAGGTACTCCTTTGGATGACTAGTTGGTGTTTAGTGGATTTTTCGGTGTCTTTTTGCTTAATTTTGGAAGCATATATGTATATGTTTTTCAATAATTTCTTTGTAGAGACATTATCACGCTCGGTCAGCTCTGGAATTACTTTTTTTTTTTTTTTTTTCATAGGAGCAATTCTTGAATTACTGATCCCCTGATGTAAGTGATAAATATACTGATAGCAAAGAAACTTGACCATTCTATGTTTCCATTTCCAGTTATACTGTACAATGAATTCCTAATCTTTTCCAAGCTTCTTTTGCATTGATATAAAATTATGATGTGGGAAACATTTGTTTCTGCAGGGATTAAGGCTAAATAATGATGAAATTGACCGTTTACGCAACCAAGACATTAAGAACTTGTTACGCCATAGAAAACTGTACTTGGTACTTGATCTAGATCACACGCTTCTAAATTCCACTCAACTGAATCATTTGACACAAGAGGAAGAATATTTAAAGAGCCAAACAGATTCTCTGCAAGGTATGTAATGTTTTCCCTTCACGTGGTACTGCTTTTGTAACATAATTAGTGTTTCAATGTCGATGCATACACCTTTCTTGCTGAGGTGTTGCTTCTTCTCTCTAGTTCTACAGGATTATGAGTAAGTAATTTAGAAGAATAATTCCTACCTTACAAAGATAGATGTTGTCTCTTGTCCCTGTTGGACTTTGCAAACTAGATACAGGTTCTCATTGATATTGTGAATTACTAAGTTTTTTATTTTTCTTAGTTTCATTTGTGTCGTAGTGTGCCTCTGACATAAACAAGGTTGACAAAGTTTTGGTTGTGCGCACATGCATGTGCACGCTCTTATATTTTTCACCAATTACTTGAATCTTTAATTTTGATTGCAATATGAAACTTGTAGATGTTCCGAAAGGCAGCCTCTTCATAGTGGACACTATGCGTATGATGACCAAGTTGAGGCCCTTTGTTAGGACATTTTTAAAGGAAGCCAGTGAAATGTTTGAGATGTACATATACACAATGGGTGACCGGTCCTATGCACATGAAATGGCTAAGCTCCTTGATCCTAGAAAAGAGTACTTCAATTCTAGAGTGATATCACGTGATGATGGTACCCAAAAACATCAAAAGGGTTTAGATGTTGTGCTTGGGCAAGATTCTGCTGTTTTGATCCTTGATGACACAGAAAATGTAAGTACTTGATCCTTGATGATACGGAAAGATTAGAAGTGCATTCAATATGTGTTTTCTAAAGAATTTTTATTTATTGAATCTTATGTTTGGATACACTGGCTATCAATTTAATGGTCTTTAAATCAGATTTTTATCTTTTGAATGGTTTTATCAATGTTGCTATCCATTATTGTAGGCATGGACAAAGCATAAGGACAATCTATTATTAATGGAAAGATATCATTTCTTTAGATCAAGTTGTCACCAATTTGGCTTCAATTGTAAGTCTCTTTCTGAGTTGAAGAGTGATGAAAGTGAGCCTGAAGGAGCTCTTGCAACTGTTCTTGAAGTTCTTAAGCGAATCCACAGTATGTTCTTTCATGTAAGTACCTCTTCCTGTCTCTATATTGATAAAAAGAAATCTTTCATGTTTTTGTGTGCTAATCTATTGTTGGTGAACCATCTGTTAGGAACTGGGGGACAATTTCATGGACAGAGATGTGAGGCAGGTGAATTTTTTTTGTTTTTTTCCAAGACTAGAACTTCACCCCTTTTTTTTGGTGTAATTTTCTTGTTATTTTAATATAAAATTTTGGAGAATTTTGTTTCTACTGCTTTCAACCCAATATAACTTGAATACAGGAGATGTGCAATGATATTAATATGGGTGTGAAATGGAATCTTCTGAATGTTATTCTTGTAGATGTTGAAAACTATTCGGAAGGAAGTGTTGAAGGGGTGTAAAATAGTTTTCAGCCGTGTTTTTCCTTCAAAATTCCAGGCTGATAATCATCATCTCTGGAAGATGGCAGAGATGTTGGGAGCCAATTGTTCAACAGAAGTGGATTCATCGGTGACACATGTGGTTGCAACAGATCCTGGAACTGAGAAATCTCGTTGGGCAGTGAAAGAAGAGAAGTTTTTGGTCCATCCTCAGTGGATTGAAGCTGCAAATTATATGTGGCAAAAGCAACCTGAGGAGAAGTTCCCTGTTATCCAAGTGAAAACCCAATGATCTATAGTTTCATTGCTAACCCTGCCCTTGTTGTGCATAGTTTGAGAGATTTGGCTCCTCTCGTTCAGTATAGATTTTAGACCTGATCTCACTTAATCAGCTCCCAAAAGTAAATGGAGCCACCATTTAATAGGCGGCACCATTGTCCCAAAAGCTATTTTAGATTGTTGAATTTCGTTTTTGAGCTGAACTAAATTTTTAACTTTTCATTATGCTAAATAGAAAAATATGACTGCTGACTAGTTGGGGAAAATTTTGGTGGTGGATCTTCCCTCGCTATATATGACAAAAATTTTGTATGCGGAACACAGCTACAGTTTTCTTATTACAAGAATACGTTAGCATATGCATTTTGTTTTTTTCTTAGATTAAGTTACTTGGCTTCTCAGCTTATGGTGACAAGCTCTTAACTCTTATCATTATAACTTTTGTAATTTTCTTTTGGGAGTTATGTTTCTCAACAGGTTTAACTTTAAATTTTTCCTTTTATTTACCCTCTTTTTTTTGGTTTTTTGGTTCTGCCGTTAGTATTTTCAGAACATTGATTTAAAATTGTTAACAGCCATGCACCATGCACATCGCTAGTGCTGGTTACAAAATAAAAGAAAGCAAAGGAGCAAGTATGGCGAGAAATATTTACATAGGGTCTAGTGGGCTATTGAATGGGCTGCACCAATTATAAAGCCTAGCCCTGTGTGTATCAAATTCGTGAAATATGCAAACCTCCACTATCACTAGCATGCTATTGCCTATTGGGACATGGGGCCAAACCTCCCATACACCTTTTGAGTCATTTGACTAACTAGCTTAAAGCCTTAAACTAGGATTATTAATACAATAATGATAATATGGGCAAGAAAACGACATACCAACCAAAATTAATAAATTATAAACTGGCAAAAAAGAAAAAACCAAGATGCATGATTATAATGAAAGAGGGGACTTATTAATTAGAGTGTTAATTAAGATGTGCTAGAGTTTGAGCTAGCTAGCTTGGCACATTGAAATATTCGTTACCTGTCTTTGTCTCATGTAGATGAGAGATCTAACATTCCACGAGGTGAAGGAGGAGAGTGATTAAAAGCAATTGCCAAGACTGGTGGGTTTAGGTTTTTGCCTTTTTGGACATAGTTATATATTTTGGGGTCGGCCACATGCATGTAGTCACAGGGCAAGAATGTCTTCGTTTGGACTTTGGAATACATATATATATATATATATAATATAGTTTGTGAATAATTAGCGGTCAATATAATTCAACACGAAAGGGACTGATCAAAATATATAAGGCATGCACTAAAGCGACGCGTGGAGGTGGAGGTGGAGGTGGAGGTGGAGGTGGAGGGGCTCAGGTCATGACCCATGACTCATGAGATGCGTGAGAGCTAGATCGACTTGTTTTGAATTTCTTGATGATCATGATGATTGATGAACTAATGTGTATATATATAACGCAATTAATGTATTTTGGGAGAACACTAGAGTAGAGCACATGTATGATATTATATGGACAATGGAAATCCCTCCACAACAGGTACAAATGTACAATATATATTAGACAGACAACAGACATATCACATATGTATGTATAATATTCATGTTTATGTTTGAACAGAAATTTGCTTGCTAGCTGCTTCCACAACCATGCTATATATAGAGTATCTCCATATTAAGAGGCTGGTGCTGATGTTGATTTCAATATCTGTATCTATATATTTATAGAATGTCTGAATGTGCATGCCTATTATTCCAATACATGCAATACCTTCCGAGTTTCGATAATGCCAATGTGAGAATCCTTTTGGCAATGCCTGTTTTAATGAAGAACCTAACATCAGAGTCTCAGAGCTTCAGAATTCAGTGACAAACAACCAAGTTGCTAATTAATGTTGCTAATTGGTAGCTAGCTAGCTAGGTTAGTTACTTAGTTTTACGGTCCTTTCCATCAAATTAATTATGCATCCACCGAAATTAATTATCCTGATGACTATCATAAGTATAGTTAATATATTAGAAGAATGACCCCTTTTCATTGAATTCATGAACCCATCAACTTGAGACTGCCTAATACACCTTTTAACTTTTTCAACCAATAAAATCATATATTAATGGATAAGAAAATTATCCTACAATTTTAATGTGGCACGCTTAATTATGATCATATCAGACGTACGTCCCCATTCATGGACATTAATTAATTAATTAATGGTGCGTTTGGATGAAGTAATTTGAAACTATTAAAGAATTCACAAATGACGAAATTAAAAATGACGTGATTTAAAATTCTAGAATTTGTAAATTCTCTTGTTTGGATAAATGTAATCATAATGAAATTTAAATACGAAATTTATAATAGTTTTATAAAAGAGTGATGGTGATAGTGGCAACAATAAAAATGATGTTTGTGGTAAGTTGACGATGGTAGTAGGGGTGATGGCCCATGAGCGGTGGGAGAAATGGTGGTGGCAAAAATTGGGGTATTAGAGGTGGTGGCAACGACGACATTGGCGGTGATGGTGATGGTGGTGGCGACGACAACAGCGATGGTGGTGGTGAAGGCATTGGTGATGGAGGCGGCGGCGGCGGTGTCAGTGTTGGTGGTGGTGGTGGCGGTGGCGGTGTCAGTGGTGGTGACGGTGGCGGCGACGGTGGTGGCAATAGTGGCGGCTACGGTGGTAGCGGCGGAGGTGGTGTTGGTGGTGGTGGCAGCCGGCAGTGGTAGTGGTGGTGGTGGTGTCGGTGGTGGTGATGGTGACGGTGGCGGCGGTGGCGGTCGTAGTAGTGGCAGAGGTGGTGGTGGCGGCGAAGGTGGTGTCGGTGGTTGTGGTGGTGATGGTGGCGGCGGAGATGGCGGTGGTGGTGGCAGTGGTGGTGACGATGGTGGTGGTGGTAGTGGTAGTGGTGGTGGTATTGTAATTAATTGGCAAGGTAATGGGTAGACACGACTTTTTTTTTATTTTTATAAAAATTGGAATTTTGAAAATGACACCAATTTAGGTGGAATTTAAACTTGAAATTTATAGCCTTCAAATCCCAAGTTTTTTTCCACATAGAATTTACAAAATTCTATATGTATGGACCCAAACAAGGAAATTAGAGCATGTAATTTCTTAAATGCTGAGTTTTGTTTAAATTCCAAGTTTTTTTTCTCCATCCAAACACACCATAATAGAACCAAAATTTCAACCTTGGGCTGGGCCTGGGCCGGCCGGCTTCTAGCTCATGTCATGACTCATGACTCATGAGTCATCAGTGCTTTTAATGGCTATTAAATGCTAATTTGCTGCGACAAGTAACAACTAACAAGTTTGAAGACTAAATAATTTACATTTACACCCATTAAAATTTATTGTCTTTTTACATATATTTTTTAAAATTTTAAAAATTACACATATATCTTTTAAGATTTTAAAATTATTATACATAACTTTCTATAGGGCCTACAGTGAGACGAAAAATTATAAAAAAAATATATAAAAAAGCATACTAAAGGTTGAAATAGCTTAATAAAATTATTTAAAGTGTAAGGTCCAACCTCAATATAAATAATTTTTTTTTGTTTATTTATTATTTTCTCTTGCAGAGAGTTATATACAATAGTTTTGAAATCTTAAAAAATATATGTTTAATTTTTAAAATTTCATAAGATATAGGTGAAAAAATGATAAATGTAAATGTAAATAACTTTAGAAAATTATTGGTTGGACAAATTAATGCCAATTTGGTATGCTCTCTGTACATGTACCAGTCAAAATCAAACATTTGAGAGACGTGGCAAGTAATTAACAAGTGATAATGATGTTGACACTTGGGGATATTGTCGTTACTACTTTACTATTGGTATAATAGTATTAGCTAGTCAATCACATTCACCCTGCCCTGAGATGCTTAATTAATTGTCATCTAGCTACTTAGCTAGCTTGTGCCATGTGATTGAGTATGCATCAATATGCATTGGGTACGTGGTGTGTGTAATTTCAACTTTTAATTTCTTCATCATCAACTTTGAGTGAGAATTGAATTATTTGATCGAGATTGTAAGTAGATCGAGGTTTCTATCATCAACCATATATATCTGCATGTTTGCGAGTTGCATTATTGATCGAGTGGCCAAATTTTGATAGCTTATCTTCAACAGCGACTCAATGTCTCAATGAGGATAAGACCCTATATATGACAATTTTGTGACTTGTGAGTTGTGACTGTCCTCCTTCGCCAAACACAGTTAATTATCACCATGCAAGTACTGATTTTCATTTTCATCAAACGTTAATTAATTCCTTTGTAGCTTTCTTTCACTTTCATTTTCACCTTTAATAATATATGCATGTCACGTAGCCCCCTCATCAAACATGCATGAACATGGACCCTCCTGTTTCAATTGGACCACTTGCTTCATGCCTTGTAATCTCATATATAATTACAAAATAAAAGGATGAAAATGGGATTGTGACAAGTGTTCGGTCAATTATGGTGGTAGACTAGTTATGCGCGCCTTCTTAATCTCATATATTCTAATTATATTATTATCATATTTATTCCGCCTAGCTAGCCTCTAACTATATATGGTGGCAATTAACTGACAATAATTATATTTATTCTGCATGTCAATTATATGCAGATTAGTATACATTTATATATTATTTTAGTTGAGGTAGATATAATAATATATATATATATATATGTCAAATGCAAAAGACATAGTGTACGGGGACGTTTGAGATCAATTACTCGCTTCAAAATTCAAATGCCTATGTGGTCACGCTTATTTCCAAAATCGCAAATATGTGGATCTTAATCTCTTATTTCCCTCTGAGGGCCACGCTTACAGACTTAGAGTTAAATAATCGTTTAGCCTAATTAATTAAGGTATTGAATCTTGATCAGATGAATTAATTAAAATTTATTATAACCCTCCAAGACCTTAAACTGGCTATACTCAGCTGCTTTGTAAATGATACTCGGATTAATTAGGCCGAATTATATAAATATGCAACCTAACTTGGATTGGAGCTTGCTGGGACGACGATACTACTCATAATTTCACTTAGATTTTAATCTCTTCCGTACACGGCCACTGGTGGTGTAAAATTAATTAGTAATGTATTGTCTGATCTCTATAATTATAAGGTTCATTCTTCTCTTCTTGGCCAAAAAAAAAAAAAAGGTTCATTCTTCTCATTGGTTTATTGTGAAACACCTTAATTTGATCACAAATAATTAAATTATGATTGAATATGTGTGGACTTAATTCGATCCCTTCCAGAAGTACAGATTAAAAATTAAGAAAGCGTAGCCTTGAAACTGCAACAATCACGGACCTGCAGACATCTAGCATCCTCCTGCAGTCCTGCTGCTACTTCTGCGATTTGACTATTTGAGATTAATTAATTAATTAAATATCAATATATTTAATTTATATACATATAGTATGCAGTTATGCACCAATAATTTGAATAAACTTGTCTTATTGTTAATTTGTTTTAATAATTTGGTTTCTCGATCGAGCTCATGCTTTGGCGATGGATCGACTATGGTTGTCACATCTTGTGACTTACTGACTTGAGTGTTAAACAGTATATGCATATTATATATCATATATCTTCTTTCTCTCTCCCTGGTGACACCACACAGGTGGCATCCCAGGGGCAGGTAAGTTTTACTCATATATATATATATATATGATCCACCTACACCTGGGTCAGTCTCTGCCAATCCAGCAGACCACAAAAATATATAGACACATTAATTTCGAGTACCACATGCATGTATGCATGGTGGCAAACACGCAAAGTGGCTGATAGGAATTAAAATGAATTAAAATCGGTTTGATCTCTTGATTATTTAAAAAACGAACTATTACCTCGATCTCAATTCTCTATTCTCATCGCTGGTGTTTACTCGTTAGGCTGTTAGCTAGCTGATTCGCATACACATGATTAATTAGATATTAATTACACTCAAATCATACTATAATATTAAAAGAAATGCATGGCTCTTTGTTCTAAAAAGATAAAAGAGAAGATAAATTTAGTGAAATAAGAAAGAAAGGAAGAAACCAGACATTATTGAAATGGAATTGAAAGTGTCAAAGTGCATGTGGGTGGAAAATGAAATTTTGTCTGGTTGTGGACTGTGGATTGGCCACCAAACACGAGGTGGGCTAATCAACTCAACTGGGCAATGGCCATACACTTTCTAGATTCATCATCATCACAAATATTGACCAAACAAATTACACCTGTAACTTAATTTTTACCATATTATGCAAATAATTAAGCTACTTAATTACAATTAATTTCTTCAAATCAAGCCTCTCTGTCATGAAAATTAAGTGTCCGCCACGCCACTACTGCTGCTGTTGATCTTTCATTTTTATTTTTTTGAAACTGATTAACGTACATTTCTCATTTGATTTTTCTTTTTTTAAAACGCAAATCCACAATTCTTTTTAATTAGAATGTATGCAGCAGTTTCTTTGTCCAAAAGGCATGCCCAGCAGTTTCTTATATAATAGAAATACCGCAGTGATCAAATACATTAAGGAAATTATGAGATGCACGTTTTTTGTAAACCTGGTCACTTTTGATTGGTCTGTGGACCGTATATAGGGTTTACTATTAATTGCAGGAGGTAGACATTTCAAATTTGTCTTACAGGAAGAAGATTATGAATTAGTATTGGATATGGACACATTAATTGCACGTTATGATCCAGCTTATATACACACTAAACTTGTTCGTCACCATATTGAATTCCCAAGACAATAATATAATATTGAATTCCCAGAGTCTTGAGAGGCTTTAAGTCTTCGATCAAGTCGATCCATGCATAAAACATGCACAAACTTGTATATTTGTTTTAAAATTAATAAAATGAAAAATGGGAAGCATTCACATATATGTTTCGAGCTATATATAAACGAAAGAAGAACCCGCTATATATAATTAATCATTTACAAATTAATAGCTGAATTTAATTACTAACGAATATTGTACACAATATTAATACTGTTGTAGGACAAGTAACGTACGCTTGATGCATGATATATATAGGTCGGCACTATCAATTAATTCACCAATTAATATTGTACGCACGTAGTTATGAACGTTATTATGATCATCACCTACTATCAATTAATATTGTTCGATACAGATGGCGACTATATTTACACCCAATTAAGATCGATAACTGAAAATGAGAAGCGACCCTAATTTAGCCTAATTCAACATGTAGATGATGATCGATGATGATCGTGATGGCTTGCTCACAAAAGTTTTCATCTATAATATATGATAGCTAGGTGAATTTTATATTAGCTTGATGGAGAAATAGCAACAAATATCATTCTTATATATTATATATATACATACAGACTTCTTCTATTGAAGTATATCTTTTAAGATTTTTTACAAAAATGATCTTTGAAATAGAACCTAAAAAATAAACGATTCGAATTTTGAAATTATATAGTGCCAGTGGGCCCAACAGAGTAGTTAATTTTGTATTAACTTACTAATTAGTTAATTTTAGAGCATTCTTGATATATGACGAGAGCAGTTTTGCTCACCCCCTTTAACTTAGGTGTATGCTCACCTCTTATTTAAAAAACTGCCATGTGTTTAAAAAATTAACCATGAGTTAATATATTATATTTAATTATTTTTAATATTATAATGATGAGAGAGAAAAATAATTTGACAGCTCTTTTCTACTTTTACCCTTATTTTTTATTACTCAACTTTTTTTTCACTTTTTTACTACCCATTAATTTCTCTCTTCTCTTTTATTTAATTATTTCTAATAATTTTTGAAATAAATTAAATAAAAGAGAAGAGAGAAGTTAATTATTTCTAATAATATATATTGTGCCGATGATGTTACTGGAAATACACCTGAGTTAAAGGGGGTGAGCAAAACTGCTCTCTATATATATATATATGTGAAAGGGATTAATACCATCTTGCTCCCCCGACTATTACACTTGTATCAGTTTGCTCCCCAGACTTCTAATTTGGAAAATTAAGGACTCTGACTTTTTCAATTTTGCCAATTGAGGTTCTTTTGTCAATTTACACATTTTTTATCCAAATCTTTGAGGGCAAAATGGTCCCTTCCAATTAGATCTTATCATTTTTTCCTCATGCATCATTTTTCCTCTTTTATTTCTTACTAAAATTTACTTGATCATCTCGACATTTTAGATGAAAAATGTATAAATTGACGGAATAACCTTAATTGGAAAAATTGAAAAAATCAGGGTCCTTAATTTTCCAAATTAGAAGTTTGGGGAGCAAACTGATACATGTGTAATAGTCTGGGGAGCAAAATGACATTAATCCCTATGTGAAATGATGTAAAATGGTAGACTTTAGTGCTATATATTAACATATATCGATCATCACGAGGAATTCATGATGCGTAGGAGTTTTAATTGCATTAATTGACAGTCTACCACATATAAATGGAGAATGTCTCGATGGTACGTTGTGATGATTGATATTTTTATGGTATTATGTATGGTATATATACAATACTTTTTTTTTTGGCCAAGGTATATATATAATACTTAATTATTGGTATATGATTTGGTATTTTAATTGGTCCACCATAAGCTTCAGTGCTTCACTACCACGTATCTTTATTAATGCATACAACTTGGTCGTCCATCTACTTTATGCATCATCGCACAATCCTAATGCATGCGAAGAGGGGTGATTTAATTCGATCCACACATTCGATGTGATATATGCATTATTGGTTATTATTGCTACCCTACGTATAACATATGTATGTATGAACCTTATAATATATAATATGATTTCCAATTCTAAATTAAAAAGAGACAAATAATAAGCTTTTTCATCTCTACTTTAATTACCAGTTTAATTAACGGAACCTGAATTAGCTATTTATATATAATATATATCCAAGGCTGCAAGCTTCTTCATAACTTCATTCATCAATCTGGTTGTTGAGAATATTTTCAAATGAAATAATATTGATCGGAACTGGATCCATATGTTCTAAAAGTAAAAATAAAAACAAAAATGAAGAAAAATTGAAGGGTGTGTGGGTCAACAACTGGCTAAACCAAAGGACATGAATTAACAAGCACAGCTGCACGTACAAACATATATGTTTCATTGTTTTGTTGGAGCGGGACACTCACCCTACTTAACACAACGGTTAGGAAACCAGAAAAAACCCCAACACTACTTTTCTTCCATTTTTTAATTCTCCTGTTTGCTTGCTCAATAGTCAATACCATATATGCGTAAACAGCATCATCATTAACATTAATAACGTGCTGAATTAAGTTCATGATTCGTGCTTGACAAAATTCATATTAATTAATTAAGATTAATTTAATAGAGAGTGGTTTCAAACTGTGAGTGCCAAACGTGTCACATAGCATGGCCGCCATAGAAAAAGGTGGGATGCATGGGCTGGACCCGGTTCAGTCTCTCACGGACTCACTCTCACAGCAACCCAATTTGCAGTTCCTGGCAATTTCGATCTTGGTTCAGACTCCAGACTTGACTCTGGAGTCTGGAGAGACGGCCCAATTTTAGTGCTTCATAGTTGGTCCATATTATAATAATATTACTTTGGAGTTGGAAGTTGGAACGTACCAACAAATTTTATGCCTCAAGTCGATCATGTGTGGAAAATAATTCATACTTATCTCTTGCCTCACTGCAGAGGGTAACTATTGGTGCCCTATATTACTAAAGCAAGCCAAGATATTTTTGAGAAAATAATTTTTAAATACAAGTTGTTGGTCCAAGACAAAAAAACAAGCGACAAGATCCACTAGAAGCTCTATTGTATTTTAGCCTTCCAAATTTCAATCTAGTGGTTCTATGTTTTCTGTTCATTCGAAATGCGGCTACAAGTGATCACCAATAATCCAATATGTGCAACCAATGCTGTCACTCTCTATGCTCCAAAAATAATAATAGTGCCTACAACATAATATAAAAAACCTCAAAAATTATATATTGTGTGCCCCGTTTCTCACCCACAGAATACGAAGCTCATTGTACGTATATAATATCAGTAAAAAATAAAACATAATAAGTTACCTCTCTTTCTTTTTATAGAAAAAATCTATTGATATTAAAATTAATTCAATACGAATCTATATCTGGCACCTGGATTCATATCTTGTTGTTTCTCTATATTAAGAAATGTAAGTGCACATGGCCAAAAAAAAAATGTAAGTGCAAAATAATCAATTCGTGGTCCTACTACTTTCACCAAATAAAAATCGTTTTTTTTTTTTTCCCCATTTTGAAGGAATTGGGTATTAAATTATGAAAATTAGAATTGAAGTATTTACCATACATAAAATGAAAGGTTAGGTAGGGACCCTACCTTCCATCAGATGATGAGACCATGCATGCATGAGGTCCACATCCTCTCAAAGCTGACTCATCACTTACACCAACTGCCAAATGTGCGAATCGCGAGGCCCCACTTGAATTATAGGCGACATGTGTCACTTACCCATTGGTAGGTCCAAAATGCATTTCACCTTATTTTGAATACATTTTCACATACATTCTAAGTTCCTAACCCAACCCAACGTATTATTATTTGTATTGTGTTGGGGGATATTATTGTCACGCTCTCATTCTTCAGTTCAGGTTTATAAGTTTATTACATTTTAGGCTTTCCATAAAGAACAGTATTCGGGTCATCTCATTTTTCAAAATTACAATTTCGGTAATGTCGGCACATAATTAGAACTATTCATTTTTAAAATTACTTATTATAAATTATTTTTGTAAACAATTAACTCAATTAAAAATTATTTGGTTATATAATTATTGTCGATTAAATAGAAAAAATCAACGATTTAGTTAAAAAATTACTTTTTAATTAAAAATTATCAATTTTTTTTATTTATTTAACAACAGTTATATAATTAAATAATTATTAAATAATTTAATTTTTTTATAAAAATAATTTTTAATATGTTATCTAAACAATAAACAGTTTCGACCGAGCATTGTCCAAATTAAAATTTAAGAGACGGGGTGACCTTGGGTACCGCAGGGTCAACCAAGTACTGTCCTTCCATAAAAGTGAAATTTCTCAGGAACTCCCAGAAGTTAATTTAGTGCTTATCTTATATCACCTTTACCGATTCACAGATCCAAAGACAGATTGGGGAAAAGCTTATCACAGAGACGTGTGGCCCACAGAAGGAAAAACGACCCAGTGTGGCAAAACCTCCACCAAGGACAGAGTCGTAATAACACACCCTTACTCCAGAGAGCCAAGACCGAAACCCAAGCAAAACCTCACACGTGTCACAAACCGGCCAAGACGTCAAAACCAATAACACGCATACGAGTTTGGACACGTACCCAACATCCCGTCTGATGAAGGCAGTCACGCGAGGGTCAAAACCGTAATTTCACAGAGAAGAGTAGTATATAACGAGAGGCTAGTAAAGCGAAAGAGAAAATAGAGAGATTGGGAAAATCCAATAGAAGCTAAAAAAGAGCTGAGGTTCTGAGGTGGTTTTGTTTTGCAACCCCAAAATTTGAAGGGTATATCATCTTTAGCAAGGTGAGGGTGTTTAGGGAATGCAGAGAGATGAGAGGAGCTTCGGGAGCAAAGCCTGAGCTGTGTGTGCATGCCAAGCGCTGCATCGGCGGCAGGAATTGCCACCGCAAACACGTTGAAGACGGGTGATCCATTTGTGTCTTCATTCATTTCGTTGTCACCCCTTTTTTCTCTCTCAGAAAATCAATCAAACACATAGCTAGTGCTTTTAGCTTTAATTTCCTTTAATTTTTAGTCGATCAAGTACAAATGTCCAATCCAAAAGGCGGAGACAGCGGCAGCTCTTCCAGCTTGCTCCACGGCAAGTACGAGCTGGGCCGGCTTCTGGGTCACGGCACGTTCGCTAAGGTCTACCATGCCCGGAACCTGAAGAGCGGCAAAAGCGTGGCCATGAAGGTGGTCGGCAAAGAGAAGGTGATAAGGGTGGGGATGATGGACCAGATCAAGAGGGAAATCTCGGTGATGAGGATGGTGAAGCACCCCCACATCGTGGAGCTTCACGAGGTGATGGCCAGCAAGTCGAAGATCTATTTCGCCATGGATCTGGTCCGAGGCGGCGAGCTCTTCGCCAAGATTGCGAAAGGTCGGTTGAGAGAAGACGTGGCCAGAGTTTACTTCCAGCAGCTGATTTCAGCCATCGATTTCTGCCACAGCCGCGGAGTCTACCACCGAGATCTGAAGCCCGAAAACCTTCTTCTCGACGAAGATGGCAATTTGAAGGTGACAGATTTCGGGCTGAGTGCTTTCTCTGAGCACTTGAAGCAAGATGGGCTTTTGCACACCACCTGTGGTACACCGGCTTATGTGGCTCCGGAGGTGATTGGGAAGAAGGGTTACGACGGAGCCAAGGCTGATCTTTGGTCCTGTGGGGTAATTCTTTATGTGCTTCTTGCTGGGTTTCTGCCATTTCAAGACGACAATCTGGTGGCCATGTATAGGAAGATTTACAGGGGAGACTTCAAATGTCCGCCATGGTTTTCCTCGGAGGCCCGAAGACTCGTCACCAAGCTTCTCGATCCCAACCCCAGCACCAGAATCACCACTTCTAAAATCATGGATTCCTCCTGGTTCAAGAAATCAGTACCCAAGAGCGTAAGGACCAAACAGGAGCAGGAATTCGACGAGAGCTACGAGAAGACGAATTCGAAGCAGACGGAGACTCTGAACGCTTTCCATATAATTTCGTTGTCGGAGGGGTTCGATTTGTCGCCGTTGTTCGAGGAGAAGAAGAGGGAGGAGAGGGAGGAGCTGAGATTCGCGACGACGAGGCCGGCGAGCAGCGTGATTTCGACACTGGAGGAGGTGGCGAGGGCTGGGAAGTTCAGGGTCAAGAAGAGCGACTCCATGGTCAGGCTGCAGGGGCAGGAGAGCGGCCGCAAGGGGAAGTTGGCGATTGCGGCGGAGATATTCGCCGTGACGCCGTCGTTTTTGGTGGTCGAGGTCAAGAAGGACAATGGGGATACCTTGGAGTATAACCAGTTCTGCAGCAAGGAGCTCAGACCGGCGCTCAAGGACATCGTGTGGACGTCGCCCGCCGAGATCAAATCTACGCCTGCTTGATTAAAAGCATTAAGGTTTCAGATTGTTCATGTGAATTGTGATTATTGTTATTGTTATTGTTGTCTGAATCGATTCAATTTGAAGTTTCAAAAAAAATTGAAACTGGGACTACCCAAGCCACCCAGTTCAGCTTATCAGCTATGGTGATTGGTGTCTTTCTCTCTGTCTTTTTTATGACAATTATGTTTGTGTTATGTGGGTGTGAAACTGTTGCTGCTCTGCTTGTGTTTTGTGGTGAAATGTGAATTACTAAATCAATTAATTTTATATGTGAATATGTCATATGTGCAAGTTAATTTCACATATGGACTGTGCTTTGTTTTATCTTATTATTCTATGTAGAGTGATAATCACTAAAGAAAGTGACAACTTAAAATTTTGTCATGATTTCTTTTCTTATAAGAATCATGGGGTCTAATAAAGTTGCAAGATCTGTTCGTTCTTTCAAAGAAAGTTTACGAAACTCTTTTACTTTACACGTGAGCAACCAGTACTTTTGGCCCCTGGTGCCAAATTTAGCCTACCAAAACAAGACTGATGAAGACCAATTGCTTTTCCCTGTCAATACTACAGAGTTGGGAAGCTACGTGGCTTTGCCTGATTGGCTACTCCATGGATATCTCATCCACCATCTGCTCAATTATTGTCCTCCATTGCCTTTTTTTCCACTGGAGGCGTCCTCCTTCTCCAACTAACCCTTCCCATTATTATTACCAAAATGAAAATAAAGGAATTTTTCAACAATTATGATTTAGACTAGTAGAGAGACTTTATTTAGACTTATTTTTTGTGCAATAGTAAATGTACAATACCAAGCGACTGGGTTGACTTAAGCTGGGAAATGAGTTAAGACTTGAGAGTATAATTGTTTAAAATTATACCCCTCTCGTTGAACATAGACATTTTTATCATAAGGTTCATAATTTTTCTCCTTCCACCATCAAAGACTACTAATGGCCCCATAATAATCATATGATTCATAGCATAGCATTCATAATTAAGGTGTAGCTACTTTTATTTGAATTTTGGTTGTGGTCCTTGTGAATATAGATTAACGTCGTCCTTTACACTTGCTCATGCTTCAGTTTGTGGTCCATTCATTCATTTAAAGCCTAGCCATTATAGAAACTAAAATTCAATTCTCAACCTACTCGAATTGGTCTGGGTCAGCTGTCTCTCTCTCTCTCTCTCTGTAAGAGATTATTGGGAGGGCCTTAATTTGTCGCGAGTGTGCAAAACAGAGAAGCACCCCCTTCAACCAATTGGTAGCATATAAGTACCAAGTGGGAATAATAAGACCGTGATGAGTAGTGACTTGTGAGTAGCCAATTTTGATTCTGAGGCAGGCAGGGCACATGGGTTTCAGACTTTCAGGGTTTGGCATTACCTTTCAACTTATACTAGAATTATTTCTATGTTTTGTTGGTGGTGGTGGTGTTACAATATGCATATGCTGATGGACTGAGGTGTCCATCACATATATATAATAATAGTAACAATAATATGAAAATGTTTTATTAGAAACAAAATATATACTGACAGAATTATAAACACAACATTTCTTGGGTTTCTTCTGTTGCTCATATATATGTGAATACTGGGGAAGGTTACTTCATATACCATCTATTACTAATATGATGAATGATTGACAATCAACTCTGTCATTATGCCTTCCAATTGTCAGTTTGTAACTGTGTTTCTTGATTTTAAATTGCATTATTAAGGGGAACCCTGCATAAAGGGTCAGTACAAGTTAAGCATGATGATTTAAAAAAGGTGGGTGTGGCTGTTTATTACTATTGATTACTAAAACAAGTTGATTAGGCAGTGGTTCATAATTAATTCAGTGTGTGTATATTACAGCCGAGTACAATGCAAGGAATCTGAGAAAAACTTCTATAGGGAATCAAGAATTTGGTAGAAAACAAGTAGATATACCATAGAGTTGTTATTGTTTATTTTTTTTATTTTTGGTCAACATAGAGTTGTTATTGATTGGATTGGACCTGTTCAAGCCTTCAAGGTTCAATTCTCAGTTGTCATACAGCTCTGTGGCTTCTAATGATGGGACTTCCTCTTAAATTAGGTTATGGACCTGTGGCATTTTTATCTTATTAGCTGGCTTTATCAGTTCTCATCTTCCCTCTCTGTTAATATTACCATCCATTGTCCTTAAATACTATTAATTTACCCTTTTAAAGGCTCTTGTGGTTGCTTGGAATTGCATACTGCATCTGCAAATGCAATATCCCCACCCTAGGAATTAGGACACTGCACTCTAACAGTGACAGACAAATTATGGTAGAGTTGTCATTGTCCCAACAAATTGGTTAATTATATAGTTAGGTGCAGCATGCATGTGACAATGCTATGCTGGAATGGCATGAAAAAACAAGAGAGCTGGCTCATTGCTTTGGTTGCCTTTCTATGATGATCAAGACAAGTTAAAGAACACGATTCAGGGTTTTGTCATGTATGTCAGTGTGTCTATGCTTCTTTGTTCAATTCAAAGATATCTGCCAGATAGGAAAAAACTGCCTTTTCCGGCCAGTTTGAGAGCAGTTTTCATCAACCTAGTGGCTAGTGTTCTTAACCACAATGATAACTAGATTGAAATTTTCATGGGCCTTGAAACCTTGACAATTAGTGATGCCTAATTATTGTACAAATAGGATCCCAACTAATACAAATACCCATCATGAGTTGAACTGTTGGTAGAATGACTGATAATCCCTCCCAACAACCACTACGTACCAGGAATTATGAACCATGTTTGCGATATAATTGTGCTCCCTAAATCCTAAATCTTTTTCTTTCATACAATGGGATCAATATCCCAAAGATAGTCAATTATTGCTAAAGAGGACAAAAATTAAAGGTAGATTGACTTTCATGATCAACCTAGTTGGGTGCCTATTTAGTCCAATTGGTACTCAAGTATTATTGAGACCAGCGCAGATTATAATGCAAAGCGTTAGACAAGTGATGTAGATGTATGTTTGAATGTGTACTCCATATCAACTATACCATAATATAACATATTACAGATCATGTGGTAATAGTGCCCCAATTTGGATAGGATTTGTGTGAGTTTCTTTTACGAATAAATTACCTTTTTTGCCCTTTCCTTTTTGGTAATAAAGGCTCCGTTGCGTTTGATCGTCTAGCAAATATTTGTTATTGGGCCTCAATCACCTCATGACAGACCAATACTTTTCACAAACAAACATTGTTCCATTAAGATCAGTCCATAGGCCGTATGGAATCGAGATCCTTAATGGGGGCCCACCAAAAGGTTATTTCAACGTAAATCTGTGATGAGAGCTAGGAAGGCCCATTTGAACTTTATCTATTTAACTTGATTAGATAACCACACCATGAGACCAGAACTACTTAGGGTCCGTTTGGCATGCTTTTTAAAAGCACTTTTACTGAAAGCGCTTAAGCTAAGAAGTACAAACATATTTTTATAAAAATTTTAAGTAGTTTATGCAAAAGCACTTAGAAATGCTTCCTGAAGCACTTTTATTTATTTTTGTCAAACGCTACTAAAAATCCTTCTATTAATTTGAAAGCGCTTTTGACAATTCTAAAAACAATGTCAAACGGGCTCTTAGTATGTATTTTACCTCCTGTTCATAAACAACTAAACAAGGATACTTATAATTTGTGTGACCTATATAAAATAATTATCAGTAAATAAGTCTTCATTTTAATATCTTTACAATGTTTCAAAAATATAGAAATACTAATTAATTTTCGTAATAGCATCTCAATAGTTTTTTTTTTTCTTTTTCTGCTGATTTCATACATAATATGCCTTTGTATTTTAAATTTATTTAACAACTTCATTCTACTTTATAGTTTACACTTGCTTGTGTTATTAATGCACCAGTAACCCATTCTTATATAGGCTAAGGTAGCAGATCTTATTCTTAGTGGGCTCAAAGATAATATGAATCTTGTAAGTGGTCCATAATCCATAAGAGCTGCCATATCCCCATGTAGTAGATTGGGTTTCAAAAGTATCGTTTCCTCTTGCAAGAGGAGTTACAAATACTTTATTTGATATCGAAGAACCAAAGCTTAAATTTTGTACAGAGTGATGCTTATGCATGACCTTAAATATAAATACAGACAATAATAATAACTCCCCAATGCAGATTGCAGAGTGTTTGTACATTCGTACACATATACACACAAATTTACGTTCAATGTGACTTTTAAAAGACAAATTAACGAACCAAGATGATCAGCGAATTCAAGTTTCTAGTACGTGGCACATTAATTTATAAGTGACCACAAGAGATGAAAGTTCACAGCTGATCAGCTTGGTAGATTCCAGGCCATACATAATATATATCACCAAAGCAAAAACATAGACCGACAAATTATAGACAGATAGATGCAAACATCATAGGAAACTAGTCAAAAGTAGTAAAAAAAAGTCCATTGTTACCAATGAATTATTAACCTAAATTGAAACTTGCATCCAGAATCAGACACCCTTTTCATAGGGATGGTAGTAATTAGTTTACCAGAGAACCTAAATTCCCTGCAAAAGCTCAAACAAAAATTCTGAAGCAATTGAGGGTCTGATCATGAACCAATGGTCTATCAAAAGGATAGACAAATTATTTAGTCTCCTAATTAAGAATAAAGACCAGATTGTTGGTTTTTTTAAGTGCACACCATCACCTGACTGATTAGCACACCAAAGAGCTTAATCTGAGTCATCTGCGGCTTGACATCCACTTCCTCCTCTTCTTGAGGCTGCTTGTACTCGTACCTATAATTGGGGACAACATTTTGGCTTTCAGCTTCAAGATCATAGTACTCCGCATGCGGTGGCATGTTGGACTGGCGATAATGAGCATGACCACCATCATAGTTGCGATTATTAGCATAACCACCATGAACAAGAGAGCGGCGATTATTAGCATTATTACCATCCAGAAGAAAGCTACAATTTTGGGCCCTATTGACTCCAATCATGCAGAACTGGCAAGGCTCCCTCGGCCCTTCCTTGAAGTGGCAGAGATAGAAAGTAATGGTGTCGCCGGCGTTCAAATTGTTGGTCTTGACAAACTTGGTCCAGCCCCTGGTGAACACAAAGCTCTGGCTGCTGCTCCAGTAACAGTAGCGGAACTGCCACGACCTCATCATCTTATCATAAAACAGCAGCTGCACGTCACCCATTTGGCGTCCATTCTCCAAGTCCCCTTGTATGGCATCAGAAACGCTAGGGAAGTACTTTTTGGCATACTTCTTGGGTATGACAAGTCTATTCAGACTTCCCACATCACTTGGTGTCAGCTCCTTCTGGAAAAGTTGTCTAGACACCAGCCCTCCATTCCTTTGTGCCCTAACAAACTCCAAGTTTATGAGCCCATCTTTGGTTTCCACATGCTTTCCAGAGCGAGTCCTTACAAATTCTAACAACCTCGACTGGTACGAACCATCCTTGATCATTTGGAGGACTGCTTCAGTGCTATAGAGGGCTTGGAAGTTTGGCTCTTCCAAGCTCACTTGGGTCCATGGAAAGTTGCGGTGGGATTCTCCACTGCGAAGCCTGATTGCAGCGCTGTCATAAGCCATGGCTGCTTCCGTCTCCGAACTGAAAGTGCCGAGCCAGATCCTGTGCTGATCAGCATATATCTGGGCACCCCAATGCCCATTATGCTGATGAACAACTCCTTTCATCTTTGTTTGAGACACATTTGTACCGGGTCTCCCTCGCTTCGTCGGAGGAGGACGTACAAAGTAACTAGTGCAGCTTGAATCAGAATTCGATTCAGCTGCAATCCTTTTCATCCCAACCACGCTTGACATGTCCTCTTCCATAACGTTTCTGCAGGAAAATTAAGTATATACGTACTAAAGTTTCAACCACACTAATTAAACATGTAGCTAGAGTGCCATATCATTAAGTTCTAGCTACATCGAATATCAGTATTGTATGTATCAAACACATACACATTGAAATCACCCTTCACCTGTAAGCAAACCTAAAAAAGCCAAAAAAGAGATTATGTACGTACGTGAAACCCAACTCCACTACAATGTTACAGACCAATTATCACGAGTTTAATGCAAAGCAATGAATTATAATTTGGAAATTATGACTAAACAACATAAAATTAATCGATCGAATAACAAATGCAAAACTTGTTTCGTTTTCAAGGCAACTAAAGAGATACTAGTTGCCTGGCCAAAAGAAAAAAGGGATACTAGTTGAGCCCAAACTTTGGTAGGCCTTCTTAATTACTAGAATCTTAGATGTTAGAATTATTGCCACCTTTTCTATTTGCATTCTTTAACACAAAAAGATTTTCCAATATGAGTAGAAACCAAAATAACTTTGCATTTTCCAAATTTGGAATCAAAGGAATAATACTGCAATAAAATATCATAAAATCAAGTCAAGACTTCCTCAAATTCATAAAATCAAGCTTTCTTAAGAACATGCATTGTATCTAATAGAACCAACATATATAGTAACTACCATGCTCTCAACCAGATATTTAGTTTTAAATTTTCAGTTGACTTATTATGCCCAGGATCACTAATTAATGTTCAAGTTATTAAACTTCCTTGGCAAAGTTATATACATATATATATATATAGACATCCAAAACAAAATTTTTTTTATCTGACAGATAGGGATTTGCTAGTTGGTGACATCACAAACAACTTAACATCACTAACATGCCAGTTGCTTGATAGCCTTGATAGGATCCAATTACTTAAGAATTAAAACAGGAAAAAAGAAAAAAGATGCTGAAATTACAAGAAGTCACAATTTATCATCATTCAAGCATATATATATTTAACTTAATCAACTCATATTAATAAATATATTTAGTAATTATATCTTTTAGTAATCAGCATATATATATATATGAAGAACTGATAAGACGTACTTTAGCATTGAATCAACTATGTAGCATGTTGTCAATGACCATTTCGTCTAGTGGTGACACCCAATCTTCTTTTAGTGAGAAGAAGTCCTGAGTTCAAATCTCATGCACGACATTTCTTGATAATAATAAAAAAAATACTATATAACACATGTCACTATAATTTCTCTTATTAGAAATACTTAAGAATTCATGAGAGCAAAAAAAATCAAGTCTTTAATGAGCATGTATTCAATTTTTTTTTTTTTGGAAAAAAAGGTAACTGATCTGATGAATTCTATATTAAATACATAAAATCCAAAAAGTATAAAAAAAAAAAAAAAAAATCCCCTAGTAGGGACTTGTAGTTTCAGTGTGAAGTCCCGAGGAAATCGAACCATAGACCTACTTAATCTTAACTCACAATATATCCCTCATACCCTCACGCATAACTCCAAGTCTTTAATGAGCAGGCATCCAATTATTTAATTTTTTGGAAAAAAAAAAAAGTAATTAATCTGATGAATTCCATATTAAATACATAAAATCCAAAAAGTATATAAAAAAAAAAATCTCCGAGTGCGGAATCTGTAGTTATAGTAGTTAAGATTATCTTGAAGCCCTTAATACAAATTTTTTTCTTTTTGTTAAATTTGAGGGAATTAAAACACACCTACCCTAATATTAACCCATTGTCCCACATACCCTCACCGGCCACTTGGGATAACTCCAAGTCTTTAATGAGCAAACATCCAATTACTTAATTTTTCGGAAAAAAAAAAAAAAGATAAGCGATCTGATGAATTCCATATTGAATACATAAAATTCAAAAAGTATAAAAAAATAACCACAAAGTGGGGACTTGTAGATCCCGGTGGTTATAATTAAGATCATTTAACTAGAAGTCCCGCATATCTTTTGGTTTTTTGTTAAATTTGAGGGACCGAACTATAGATCTATCATAATCTTAATTTATTGTCCCACAGACCTTAACCACTTGGGATAAGTACTTCAATCGTTTGATGAAAAGATCGAATAAACCCAAAAATATGAAGGTATGAAAATTTTTTTGAGTATAGATAAATATATAATAAAGAACATATAGTCGATGTTCCTTCATAATAATTCCAGGTTACTCGTCTCATGTGATACTCATCTAAATGAATTTCTTAAACCTTGTTCAATGACTCAAAACACTTATACCCTCCACCAGTAACCCGTTCAGACCTAAACCCACATATTCCACTAATGCAAAAGAATGATTTTTAAGAATATTATTTCCAAAAAAGAAAAACAAAACAAAATGATTACCATGAAAATATATAGAACATCATTAAACCAACCCATAAAACAACAGAAGGAATACAGATATAGTTATAGAAAACAAATCAATAAAATAAAAAATAAGATTATTAAAACGGTTATACCTTGAAGATAAACCTGCTGCAGATTAATGGAAGCAGAAGTCTCAGTCTGTAGCCCCTAACGCCAAACAACAATTAGTAGCAGCGTATAATGAGAACAATTAAAAACCTTAATCTTTGTGGTGCTTGAATATATAACAGCTGCAGGTATAGCCTATATATATATATATATTGATTCATCTTGAGCCTTGGGAACTAAGGAAGGTGCGTAAAGGGCAATAAAATCAGAATCAAGAAAAATCTGGTAATTGAATTACTCACTGACCTGTAAAAGGAAATTTGTGTGGTATAATCTTTCTGTAATCTCATGATGATTAATGGCACCAAAAAAGTCGAGAAGGGGAAGCAGGGTTTTGTTTCCATATCTAGCAATGGGGCTCAGCACCGAGTCACTGAGTCATATTGACCCACCCTGCAGGGTTTATGTTTATCTTTATGTTTCCTTGATCTAGCGTAAAATGTAGGTGAAATCTGAATCAATCACAGCACCAAAAAATCAGATGAGAATAAAATCTTCATAATTATTTCACAGAAATTTTCGTTTTGTTTCTTAGGAAGTAACCATTCGTGGTTGTATTGGGTGGTTTCCTGGAAAGTACCCATAATTTACATTAAAAACAAATTCAAAAAAACAAAAAAGGAAAGAAAGTACCCATAATCAAACGCAGAACAAGGATAAGAATACAACAGTGATGTATATATTTACACAGCCAAACATGCACATATATTTTTTTCTGCTTGGAGAGATACAGGCTTGCATGGGTTTCAAAAATGGGAAGAAGATGATGGTGGGTTTTGATAAAGCAAGATAATAAGTTAAAAAGGGAACATAAACAGGGGTTTCCGTTAAAATTTGAACAGTAATGAAGAGTACCTTGCAGAACCCACTTTGGTCCTCCTCCTTGCCAGCTCGATCAGCTGGTCTTCAAGAGAAAGAGGGGAAGGACCATGAAAAGTCACGCTCTGAACCTCCATCATAAACTTAATTAATTATATATATAATGTCTAGTGGTCAATTAAAAAACAATAGTATTTTATATTTTGTATTTTATGATTTATGGAAGAGCGAGCTAGCTAGCTATAATATATACAGCAAACAGGAAGAATTTATCAAACGGATTAATCGTGTTAATACTTACACATGTGTGTGATATATATATATATATATAAAGTGAACAGAGAGATGAGAGAAAGAGATACTAATAATGAAGAAATTAAGCAAACAGAGAAAAAGGTTGTGTGTGTATATGCATGCTTATTTGATCTGGAAGAGACTAATGAAAGTAAGTAGTGAATTAGTGATAATGATGAAGAAGTTAATTGCTAGGTATCAACATATGAGTGACACGTATATATGATCCAAACCATCATCATAAATAAAGAGCAAGACACCTGTGAGCGAGAAACAGGATATATGAAGACACCTGTTTATGAAGAATTGAAGAGTGGGTGAGCAATATATACACGGGGGATCGGAAAAGATCGAGAAAGGAATTAAGGTGACAGAATGAGAAGTGAGCACGCAGCGCTCAAAGGTATATCTTGTTTTCATTAATTTTATACAATTGACTGCGTTATGTGCTCACTCTCTTCTGTCACTTGTCCATTTCTCTGTGTGTCCCTCGATCGATCTCACTCGATCTCCTCTATCTCATACACTCATGGATGATGGATATATTGAACCAGATCTGAAACCTAGCTAGCTGGCTACTACCCTCATCGATCTCTTAATTTCCTTCCATCTTCTTAATCACTTGTAGTAATTCCATCACTCACTCCCCTCTTAGTATAGCTCAGCTGGATCATCGATCCCATCAAATTAATTTTGTTGCACTTGTAGATATCAATATCGATCACCTTCTCCTCCTCCTCCTACCTCCAGTGCATATAGTCTATATAGAGAGAGAGAGAGAGAGAGAGAGAGAGAGAGAGAGAGAGCTTCCATCTGATTTGACACTGACGGTGCACTTTGAGCCGTCCGATTCGATCGGATTGCGCTTTATTGTGGACCTCAGTCCTCCCGCATGTGAGCTGGGGTACCGTGCAAGCCTCCATTCAATGTACTTTTCCTTCGGTCCTTCCTTTTCACAATAGCCATGTAATTTTTTTTTTTTTTTTTGACAGAAGTACAGACCACAGATATATAAGTACGTAAAAATGTTCTAAAGTGAACCGTTTAATATTAATATAAAATGTTTTGGCTCATCCACATGCTATAATCTCATAATTTAAATTGTTAATTTTTTAAACTTTACTTCAAAAATTATTTGATAAAAAATCTAAAAAATTAAAAGTTATTTAACTATTAAATTATAATAATAACTATTTATATGTTTTAATTATAATAATAATTATTTATAGGCATTTATTGAAAATAGTGTTTCTCTATTAATTTGATCACAGTTAAATAATAAAATAATTTTTTATTTGTTTAATTTTTGTAATAATGATCTTTGAAATAAGACTTAAAAAATGAACCATTCAGATTATGAGATTATACATGTGATAAGCCCAAATAAATTGTTAACTTTGTATTAACTTATTAACCAATTAATTTTAAAGCATTCATGTATATGTGTGAATTAGAATCTTTCTTCACCATAAGTCACACAAACTAATTGAATAATTCTTTTTTTATAGCGCATATAATGTATTTTAATTTAATAGGGTAGGTAATTACAAATTTATACTTGTTATTGAAATTTTAATTAACCATAAATAACTATAACATTTAAATGTTTTACTTAATAGGTTTATTTGTTTTATTTATCATCAAAATTAACTGTTAAATTTCACTGTAAATTACTCTAAAGTTTATTTTACAATTCTTAATGATTAACAAAAGGCTGAGCGCTCCGTGTCTTTTGTGTCGCTCGCTTCTCATTAAAGTGAATTGAACTGAGATTTTTTGTAGCACATGGACTGAGTTATCAACTTAATTTCTGAACTGAACTTTTAAAAAAATAACCCTAAATTATATATATATTTGCATTATACGATTTTCTTAGCAAATAGTACAAATGCGTATGATATGGCATGATGCAAATTCACATGTACACAAGCTAGAACTTGATTATAATAAAATGTGGATGAAATTTGAATAAAATTTTAAGTTTAGATTTGATTGTCAGATCATGAATCAATATAAAATTGAATCTAGTAGATACTTTTTTTTTTCTTTTATTCGTATGCTAAAGAAAAAAGAATAGCTCGATTTCGAATGTAATACTATTACATTTACCTGGGTGTGGGTTAAGAACTCTTGAGGGATGCCTGTTATTTCAGAAAGAAAACCTTTTTCTGCTATTGATTTAGGCATATATTCACTATTGATGAACCTTTTGTCGTGACTTTAGACTAGTCCTTTCTATGTACTGTAGAATTTCGGTAGCATATTTTCTTGGGCTGGGTGTACTGTATATATGCTCAATTCATATTGTACATTAATTCCAATATCGACTGTAATATATTCATCGCTTTATCTTTTACAGGCAGGACAGTTAATTCCATAACACATTGTTGCGTCGAAGAAAAAAAAAAAAAAGTCATTGTTGTCATATCATATATGAGTCATGACTCTCCAATATTATGCGTTTTCCACGTAGCTTAGCTCAAACATTAATTATAACAGAATGCATGAACTCCATCTCATCACTTTAAACAATTAATCATAGCCATTAATGTGACACACCATTGTTCATTCCACAATACCAGTAAAGGATTTAGTTCCCGCTCACATATTTTGCCACACAAACAAAATGGGTTATCAAATTTTTATCTTTTGCTCGCACATTTTTTAAAACATGCAAAGTTTGCAAACTCTTATATAGTCGAATAACCCTAATTCATCCAGACATAAAAAAAAAATTAAAAAAAAAACCCTAATTCATCACTATTTTGCTGGTGCATATTTCTCAAAACGCAGGAACTCTCATACACTAGAGTAACCCTAATTGCTAATATCATTTGTCACATATGTCATTAATTGTCTTCATAATTGTTCTCTTCCAAAAGTGACAACACTTCTTGTAATTGTTATCGACATTATTAATTTTCACATGCAACTGTATGCTAGTATTGTTTCAATCACCAATTTTCTTTTACCTACTTCCTAGTGGACTATCATTCATAAATCGTACGCACTAAATGAATAAAAATATATTCACTTAAATCATGAAAATTCAAAATTTTTAAATTCACCTCATGCTCACCAATTACCAACGAGTCACATGTGTAGATTTACCAATTTAGCATAAACACTACGTAAGTGGTATGTCATAAAATTTGACTGAAAATGGTTGCAACTGTAGGTCCGCACCTCTTTCTATATAGACATATGCATAATTTGAAAGCAATCATCCTTTATTTTTTGTCATGAATTAATTGGGACAACATATGAAAGCAATAGTTCAATCAATGGAAGACTGCAAGTTTTGTTGAACCCTTCACTACAAAATTTCGAAAGCAGCCTAAAATGGAATAGGCTGATGTAGTGAGATTAACAAATTTTAATTAGTATTCCAACAATAACAATATAATCATCGCGAGGATTAATGTAGTCTTCATAATTAATAAGTTTATCCAATAAATATAGTACGTAGAGGACTTGGGGTAGGCCAGTTGGCCAAGCAGTTGTGCTGCCCCCACCTCACCGGGTTTCGATCCCCCCCTCCCCCCTCTAGGCCTCTTTCCTTGGCCTCCTCCCTTTGTAACCAAAAAAAATAAATAAATATAGTACGTACCATACACTTCCATCGAGGTGGCTGAAACCAAGCCGATAATGGTACTCTTGATTAAGAAAAGTAAACAATTGAAGAATTTGGTCAACTTAATTAATCCAACATCAACTTTGGTTAGTACTCCCAAGAATGTATAGAAAGCTTTATCCAACCTCATTTATTCCCAATGTGGATGCTCCAATTTCCCACAATCCCACATCCACAGAGCGCATTTGTAGCTTTGCTCACCACTAATAACATTAGATTTAGGGTATTAATTAATAAATATTGGTACCGTGTCAATTAAAATACCAAGTTTCTAAAATATAAAAATTATTGTTACAATTAATAAAATTACAAAATTTGTAGAGAAAATTATGAAAATAATTTAATTTTAAAATATGTAATTTTTCAATGAAACTTTTATATAGGTAGGTATTAATTAATTATACAAAATAATTTTTCAAACGAAGCAGATACTTTGAGCAATTGTGAGAATAATGTATAAATTATAAATGAATTGAATTTATAACATTTCACATTATAAATCATTGACTTATTCTATTAGATCCAAATCATCCGACCAATGAATGTACACTTTCATAAAAAAAAAAAATTAAAAAAAAATTAAAAAAAAAAACCTAATGAATGTAATAAGTGCTTATGACGTATGAGTACTCAACAAAACGAGACTGATTAATATATTATTATGAAGGTCCACACCAGTCTTATCAGGAGGGTCCACAATCACTATTCACTAAGGCTTAAATAACTAGTGGGCCTACTGGATTGGACCAACCCAACTAGGCGCACTGTATTGGGCCAACCCAAATAGGCGCATTGTATTGGGCCAACCCAACTAGGCCTATCCACCTTCACCTAAACACGCCCAACTCCTTTTCACATTGTAGTAGTCGCAGCCGCACGGGCTCACAGCTAGTGAACAGAAGCAGAGGTTCTCCTCTCTTTACTCTTGAAGCCATGACCACTGAAACTTACGCGCCACGAAACCCAGATGAGATCCACACCGACGTGCTCTCTAGTTCCAGACAAGCTTGCTATAAGGTTTTACTTCCCACTCTCCATTCCTCATTTTCACTCATTTATTCATATATTTTTAAAATATAATTGTTGTGGGTGGAATTTGGGGTTTAATCTGCAATTTGGTGATGTGTTTGACAAGGCTCGAGACGCTTTCTATGCGTGTGTGGAGAAAGAATCAGACAAGAAACTGACTGAAATCGGGTACAAGGGTCTGTTATACCCAGCAGAGTGCAAAGCTGCGAGGGATGAGTTTGTCAACCATTGCCGTGCTTCTTGGGTAAAATCCCATTCTCAATCTTATTTCACCTTCTGGGTTCTTCATTTTCCTGCGTTTAATTAATTATTTATTCTAAATTTTGGGGATTTGGATGGTTTAGGTGAAGCATTTTGATGCGTTGTACTGCAAGAACAGAAGTCTGAAGAGGCTTTTGGATGATAAAGAATCGAGGAGAGGTCCGTTATCACTTCCACAGCCTTACACTTTCAAGCCTACCACCACTAGTTAAACTGCTCCTATGGACTTTTGGTTTAATGGGTCAGCGTAGAATGTTGTTACTTTTACTGGTTTTCATAATTTTGCAGTTGTACAACAATAGTGATATAGAGTTAATGGCCTAAAGCTTACTTGCGATGTTTAAAGAATAATAATATAAAAGTAAATAAAAATTTCTGATCCTATTTTCATGGATGGCATGTCGATGTTGTAAGATTATTATGTACATTTGCACTTACGTTTTATAACATTACTGCTATGAATGATACTATGCTTAATTTGGACTGTTTGCTCTTATGTTATAGTAGATTTACTAGGATTTTTTTTTTTTTGGGGGGGGGGGGGGGGGGGGTAGGAGTAATTGAGATGTGGAACCCTTATTGGGTTGTTTATCCATTTTGGCAGGAGTATAAGGCTTGACTGGCCCTTCCCTGAAGGCAGAAGGAATCATCCTGGTCAATTACTGGATGCATGCATGTTGAATGCATTATTCAGTCGGAGCGAGAGATCTATAATGGTTGTAAGGCTTGCAGAGATGGTACTGTGTTAGGAAGTTGGCATTCATTTGGTATCATTTATGTTGGAATAAAAAACTAAATTGGAAAAGAAAAATGTCTATATGTGAGAAGATGTGTTTCATGCACAATTAAGGATTTAATATCAATATGATGTTGTATTAATTTGAATGCTCATGTAGTTGATATGCTTCCCCTATCGTCCACAAGTTTGATGGTCTTGACACATCATGCCAGTCTTCTGCTTCCAAGGTAGTCATGGACCTTGCAGTAAGATTTGTTGAGTTGGTTCGTATACACGTTTCCGTAGGAGCACATGTGTCTTTCTGACATGCTCCTCCCCATTCCTATGCATTTAGGGATAGAGTTTATGCTTCACATGCTTTAGTATATTTAGTACGTGCTATTTGTCCCCTTTGGATACTTCTGTTGGAAACTCTAAACTGCATTAACAGCATCACTATGAATGAGCCAATACGATGTTGGCAATCTAATGGAGGAACTCTTTTCTAGATAATATAACTTGTATTTTTTTTTGGCCAAGAGATAATATAACTTGTATGATAGCAATATCAGACATAGTTGCACAGTAACCAGATTTGTAAATGTAGAAGCAGTTCCATAAAAGTGTTAGGCTTCTAAAATGATGGAAACAAGCAAAGGTGGAAGTGTGGAACTTATCTGCTATTGTACTACACAAAATGACCTGTCATGAGAAGAAAAAGTTCAGTCCCAGAAATAAGTTAGCAGAAGCACTGCCTAGCTCCAACTTCCTTTGTTCTGGAATAAAATTCCTTGGTGTTTTGTCTTTTAGTCATGAAAATATTGGTTTACCATTTTGTTCCACCCAGGGCCATGTGTTGATGTATGATGAATAATGAAGCCTTCTATTTGGAGCTCATTCTTTGCGTATGACATACACAAGAATTGAGATGATAGTTCATAATCAGTTGTTGTGAAGAGTATAGATGTGAAAGATACGATAAATATTTTGTTCAAGAGTCAGAGTCTTAGTTTCTGAATTGATGGTATTATATATTAAATATGACCAATTGAGAGGTTGAAGAATTCTGTTCCTCCTGCCAAATCTGAAGTTTATTCATGTTTTTTAACAATTCATTAAACAATTCATTGAACTCATTTTCGGTTATTCATTCAATGAAACTCTGAGTGAATTGGCTATCTTGATTATCTGTTATGGCATTCTCTTAGAATGTACCTTTAAACTAAGTTTGCTGATAAGTAAAAGGTAGGTTATTTTAGTAGTGGAAGACAACCATGTAGGAGCTGACTGCTGAGGAGGAGACTGTAGACTGGTCACAAATTTACTACACCTGGAAACATTTGTGGGCAATAGGTGGCATATAATCAATTGGTAGTGGTAGTTCTGCATCTTTGGAACAAGTATGGTCATTGTTGAGCATGTAGAGTTTATGAGTGAGGATTCCAGAGCCAAAATAGTCAGTAAACTGGTTGTGTTATGAAATGAAAATTTCTCTTTGTATCATGTTACATGTTTTAGGGAGTTGAAATTGAAGTGGGATACTAGCTTAATTTCTGGCCTGGGAAACTGAGCAGGAAGCGTTGGTTTAAATGCTCTAGAAAAATTACAGATTGTGCTGCTATTAGTGACAGATGATACAAAATCAAATGGAGGGAATTCATTGTTGTAGGTTATGGACATGTCCTTTTTCAGCCTGTGAAGACTGTGTTACCCTGATAGCAGTCTCTTTTTGAAACCATGAATTTAGCTTTTACGAATTTTTAATTTATCTGTATACATTGTTTTTTTTTCCTTGGCCTTCATTGTATGTTTCTATGCACTGCGGTCTCATTTCTATATAATAAATCATCGTGACATAAAGGTACAGTGAAAAGAGTTTGAGTTACTCTTGAAAAGGAGCTAGTAAACTTGTGCTAGCACTATTAAATGTTCTTTATAAATTGTATCAACAATATTAAATGTCATTATTCTATATTTTGTACACAGTTTTATTATTTATGAACTGTTCACTGAAAGTCCGAACTAGCAGCTTGTATGATCACCCTGAATGTATATTTTGCAATATCTTTGACTGGGATATTGGAGTTATGGGCAGAAATAGAATAATGTTCTTAACCTTCAAAGTAAGCATTTAATATTGGAGGGTCAATGTCTGAATGATGCTATGAAGAATTGACAATAAGTAGTGGACTACATGTCTCTTAATAGTCCCCATGTGCATGTATGCGAAGATGTAATTAAATCTGATATTGAGGAGATCTGGAAAGATGAAGCTTAGAAGTTGATGGTTACCAATATCAGCTCCAAATCACTGTGCCGGCTGTGGGTATGCATCTGTGTCTCTCTTATCAATATCTTAAAGGGCTTTGCTGTGCTGCTCATGTTGTGTTGTGCTGTGTCTTAAGCTTTGTTGCTAATTCCGATGCTCTGTTTGTCTTAAATATCTACTTACATATCATTTGAATAATTATAGAATGTTTTTACCAAGTAACCTTCGCCAACTTGGAAAACTCTTGATGATAGACTGTAACTTGGTAATTATATAGTTTGTTTGTGTCTATTTTGCAGAGTAGTGTTATCAATCTGTACTGTATTGAATTGAATTGTTCATTGGAATGCATACTCCAATCTTAATTTTGGACAGGGGTGAGTCAATTAATCCATCACTTAACTGATGCAATTGCTATATGTACCGATCTTGTGAGTAGTCCAATAATGCTAATGGGGCTAGTGACTAGTCCAATAGTGTTAATGGGGCTACTAATTTATTCACTAAGTATATGTACAGCAAAGAATAAAATTGATGATTGTAGATTTTAGAATGACTAGTATGATTATGTATACAGTATACTCACGATCAGTCATTTTGACTCTCACTGCTACAAATTCTTTGAAAATCTTCTCCATCTTGTCTAAGTGATATGTTTTTGAAAAGAGAAAATTACAGATTTAGTCCAGTTATTTTATACCTAGTTCAATTTTGGTCCACAATCTTTTTTAAGTTCTGTTTTGGTCCACTAATTGTTTCACTTGTTCAATAAAGGTCCAGATTTGTTTTCTCAAATTTGGCCTGCTTTTTACCCTATCAAATCTCACCCAAATTCAGCAAATATATACTTGTTTTAAAGCTATGCATTTCTTCTTTACAACCATATAAAGATCATTCAAATTGGAGTTCTAAAACTCAAGATAATTGACCCTAAAGTAGGGTACCCAAAACTGCCAATTTTTCAAATTTCACCAAATCTCAATTCTCTTAGATTATAATACTCCAAATTTGTTTTTATAACTAAGAAATGATGAAATATAACTTATACTTCAATTATAATTGAAGAAAACACAACCCAAAAGATTTAAAGTCACAAATCTGGACCTTTATTGAACAAATGAAACAATTAGTGGACCAAAACAGAACTTAAAAAAGATCGTGGACCAAAATTGAATAAGGTATAAAATAAGTGGACCAAATCTGTAATTTCCTCTTTTGAAAAATGAAATGAAGATATATATATATACATATCTGGCCATGGTCAGGTTTTTGAAAAATAAAATAAAAGTTCCAATAACTCTAAGGATTATTATCAGGAAAAAATAAAAAAATAAAAAATAAAATTCAAAACCTGGATAAACGTATGCCTTACGTCAGCATGTCATTGGTGTGTAGGAAGCGCGCCTCACTCGTTTTGAGAAGCCTCATGTGGGATCCACACGCTAAAGGGTTGCATACGCCGTTGTTATGTTGTTATAGGCTCGTGTATTGCACACACCTACACACGATTCTTACTCCCAAACTAAGTAACTAACCCTTATAAGGACTATTTACAAAAGCGAAAAAAAAAACATAACACACTCCTAGGCTCGTAGGCTCGTAGCCCATGTTTAATTTGACTTGATTAGTCACCATGTTTTCTGACCTAACAATATTTATATTAATTTTTTTTAACATATATTTTATGTGTGATTACGTGTATTCGGTAAGTGGCGATTAGAAAATAATCATGTAAATTTTTCTGTAATAAAAAAATAATTTAGATGAGGAAATTACTTCATCTGTAATTTTTTTAACCGTTAATTGTAGGTTTGATTTAACAAGGACATGATAATAAAATAAAGAAGGCAAAGATATATAATATGAGCTGTCTTTTGCGATTGTCAACAAAGAATACCACGTACTTAACCTTTATAAATTATGAATTAATTATGATACTTACCCAAACGCAACTCTTTCGTTCACTTACATATTGTATTGTATTATAAATATAAAATATCCGAATCTGATAGAGACTTTTGGTTACATGATTAACGATTGATTTGGGATATATTCGTGTGAAGTCTCAAGTAATTAAATTATATAATATTATGTGAGGTGATTAAATTTCTTATGCACGAAGGAGGTGGTCAAAGTAGTGTTTCAAATCATGAAGAATGATTGGACCTCCAAAACTAGCAAAGTGGTTGTGTTCCGCGTCATAATGGTCAATCCAGTGACACAATAAGGGACCCCAGCCTACTTACTCACTTGACAAGACTCACAAAACAATTAATTCCACTAATCCTTGAGTTTTTTTTTTTGGTTAAAATTCAAGGGTTGTTTATGTAATGAGGGAATAGGAGAGGTCTCTTCTCTCTTCTCTCTTCTCTCTTTCTTATTTTTGTGTATGTCTCTCTTTTGAGGGAGATGACATGTCTCCGTGATAGACATCATATCACGTGTATGCAATTCAATCAAGATTTAACGATTTAAAATGTGTTCGATTATTATATGATGTATGTATGGTATAATTTTGCTTTCGTTAATTCTCTTATGCTCTTGCATTTATGTGTTGAGAACTGTCAAAACTGATCACAATTATTGCAAAGAAGAGAAGCAAGTATATGTTGTAAAGGAAAAATGAAATATCTTGAATTTGACCCAAAAAGTAAAGAGTCCGTGGGTTGTTCCATCAGCAATTATATGTAGTGTAGATTTTACGACTGTGTTATCCCCTCTAGGAGAAAGGCATTAGGAACTGTAACAAAATAAAGACGAATTGGAATTTGGGGTTTAATAATGAGAACAAAATTTCGCCAATGTATTGTCAACTTGATGAACAAATGTCCTGTTTGGTTCACGAATTAGAGATTTGAGAATGAAAAAATAATTTTATTTTCATGTTTGGGGGTATATGATTGAGAAAACAAATTTTGCTTCTCGAGAAGGACTGTTGATGAATCATTATCATCCCCGTCCTTTTCTATAGTAACAGTCAAATGCAAGGAAATTATAAGACATTCAGTTGACCAAATATGTAGTCCACGTTGCAATAGTGCCTTAGTGAGTGAGTCAGTCCAAACCCCACACACAAGTCACAAACCAACAACCCAAAAAAAAAACAAAACCTAAAAAGTGATCAAAGCTGCCCAAACCTTGCCTACTCTTTTATTTTTATTTTTTTGATGGCAGCTGCCTACCTACTCCTTTATATAGTCCTTTTAGATAGATAGACACCTTTTGATCCTTAATAATAATAATAATTCCTTCATTATTATTTATTAAATTCTAATCATTTCATAATAACACTATGATTTTCAAGATAAACATGCTCGCATTAGAAGTTTAGAACCAGCGAAATTGCAATAAAATAAAATAAAAGGCAACGAAGTCATTTAATAAAAACAAAGAAACCCCTAAACCTTTTAAATAAAAAAGGGGATTCATAGGGATCTGGTGGTTGTCGTTGAGGTTAGCTTTTTAGGCTTTAGCCAAAGTCTACGCAAATACGGCGTCGTGCGGTAAGAAAGCACCCTGAGACCTTATTTTCGTAGACTTTAGACGACGGACTTGGAGTCCACGTCACGTCACTTTGTTCAACTTCTTTCTTTGAATTGTCTCTAAAAAGTAAAACCAAAACCAAAGGGGGGTCAGTCGCCGTCAGTCACGGCTTGGAGACGGAGGCGGCGTCTTTAACGGAGCCGTCAACCCCACCGTTACCCATCGTGGCTGACTGGACGGTCAACACGGACAGGCTGGGAGAGGACGGCCCATCACCGTTGGATGCGATGACCTGATTGTTGTTGGTGGCGTTGTGGATGAGGGGGTTCCTGGTGTGACACGTGGCGGTGGAAATGGCGGTGGCTAAGGAAATGGGCATGAGGCAGAGACCTTTGCCCTGGAGGTACTGCATGGCGGAGCCCATGTCTTCCTCCATGAGCTTGGCAACCTGGTGTTCCGTGACGGTCATGCTGTCGTTTGACGACGCCGTTTGGTTGCCGTTAGAGGTGCGTCCCCGGGCCCCACCATTGGCGCTGGCTTGGATACAGTCACCGCCACCCTACACAGACCAAAAAACATTGGTTGTATTATTATTTTTATTATTAGTACTTCTTTTTTTTAGAGAGTATGAAAGGGAAAGGACAAGCCAAAAGAGAAAGAGCTCTCTCTCTCTCTCTCTCTCTCTCTCTCTCTCTCTCTGTGTCTGGTTATAAAAAGTGAGTGAGAGAGAGAGCGAGAGAGAGAGAGAGGAATCTGAGAAAGTGGGCACGCGTGCTGCTTTTGTTTTGTCGTTTTGCAGTGATAGTCTGATAGAGAATTTCGGCCTTGCATATGAGCTTGAGTTTCAGGCGGGTACAGTAGTAGTAGTAGTTGAAAAAGAAATGTGAATATGATGGTTTTTCTTTTTCCAAAAGAAAACAATTTTCCTCATCTTTTTTCTTTCTATGGAAAAGCATGCATCATGATGGATTTTGTTTTTTTATGATGAAACCAAAAATAATTCTAAACTTTTTTTAACTGGTTATGGTAATTCATATTAATTTTACCTCGGAGGACATATCAGCAACAAGGGGAGCAACAGCAGCTGCACCGCCCAACCTGCTCATGCTCAGAACCTGCAGTTGTACCCAAAAGCACAACCCCAATTATATATACAACAAAGAAGAAAAAGAAAATTCATATTCCCATACCATACATGCATACTTTACCCACAAATTCATTACTTAATTATCATTATCTAACAAACAATGTCAACCAGGGAATCCTTCCTTTTCTTTAATTAATTAATTAAGAAATGTTAATAAATTCACCACAATTTTTTTTTTTTTATATAAAAATAAAAAGATAGAAAGAGGGAAACCATGCATTACCTTGACTTGGAGCTGGAGGAATTTTACATAATCGATGATCTCATCCAGCATTGAAGCTTTGTCTGTCTGTCATTCCAGAACCAGATCAAATTCATTAAATTATATTAGAAAAACTGATAAAATGAATTTAAATATATTAAACTAGCTAATTACTTGCGGTCCAGTAAGTATTGCTAGCTAGCAATATAGAGTATCCATTATTTTATTAAACATAAAAAGAAAAAAATTAGAATTAACAACGAACTAGTAAAGTTTGGAATGCGCCATGAGTCCATTGGCTATTTGGCTGGCCAATGAATCGCCATTTAGGTCGGGACCAACTTCCCCTTTTCCAGCTTCATTTTCAAGTACGCACGGAAACGGAAATATGTAATTTATTAAATTTTTTTTTTAGAAAAACAAAACGATGCTAAATGACCGGACAGGAACAGAGGAAGATGACCCCATGTATATCATAAAAATGTACAACCCCTACTAGAGATCTGACACGTGTCCACTGTGAACCACATAGACCTTCCCAAGTTCCCAGTAGTATATAGAAGGATGAACCCCCACAGGCCACAATCCAGAGAATAATAAAATGAATGAATTGATGAACAACCATAATTATATGTGTTGTTTAATTGAAAAAATGAATTAATTAGAAAGTATGATTGAGAATTAATTAACGTTACCTTGTTGGCATTGGGGACCAGCTCCTGCAGAGCCTTCATTCTCTCTGCAATTCTCTCCCTCCGCAACTGCAACACTAGCCATTCGTTTCAGAATAACAAACGATCGAATACAAACAAACAAACAAAGAAGGTGGCTATGGGAATTGGGACGTACTCTTTCAGCGATGCTGTGTGGGTCAGTGGCTTGACCTCTCCTAGCCCTGACTCTGGGCCTGGGTTGTGCCGGTGCAGCCCCTGGCCCACCCGACCCGCTCGCCGAAGCTCCAAAATTCTGCGCCTGCAGTATATAATTAATTAATGAATTATAATCAAATTCAAAACAGATCGAAATCAATTTCATATGTTTGCGGCCACCAACAAAATAAACAAACAAATTAATTAAAGCAAATTGTGGGCAGGCCTGAGGGTGGTGAAACTGCTGAGGCTGAGGCTGGTTCAGAGACTGAGTCGCCCCCCCATGCAAAGATCCAGCGAACCCATTCAGCAAGGCTTGAACAGAATTAGCACCCTCACCTCCCTGCAATAAAATACCGTATCAGCCCCCAACCGTTCTCCATTATTTACATTTATGCCATGGATGAGGCAATAAGCCAAACTCACCTGATTGGGAGATTTAAAAGACGAGCCGTCCACGACGTCGTTGTGGGAGCGGTCAAAGTCTCCGTTCCCCAGAGACAACGCCATCGGAACGAAGCCAGAATCGCCTGCGGCGGCGGAGCCTCCGCCTCCCCTAGACATCATGAGCTGGTGCTGGAGCATCATGGCGGCGGCGGCGGCTGCGGAAGCCGAAGCGGACTTGGAAGCGCCTGCGCCGGCGCTGATCTGCTGGCTGCGGAACTTGGAGGCGAGGGTGGCGGAGTCGTCGTAGGTGAAGATAACATTGTTGTCGGAGCTGGAGGACGGCGGGGGCGTGGTGGTTTCGTCGGCCCAGGAGCAGGAGGAAGGGCCGAGGGAGGAGAGCATTTGCTCGAGGAAGTCGTCGTGGGAAGCGGAGTCGAAGTGGGAGGGAAGTTGAGGGTGCATCTGAGAGTGAGAGGTATGGATTTGAGGCCTTGAGTGCTGAAGGTCTTGGAGAGAGAGTTGGGAGGAAGAAGGTGGGTTTAGTAAGGAGTTCATTTCTTGCATTTCTCTGCTACAAGGCTGCATAGACACAAATGAATGGAGATGATTTGGGGACTCAAATTTGTGTTTGTGAAACACAAATTGGGGTTTTGAGTGGAGTTTCAGACTAGTAGCAAAAGCATTGGCGAATTGCGACTTTGTTTGGATGAGAAGAAAAACTCTATATTAAATAGGAAAAGTTTAGAGAGAGAGAGAGAGAGAGAGAGAGAGTGAGTGATTGTGAAATTGTGAGTCGTGACTATGTCTGTGTGTGCGTGTATGGGGTGGGGACTGGGGATCATGCACCTGAGTGTGAGTGAGGAGAGGAGGGTTTTGTTATGGTATGTAGCATACTACCACATTTGTGCTGGATGCGCGTCACCCGTCACCTTCTCTTTTTCCTATATTTTTTTTTTCTCTGTTTTTTGCTTTTGTCTTGCTAGTTGCTACTTATTAAACTAAGGGATTAATACCATTTTGCTCCCCCGACTATTACACTTGTATCAGTTTGCTCCCCAGATTTCTAATTTGAAAAATTAAGGACTCTGACTTTTTCAATTTTGCCAATTGAGGTTCTTTTGTCAATTTACACATTTTTTATCCAAATCTTTGAGGGCAAAATGGTCCCTTCCAATTAGATCTTATCATTTTTTCCTCATGCATCATTTTTTCTCTTTTATTTCTTGCTAAATTTTGCTTGATCATCTCGACATTTTAGATGAAAAATGTATAAATTGACGAAATAACCTTAATTGGCAAAATTGAAAAAGTCAGGGTCCTTAATTTTCCAAATTAGAAGTCTGGGGAGCAAACTGATACATGTGTAATAGTCTGGGGAGCAAAATGACATTAATCCCTTAAACTAAACTTCACTTTCATCAAGGGAAAAACGTCAACACACTCAAAGAAAATTCAACAAAATGTTCATGATGATGCATTTGTTTACTCCGACACAGACCAAATGATGTATTTTAGTATATATGTTAATATCCAGCTGCGGATTCAGGAAATTATTTCAAGGGGGCTTCTAAATTTTTTTTTAAAGATAAAATTAACAAAGATAATAAAAACTATATAGCATTACAATTACCAGAAAAATTCAAATATTTTATTTGTAAAGTTCATACTTCATATGTAAATTTATAATTGGCTCCTACGAGTTTTCATATTTTGAAATGTTTTCATGATCGTATAATTATCAATCCCCTCCAAAATATCATTCTCTATGTATACAACTATGTTATACAACTATGTTATCGTTCAACCATTTATCACCCATTCAGTTGCGCAACCTACCACATTTCAAGTCAATTATAATTATCGATCAAAAAGCCTAAACAATGCACATGGTGAGTCCATATAAAGTTGCAAGTCAATTATCAAAACCTACCATATTTCAAGAAACAATAGGTTAATGTAAATGTCGTATTTTCATAAGTACTATAAGATTTGAGTTTTAAATGTAATTGCAGTACTATAAGTAGGTTATATGATATATGTATACGTGCATAGGAATGTGTATATGTACAGTTAACACTCTTTTATAAATTATAATATTACTACATAAGGCTTTTGATCATTTATCAAAGGGGGCTTTGTTGTCATTTAATAAGTACATACAAAAAAAAAAAATTTGAAAGTGAGTGGGGGCTTGAGCCCCTGGTCCTTAATTGGATCCGCCCTCGTTAATATCTCTTTTATTTTGAATACGAATTTTGAGAGAACCAATATCCGAATAAATGAAAAACTAACACTTTCTTTAGTAATTAAAATTTAATGAAAGAAATTCGATAAATTTAGCCGTCTTCATGAAAACAAATTCTAAACTTGTTATATTTCACTCCTTATAATTATAAATTGTTAATCATGTGTCATTAATGAATCATGACAATAAGCATAGATTGTGGGGTTAAACAATCCATTATTATTTACAAATGTATTTCTCATGAAATTTATAAGTATAATTTATAAATCAACAAACAAAAAATGAGTAAGACATACTCTAGTTAACCGTTTTTATTTAAAGAAAATAAAATAAAAGAAAAGAGTAAGACATACTCAAACTTATCTTTCTAGTACAATAAACAAATTGATATCAATACCGAAGAAAGGGTACCCTCCGTACTACGCTCTGCGTCGTCGTTTGAACCATCATTTTCAGTTCCACTTGGTCGGCCATTCACACTCGCCACTCGCTTTCACGCGTGCTGAAAATGGCAAAAACACTCTCATATGAATTTTCATACAAACCGAAACAAATTAATTACCATCTGGTACAGCTTTCAGTGCTTACCTTGGAAATTACCAACATTGCCAAACACAAATCGGTTTAACGTGTCACTCATCCAAAGTGAGTATTAGATTACTACTCGCGCGAGTAGGTTGTTTTTACCACATATTTATCCGCCACAGATAATCTTTCCCATGTTCGGCGACTTATTGGGGGTGGTTTCATACTTTATAATAAAGTTTTTTTTTTTTTTGCTTTTTTTTTTTTCCCCCATTCATAAGAGGATAATTTGCTGTTAAAAAATGAATAAATTCACGGTTATATGAAGAGAATTACACCCAAAGAAAAAGAAAAAGAGAAGAGAATAATGGAAGAGAAGCTTTAAATTAATATATATGCACCATTTTCCATATATATCCATTTAATATGCGTTGGAGTCACACAAGAAATAATATCCTTATAAAGTTTTTCATTCTCATCTAGACTAGAGTACTAGACCCAATTAAAAAAGTTTCAATAGTATTCCCAATGAAATTATTTTTGTAACCAGAAATGTTATCCATCTTCTCAAATACATCTTTTTTATTGTTCTCATTTCAAAATGTATTTTCATAATCGGATCCGTTCATCTTTTAGATAATTATTTGAAGATTATCTCCGTAAAAGATCAACTAAATCAAAAATTATTTGATCATATAATCGTTATAAATAAACTAAGAGTGAATCAAATTGTTATCAAAATCGTTTATTTATTTTATTATAGTTATATAACTAAACAATTTTTTATTTGGTTAATTTTTTACATAGATAATCTTTATAGTTATATTTAAAAAATAAACAATTTCGATCATGCGAAATGAAAATAATAAATAAAAAGGTGGATGAAGAAGGTAAATAGCATTACCCATCTGGTATATATAGTGGGGTGGTTCTTAGTTCTTAAATTATTAAATATGAAAGCAGAACTTGATATTGTCACGTAATCTCTCTGTACTCTGTTTCATATCTCTATCTGTATTAAACAAAGAGGGAAAAAAAAGATATCTTTATAAAATCCCAGTATGACTTGTTCAAGATTTACATAAGAATTGAATATTAGAATGACAATGGGCATTATTAATTAATACCGAATGGGTTATATGGGTTTTTAAAATGGGTTATGGAATATATTTTAGCCATTGAAGCATGCTCCAGTTGTGTACGGTGAAAGCACGACCAGTACTACTGGAGAGTATAATCATCAACACTGAATTGAGAGAAGAGATCTAAATTAATACTGTCATATGTGTTAGTCAGAAAGGATTGAGCAGTGCTGTGATTGTCGTGGCCTCTCATTTGGGATATACCATCTTAATTACTTGTTAATTTCAACCCACATTCATTGTATCAAATATTCAAATGTAATGTATAGGCTTTGGTAAAGAATCCCAAGAAATCCATTAATTTATTTTAATGTTAGGAACTAGGAAGACATATGCTATTATTAATATTTAATTTCTAATACATAAACTCCTCCATCATATATTTATTAGTAATATAAAAGGGCCTTTTCTGTATGAAAGCAATATAAAAGGTTTGGTTGTTTTATTGTTACTTAATTCATTTATTTTTGTTTATAAATAGCATTCATATTCATTTTCATTTCCTAATTTTGATATGGACACTAAAAATGATCATGTCATACATAAATGGAAGTGATTATCATTGCTTGGTTCAGATTAGTATGGAGTTATGGACCCATATACTCTGTCATAGGTTAAAGCCTAAAGTAATATATATTACAACCCTCTTGCCGACGGTTTGTGCTTTGAGTTTGGGGTATGAATATATACAAGGAAAAGTTTTCTATTGCGAGGCATTGTTGATATAGATTTTTATTTAAATATGTAGTTCAGATTTATAAGACGACAACATAAAGAATTTTTTATAGAGGACTTGAAAATTCAAGTCCTAGCATGACCAAAATTAAGTTGTAGGTATATGTCCTTGTCTTGCACCAATCACATCCACACTTTTCTTCAGGTGATAGGCTCTCTTTACACCTCATATACCCAATTACCCATTACCCTAATATACATAATAACATATAATATGTCACCCAATGCAATCCCTAAACCAATTCACTAAGCATGATTATCTTGTTTGTTTCATAAAAGGTTCCTATATATGGACATTTATTCTGGCTGTGTCAATTGCCATGATTATTAATATGCAAAATCCTAAGGGCCCAAGTGAGCCCTAGCCCAGATGCCCAATCCAAGAATCACTTGGAAAATGACTAATATGAACTTCAATCGCAGATTCGAAGATGTTGGTTGTAATTAACGACTTTCCCAATACAAGCAGGTTAGCTGGAGCTGACATAGCCATAATATGAATTTATGCATAAATTCATCTTTCTTTTATTCCTTTTTGGGCCAAGTAGTCCCACATGCATGCTAAATATCAATGGCCTCTTCATCATTTTGGAGACAATACAAAAGCATGTTTATTTTTCCAAATCCCATATCATATATATATATGCTAAAAATATTCCAACTCCCTTCCATCAATCAATCAGTCCAAAATAGAATTCCAAGCCAACTTTGATCTGCCTGGCAGATGATCAGGAATTGGATTTGGCATCTCATATTTCAAATGCAAATTATGCAATTGCATCCTAATCATTCAGAGTGTATCTATCTTACATCTCAAGTTTCGTGCTCGAATCTCTCCTCTCCTATATCATTTGATAAAAAAAATAAAAAAAATGAATCATGCATGGTGTATGCATATGCGTTTCTAGTTAATAAACAAAAGGTAACAATTAAAGAGGGTTCAGATCAGTTTCAACTCATGCATTCATGAATTTATGACACTGGCCACCTCTTAAATATTAGTATTAAAGTCAACTGTAGGAAATTCTACTTAAATATTTATGTGAATCCTCTTGAATGTCTCATATTTAATTAAAGATAAACAAGAAGAGCATGAGTACAGAATTTTAGATGAGAACCTACACCAGCATACTCCATTCCATATGTACCTAAGCATATTTAATTAATAATATCTGCTCAATATTGGTTGAACCTTTGAACCTCTCAATTAGGGGTGGGAATGGGTCGGTTTTACCGGCCAACCGACCTATTACCGGTCAACCGATAATTCTATCAACAACCGACCCACCAAGTCAAGCCGATAATACCAACTGACCTATTAAAGTTAGTTTGGATATTGGTTTTGAAATTGATCAAATGTTGGTCTAATAATTCTAATCGACCCACCTATATCGGCTTTATCGATAATTGACTCACAACCGACCCACAATGAGTGGGTCGGTTGTTGGTTGTCAGAAATGGCCTTATCGGCCTTGTCGGGTTGGGTCGATTGTTTGGCTGATATGCAACCGACCTAACCCATTCCCACCCCCACTCTCAATATACAACTCTGATAACAAGAAAAAAAAAAAAAAAGAATAGCCTAGGCATATATGCATGCATTTTCATCTCATGGTTAATCTCAGTTACCAGAAAAGCCTATAAGCATGCTTTTCATGAACTAGCTAGCCAATCTCAATGGACCTAAGTGCATTTGCCTCCAAATTATTACCTACCCTTTCAAATTATTTAGTATATCAGTGAAACTGATACAGATGGTTTTAGGAATTAGATTATTTGTGAAGCTAAATGCCTAACACGATTCCTCATCAGCATTGACTTGTTATTTTTATGGCACACATGTCATGCGCGCATGTAAGTGTAGTTGGTGTACTCACCAGCTCAAAGTCTTGCATAATTACTCATTTTTAATATCTAGATATGTTATATTTTTAGACTAGAGGAGATCAGCAATCTGGACTAAAGGAGGTCTAGAGATTTTTGCAATTATGCCGATTGGGCCTTCCATATTCGCGTTCATCTTGGATTAATTAGTCCGAAAATGATACTACACTGCCCAACAGCAGCCATTTTGAACCTTGAAACAGGCCCAAGATGGGTGATTCTTTGGTTCTTCTTGCACATGTAGGGAGATGCTTATCAAACTATAAGTTACATACTAGCACAGTATAGTAGTACAAGTCCCCAACTTCTTATTAACAAAGTTTCCAAACCATCTGCTAACATAGTCAGCTGGTAGAAAACAGAAGCCTAAGTTCTTGCATTGGCTAAAACATCAGGTAGCACATGATGCAGAGCCGTTTGAAAAGATCCAAGTGTCCCCATTATTCACCTTTCTCAACTCCATTTTCCGAAGAAGATAACATTTTATAGTCTGCAGCCTAAAATTCACTTACACATTTTACTAGTTATCCACGACCATATTAAGTAGGTGCCACTGACTATAACACTAACCCATGGTGTAAGAAGGGGTTGGTAAGTTGATCACAGTGGACTTGACCTTGGTCATCATGTTGATGCTGTTGGTGATTCCTTGTGACCCAATTCCACTATCCTTTATACCCTGTCAATTGATCAAGCATTTACAAAAATTTCATCAAGATGATGGCCTTGGAAGGAAATGGTGGTACTGGTTGTCAATTAATGTGGTGGGTTTCTAAAGAGTTCACCTGAAAAGGAAAATGATCTGGTCCACGAGCAGGTGCAGAGTTTATTTGAACCGTTCCTGTCTCCATTGCATCACTAATCAAAATTGCTTTGTTGATGTCCTTTGTGAACACACAGCCCTGCATTTAATTTACTCACGAGTCAATATTTTATGAGAGTGTATAGCTCTATAAGTTCAAATGGCAGCTGAAAAAAACATTGTGTTTTGGATTTGACAGTATGTTATGTAAGTGGAGAAAGCAAAGTAAATGTTACCTGGAGTCCAAAATTGCTAGCATTGCAATGGTGGATTCCTTCCTCCACAGTACTAATCCTAATAACTGGCAAAACTGGACCAAATGGCTCTTCCCATGCAATTCTCATATCAGGCCTGACATAATCTAACAACAAAGGCCAGATAAGGTTGCCCTCTCTTTTATACTCCTGGCAAAATGTTGCTCCTTTCTGTTTTGCATCCACAACTAACCCTTCAATAAAATTTGCAGATGATTCGGAAACTACTGGAGTGATATCACTGTTATCCTCTGGCGGCCCAACAGTTAATTTTGCCACCCTGGCCTTCACTTTCTCGACAAGGGAATCAGCAACGGATTCCATCACCAACACAACCTTAATAGCAGTACATCTTTGACCACTGTTACAAATTTGAATACCAAGCAAATAAAAGATAAATTTTATTAGTTGCATATTATGGATTGCAGCAGAAGTAATTTAACTACTAAGGTGCCTTATGCAAGCATAAGCCACATATTTAATTTCCTTCACCTGTAAGAAAAGCCTCCTTTAATTATGTTTGCCGCCACCAAATCTAGGTCTGCATCTTCAAGAACAATGCAGGCATCTTTACCTCCCAACTCCATCTGAAGAGGGATCATGCCTGCCTTTTTGGAAATTGCAACACCAGTGTCACCACCAGTGAAGCTGAGAAACCGGAATTCATCAGTAAGTAGTTATATATCAAGACAAGGAAAGGGAGGACCTAATGTAGTATGAATGAAAAATAATCTGGGATTACCTAATACAGTCCACTCCAGGATGCATGGTAAGGAAGTCGCCGATTTCAGATCCTTTCCCAGTGACACAGCTAATAAGGCCTTTGGGAAAACCAGCCAAGTGAAAGCAATGAACCATATGAAGGCAAGAAACAGCACCCTAGAAGGAAGTTAGGGGGTAAGTTTCAGAGGCTTAAGAGAGATCGTCAAACAAAATTCTCGTTAAGTTTTCTGGACAAAATTTGTAAAGAAGTCCTGTCATTAGAAATGCATTTCTGCATGAATTTACATAGTGGCACATATAAGGCCAGCTTCTACCTTTCAGGTTTTATTATCATACAATTACGGCTTATTATCATACAATTATGTACGAGAAGTTCAAAATTATAGGTAAGTGAAGAACGATTTGCACCCTCAAGCCAAACCCCACCTCATGCATTCTAGTGCTAACAGCTGGATCAATTTGTAATTCCATGGATTGGTAATACCTGAGTTGGAGGCTTGAGCACAAGGGAGTTCCCAGCAATCAGTGCAGGACCAATTTTTGAGACAGCAAGGTTGACAGGATAGTTAAATGGTGGAATGGCCAAAACCACACCAAGTGGAATCTGCAATCAAAATAATGCAGTTGCATCCAACAAAACTTCACACAAATAAGGATAATGAAATGTGAGATGTCCCCATAAGATCAAATTAGTCTCAAAGGTATATGTTGCATTGTTGAAACTTGAACAAAGAGTATTACCCCTTTGTTCCATAACTTAAATCATTATATACTGTTTCAACAGTCACCCTGAGCTATATTTAAATTCAAAGAAAAAAAATACTGTTTGTCTGATAAGCAGATCGAAACACTAAATAATGATTGTAAAATGCTATAATTAATCTGACATGATGAAGGCACATCAATTCATCAATCGGAAGAAACTCTTTCAACAATACATCAATTTGAAGAAAGAGTAGAAGATTAAGGTAGGCATATGTTGTAATAGTTGGTCGTAGAGTTTTACCCAATGACAAAGTAAATGACAAAAATTAGTGGCAACTGCTGAGAGAATTAAAACAAAGAAGAGAAGTATGGTGAAGGAAACAAAAAGGGGGCAAATTTGTTACAAAAATATGTGCATGCAACTAAATAACAGATAATATAGCATCACAGATAACAACCTCTCTACCAGCTCCTTTTCTGGTTTAATGAGTTCTAAACTAAGGCCTACTGATAATTATTTATCGTAGACACTTCCAATTTATGGTAGAAATTTGTTTTGAGCTGACATCATGTTTTGTTCTTCATAAGATAACATCACCAAACCAAGCTAATTATGCTTATTTCATCTATTTTAGACTTTTAGTCTTAACAAATGGGGGAAGGGGGATTAATATTCAATAAATAAGAGATGAACATGACCTCACCTGCACCAACGTCCCACAAATCATCAAATTGAAGACTAAAAACAAAAAGTACTAAAAAAAATATACCTTGGAAGTGAGGCAGTACTTGGTCCTCTCATTTCCAGGAAAACTATCAGACACCAAGAACTTCCCTTCTCCCAGAATCCTAACTCCTTCTTCAGCACAGTAAGACACCAAATCCCCAGACCTAACAACCTTCATCGAACACAAAATTTCCATATCCATCAACTTGAAACCAAATTGTACGTTTATAGAAATCAAACAAGAAAGAACATAGCTTGCGTGCTTAAAACATAACAAGTTATTTATGCACCTCTGTAACTGCATCTTTAGCAGGCTTAGCAATTTCTTTAACCAGGGACTCTGCCATTGGAGCTTTGTGTTCTTTGAGAATAGAAGCAGCTTTATGAAGGAGCTCTGCTCGCTTCCAAAGTGGGGTCTTTGCCCACGATTTCTGTGCAGTTTTCGCTGTTTCCATGACCCTGTTGACCTCCTCTTGTGTACAAGCTGCGGCAACCAAATAAAGGGTAATTGTAATAAAAAATGAACAAACAAACAAAGAATTAAGCACTAATTATAGTACAAATTGAAAAAAGAGCAAGCTTTTAAAATGGAAAGCCATGAACATGGTTGAAGATGATGATCACCTTGAACTTTGTACTGAACCTTTCTTGTAGTGGGGTTGATGATGGGAACAAGTTTACCAGAAGAGGATTTCTTCCACTCCCCATCAGAGTAGTACTTGTAAGCATCTCCATCCAATATCTCTGCAAACAATCCAGTACCAGCCATTTCTTGTCAAAATTAAAACTCAGAGACCCAAGTACCCAACTCAAGAATTGCTTAAAAACTTGATCTCTTTGAGCTCTGCAAGTCAAAACAGAGGTCTAGCACTGAAGGTGAGGAGTGAGTGTGTGGTGATATGTAGTTTGGCTTTGGTTTGGTGGGATTTGTGGGGGTGATATATAAGGGGAAGGTGAGCCACGCTTTGCCCTGCGAATTGGGACAAAGCAGGAGGTTGGTTAGGTGGCACAAAGTTTGACAACTAAGCTTTTACCGCATGCACTCATTCCTTTGTGGCAACTCTCTGTTTTTTTATTTTATTTTTCATTTTTTTAACTTTTCAGACAGTTACAAAAACAAAATTTAGTTAGCCTCATGCGGTCATGCCTAAGCATATTCTGATATACATAATGAAACTTACAAAGCTTTAAAAAAGAAAAGAAAAAGGATAACAAAAAAGGTGCTTCGTACTTTGAGGACCACAATAATTAAGTACTTTTCCTTTAGAATTGTTTGGTACGTAATACGTATTTATAAGAGATAATTAAGTTTATGTTATTTATAAACACAATTTTTAGATGAAGATCAAGAGTATTTTAAAATTTATAAATTTTTTTTTAAATTTATATTAATTTATAAGAAAATTCTTTTAATTTATAAGAAAATTCTTTTAATTTATAATAAAGTCTTTTTAATTTATAAGAAATTTTTTTTAATTCATAATAAAGTTCTTCTTTGATTTGAAGGATATTTCTCCCTATTTGAAGGGTATTTCCCCTCCTAGGATGTAGAATGAGCTTTGTAGAGGCTGCATGTTAGGTTTTAACTCCAAGATTTTGGGTAAAGTCTAAAATCTTGGAGTTAAAACCTAATATAAAGCCGTCTAAGAAGAAAAATAGAATGACTTAATTAAAAACCTTAAATTACTACCAGTTTTAGTCTAAGAAAGACTCATAAAATGAACTAAACTCTAAGTCTTCCTATTTATAATCGCTACAAAGCTAAGATATTAGTTTATTATTTGGTGAACAAATTTAATAATCTAGTATTATTATACTATTATTCTTAAAATTTTAGTGCAGTTTGTGATGTAGATTAGGGCTAGAGAATGGGCTAGTCTCAAGCTTGTAAACCCTATGCCATTAATTAATGTCAAGCAGGCTAAGCAGCCATATATACCTACCATCGTCCTTGTAGAAATGAAGTAGTACGTTGGATTTTAATTTAAAATATGTACATTCAAGGAAGGAGGAACTTAATTAGAGGGCTCAAAGGGATTTTGGTTAATTAAGAAGGCCAAGAGTTTGGAAAGAAAAGAGAAGAGCTGTTACATTTACACTCGCATGAAATATATATATATACATATTTTTCCAACTTGTAAGAGATTTTCTATACATTTTTATATAAAATGATGAGGACACGTTTAACCTACCTTGAATTGGTTTTGCATTAGTGAATAGGAAATAGTGAAGAATAGTGTATTTGAAAAAATTATAGGGTATAATCGATATACTGTCATGTGGTATAACCAATCCGTGTAAGGGTATTATAGGATGATGTGTTTATATTAGTAGAGTATTGTATTAATAACATTCATCCATATTATAACATATAAACTAATTATATCATGTGACAGTATATCAGTTATAAAGAATAATTTCTCGTGTACTTTGGCAAATAAACAAGTAGATACAACACGATTGCCACCTATCTATATATATATAAATACAATCAACATGAAGAAATTGCATGGTATATAAATATAAAATCAATGTGGTACATGCATGGAATAGCATGTTGAGTAAAACAATTAAGTTCATATATAATATAGCAGTACTGTTTGCTGAATATGAGAAAACAAAAGAAACTAATAAAACATTATGCATGCATGAAAGGCTTATTTTTGTTTTCTATATAACAACAGGCTTTTTTTTTTTGGCCAGATATAACTAGTATATAACCACAGGCATTAATCATTAAATATTCTATATGATATAGATTAATTATATATAGCCAGTGCCGGCTATGGCCCAAGGCCACCTAGGCACAGGCCTAGGGCCACAAAATGGGAAAGGCCTCACATATTCATCAGTCTACTACTCTACTACTGAAAAAAAAATAAAAAAATTATAATGGCATAAACAATTTTATAATGAAAGCCTAAAAGCCTCCATCCTTTCTCTTTGAAAAATAATAATAATAATTTTAGGCCTAATGTAATTGTGGAAGCCTAGTAGCTTACATGCATACAATTAATGTTTTACACCTACAATTAATGCTAATTGTTGCACTAGCATGCCTACAATTAAGCGATCAGTGATCAAATTCTACATTTGTTGTCTATTTCTTGGACCAGGATTATCTGCCAGTTTTTTTCCTGCCAGAGTATACCAGGCTTTTGATCTTAGCCCTTCAATAGTCTTTTATGGCTGAGATCTTGCCACATCCATAAACCTTTTTTTTTCCTCACAAAAATGTTAACAACTTACTAAAATAGAAAAACAAAAAAACCAAAAGCCCAGCCTACCCAGCCCAACGACGCCCCTCCCTCCGACAACCCCCGTTGCCTCCTTCTCCTCCCCTTTCTTTCTCTCTTCCCTTCTCTCTCTATACTCTCCCTCTCTTCACTGCAGATCGGAGTGCCTCCACAATATTGATTTGTTTCTCCAATTCCAGAGAGCCCTTGCATCTTCTTGGAAGCAATAAACTTGGAAATCCAAGTACCAAACATGGATCAGATTAATGATGATTCTAATGGCAGACCAAACAAGAATAGCCCAACAGATTTCAATCACAATAGTTACTGTAGCATAAAAATAGAAGCACCGTCAGTCAATTTTCTTTTAAATCTTGACGGAAACATCCCTGCAATGGCTGCCGCTACACCGCCGCTGGGCCATCATAATCATGGGACTCCAATCTGGAGGGAAGAGAGAGAGAGAGAGAGAGAGAGAGAGAACGAAAGGAGGTTAAGGAGGGTGGTCGGAGGGAGTGGAGGGAGGTGGGCTGGGTGGAGTTCGGTGGGCTGGGTTTATAGATTTTTTGTTTTTCTATTTTAGTAAGTCTTTAACATTATTTGTGAAAAAAATAAAATAAAAAAATTGTACATATGGCAAGATCTCAGCCATAGAAGACTATTGAAGGGCTGAGATCAAAAGCTTGGTATAGTCTGGCAGGGGAAAAATTGGCAGAGGATCCTGGTCCCTATTTCTTATTCCTAACCATCAGACTCTCAAGCTCACGTCTCTCTATTCTCTTCTCTATTCTCTCTAACTCTCAATTTCTCAGTCTCTAAGTCTCTCTAGTCTCTAATAGTCTCAATCTTCAAACTCAATAGTGAAGACTCATTGGGATAACTCATAACTGGTAAGTTTCTCTTAATTTTTTATAATTGTCACTTTGTTGTTTAATTATTAGTGGAAATATCAAATATGTCGAATAGGAAATTTGAATCTAGGTACGGTCAACTATGTTACAAAAAAGATTAAATGGGTTAGCTATATTATCTATTGAAAAAAATTTGGTAAAACAACTTGAATATAAAAATTTAATCACTAATTTTGCATCTCAAAAAGCAAGAAGATTGATTTTTCAATAATTTTTTTTTAATATTTGTGAATAATTTATTTGGAAAGCCTCTGTGTAATTTCGCATTAGGCCTCACTTTTTATTGAGCCGCCACTGTATATAGCGGACCACATTAAGCAAAATCATTGAGATCCAAGTAGAAAGAGAGATAGAGAGAGAGAGAGAGAGAGAGAGAATAAAACATTAAAACCTGCTGAAAACTGGTCAAATATATGGCATTTGTAGTTAGCTAATTCCAAATTTCCAACCTCTAAATCACCGCAGTAATAACTTGGTAAAGTACTGCAAATTTCAATTTACGTGTTTAATTAATTAATGGGGAGCGTGATTAAGGTTGCTGCAGCTTTGAAACTTCCTTCTGATAAAAAAAGCTTAGAAACACTACAAGAAAATCAAGCAAAGGCAACCAATTTTTTTTTGTAGGCATAGAGGCAACTCCCACGTTTGTTAGTTTGTAATGTCCCTTGCCACACTGCAGTCACCATATATCATGTTGGAGGTTGGTGTTGGGGTGGCAAGGGAGCTAAGGCCACCCACATGTAAGCATGGTGGAAGCTTCTGCCAAAACCTGCAGTGTCAGTCTGACAGGTCCAATCCTCACCAATACTGCAGTTAGTGGGTTTCACTTGTTCACCATCTCTATTGGGGTTGCTAAATTGGTGGATGATTGATATTATTAATTAATGTCATGCCATGGTTTCTTCTACTATCTTGTTAACAGTGGGTTTGAATGCTCACTAATAACAACCATTGCTTACTGCACTCCCACCTTATTGGTATTAGTTTCTGATTTGGTTTTAGAAATTAAATATCCTCCACCATGCAAGAACTTTGGTGACTATTTATATGAGATTGAGAATGCATTGTCCCACCTAACAAATTGCTGCAGTGGGATTGAATGTATGAATAGTGTCCAATTAATCTTTCATTTGCAACAGTCCGAATATACATTTTTCAATTCCAGTGTGCTCTTATAATACTAAGGATATGCTTGCAATGGCTGTTACACCATATTGTTCATAAAATGTGGAAAGGCTAGACTATTATTGGAGGAAGCATGCTTAACTTTCAGTCCAACAATCCCATTAATAGGAGGGGTATGTAGCAGAACCTCAATGCCATATCAGAAAAATTAAAAACAAATAATTGACAACTCAAGTTGCACAGCTGAACCCACAATCACTGACTTTCTTCATTGATGCAAATACGACTTGCTATATACATTGAAATTGCATGTTTAATTCAAGTAGCGGTTCAAGTGCATAGTTACAACCACTCTAATATCCTTTCCCCATACTTTTCACAATTTCTAAAACAAAATGAAACTTAGATACCAAAAACAACAAAAGCTTAATCACTAGCTGCACAACACTTAGTCATATGATCCCAACAGAATATCCACACTTCCAAACTTGGTGATATATATCATAGTCTAAACCATAATATAACCCACCAAGTTTATAGTTGTATCACAAAAGCTGTTCAAAATACCAGCAGTATATTACTCAAAACAACAAAAAGTATTCTTACTGGCAGCTATGATTTCTTTTGCTATGTCGATCAATTGTGTTGTGACCTCCCAACCCCGCTGCTTGAAGCGACTGCATCTCCCGCAGCACCATCCTCTGCTCCCATGTCATTCCTAGCATGCTGTTGCGCCAACTGTTGGGGACCAGCCATTCCTGCTGTAGAAAATGGCGTAATCACACCTGGCATCTGTGGAAGGTGGGAGGAATTTGTGCCAGTCTGAACTGGGGGCAGTGGGGGTGCCAAGGATGGAGTGTTGCCGGTGCTTGTGCCAATGCTGCCCCTTAAGTAGCTGTCTAAAGCTATGGAAAGCCTTCCATTCAAGTTGAAATCCATGTGGGACTGCTGCCTTTGAATGTTCAATATATCTTGAGTGTTTACCATTGCTCTCAGGTCCTACTACATCTGAAAATATCTTATTGCAGACAGCAGGAGTGATAGGTGGGTTTTATGGCATCTCCTCATACTCTGCCACAAGCCTATCCATCTCATCCTGTCAATCCAACGAAATTTTGTTACAACATGTACATGTTTATGTCAACCAATAGAAAAATCCGACCTGCCTAATACTTTTTTTTTCTCTAATGAAGTAACATTAATGTGGCTGCATTCTTGGTGAGAGTAGTTAGTACATCACCAAACTTACCATGATTTCCCGAGAAGCCTCGTCAATAGGGTTGCCATTTGTTCTGCGGTGAGTTAATTTGAATAGCTCAATCCGGTTTTGTTCCTGACCATCATGATCCTGAGCCTGTAAAGAAAAACACACTCTTTAAATAATAAAACCATATGGCTTTAAAAATGCATTGCTTACTTCAGATAACATGTAAGGTCACAAAGTATTGGGAGTCTATTTACTTACGTATTCATCCCTCACTTGTGCGTGTGACTTCATTCCACTAGTGTGTCCCATTAAAAGCTTCCCTCTGTTAACTGTGTTAATTGCACAGCGTTTCTATTCCATACACACCATTAGAAGCTTAATAAATATAAGCACATTATCATGGGTGTCTTTCTATGACTATCCATATTCTAAACTCAGATCACTGCCAAATAAGATTTCCTTTATGAAAAAAAGTGATGTAGGACAAGGTTAGGTTTTGAAGATTGGGGAGTTGACCTCACTGCATGGTCCGGTTCTCCAAAACCTCCCCTAGTGAAAATATAGCTCATGTATAATTTTCTCGACTCGAGGTCCGGACTTCCAATAAGAGGTCCGGACTTCCCTGCATGAAATCTCCATTTTCAAGCTGCGTCGTCTCTGGATATCCGGTTCTCACAAGCTGAGACCGGACCTCCCTGCGTGCAAATTCCATTTCACTGCTGCTACCTTCTCTAAAGATCCGGTCCTCCAGTGTAGAGTCCGGACCTTCTCCCCTCATAATTTTGGCTTTCTGTTTTTTTTTTCTTTTCCTTTCTTCAGCCAACTATGACCTCCCCTGTCATGTTAGGGGTCTCCTGAACCACGTCAACATCCACAAAGGGTTGAGATATTCCTTCTGATTGGGAGTTAGCCATTGAGGTGGACTCACACTAAGCAAAACAAATCCAAACATGGTTAACTGTATTTGGCACATGATATAATGAAACCAACTGGATTCCTTCTATGGCTACTTTGATATAACAATAAAAATTTCACAAGATCCACCTCACAGACAATATAACTAACATTCAGTAGGGGTTTCAAAAGATTTCAATGTGAACTAAAAAACAATAATCATATAAATCCACTACTCCATTTAATACTTTAGATTATTTGTTAAGCGAATGCTCATATATTGTTCTGCCACATGCCATTTGTTTTTAACAAATTATCACTGAACAAATTTGGTAAAGTTTTTCCTTTTCACACTTGCATAATAAACATTTATTAAAAATTTAAATCTCCCACTAGCCTCAAATAAAAACACACAGAGGCATTCACATTTTTTGTTAGTTTTATTTGGTCAATTTCTAAGTCATATCATCTGGGTGAACTTCCATGTGTATCCTAATAGCATCAACTGTGATAATGTATGGTGGAACATGTAAAAGTGTTTTTACTATCTCTCTGAACCAAGTACTTCCAGTAGTGATGCTATGGAAAAAATTTTGTTTTTAACTATATAAATAACAGCATATCCTAAGTTCCATTACCATTGAACAATCTTAGGTCATACTCTGTCCATTAAGGTTGAAAGCTACAACACAAATAACCTCTACAAGGTCTAAACAGTTTGATATTTATTGCAAATGACAAAAACTGAGGTTTGTGTTACACCTATATGCATGACTGTGGGTGTGTGTTCAACTGAAATGATCGCAACAAGGCTTAACTATGGAAAGCCTAAAGTCAAGGATTGCCATAAGTGCAGAAATATGCCATACCTTACAGTGTAAAGCTTGAGAATCTTCTGTAGAGCAGTAGATGCAGATGATATTCTCTCTACAAAGTCTCTTGAATGTAGCAGTAGGTCTACCTGCTTCACTGCAGCCTTGTAAATGCTCTTGAAAATATCTTCAACACTTTATGGAGGATTTCCTTACTGTATATAGTATCCCTTGAAGCCTGTCAGCAGCCACAAGTAGTTGACACCTTATCAAGTCAGTCATGGGTAACTGTGATTCCAACCTACTATGCACCATTAGAAGGAGGGAAAATATTGAGCATGGGCGGGAGATGGGTTTTTAAGTTTGTCTCACTGACTGGACTTGCTTTATTGCAGGCTTTAAAGACTCCATAGTTGGATTTCAATTTTATGATAAAAAATGGAAAAACTAGTTACTGTTTTGTACAATCTCTGGTTGGTTATAGTACAACCCCAAGTACATAGTTGGAAAAGGTTAAAAATTATTATTTATTTTATATTGCCCCACCTTTTTAAGGGGAATAGGAAATTGGTCAAGTTGCTATTGTACCTGATTTGTAAAAAGGGTTTCCCACTTGTCAGCACAGCCATGAATCAGAGGACCGGACTTCCACCTTAAAGACCTGACCTCCAGGACGCACACAAAAATCTGAGGCCCGGACCTCCAAATTGAGGTCCGCTCATCCAAAACCTCCAGCAATCAACACATTTTACATCATTATTCTCAACACAACTAAGACATTCAAACCATGTTTGATCTACTGCAAGCTTAACACAAAAGACAGTTATGCCAACAAAAGTCTTAATATAACCACAAAGCATAAGCTTGTTGGTAGGAGAGCAACAAGTGAAATTGTATAATTACTGATTATCATCTTTTGCAAATATCGCTTTCCCGATTGTTGGAAGCTTCAGAACTTCCACAGTCGGACCAAGTCAGAACTAAATTATACGGAACACAACCGACCCCTCTGGTTTGTGTAGCAGGTGCTTCCTCATTCACGCACAGCCGAAGCACAAAGAGGAACCAGAATTTCTGAAAAAACCCAGGTGCAGGTGCCATATCCATCTCATCACTGTAACCATAGAAGCAAAAAAACCCATGAATTTCCCCCACATATGCGCAACATCAGTGGAAGGATGGAACCCAGTTATTTGGCAATAACCAACCCAATCGGAACCCACCTTCCGATGGTGACTGGAGGAGGAGCAACCCCTTAATTTGGGGATTTGAACCGATCGGCACTTTATGGAGTGACCGGTGACATCCACGGATGCTGGATCCCGTTTGACTTAGGGGTGGGAAGAAAGAGATGCTGCCACAAAGGAACCCCAGTAAAGGTTTAGCAACTCGGAGCAACCAGACAAAATAGTGAATTCATTTTTTAACTCCCTGCTTTAGTCCCTAAATTAGTTGACCCCCTTTTTTTACTTTAAATTACTGGGGTGCCACTGATTAATCAACTAATCAAGCACATTAGTTGGTTCTTAATTCACTGCCAATGTCTGACATAATAATGTGATCACTAATGTTAATTATTAGTGAACAACCACATTAGCAATTGACACCCCCCCAACTTTAGTGGAAATCATTGGAGGCCTTTGACCAAAATTGTTGTAGTGAAACTTGCTGTTACGAAACTTCCTCTGTTTTCAGGAGGATCGATATTTTCAATGTTTTGTCTCCTCTCTCACCCAATCACTGATATTGCATTGCATATTTGCATGTTGTTTTGGCGCATATGGAACCTACTGGAAGCAAATCGATTATGCATATATATGGTCTGTAACTCAAACGATCGATCCACTATAATCATATCCCACATTAATCTTTTAATATTAATTGTCCCTTTCGCGGCTGCATATTAACATGTTGTCTGATACATGCATGTTGCATGCAATGACACTAATTCCAACTTTGGACAATATGTAATATTAACCCACATGGATTTCAAACACAGATATATATATATATATATATATTATGATTTCCCATGTGCTTAAGGTATGGGACAATCATTTGCAAATTTAACAACGGGTTCATACATATACTTTATATATAGATTATAAAAATTAAATAAAATAAAAAAATAAATTACACGCAAGTACTTTAAGTTTATATCATTTTTAAAGTTAGTATCCAAATAAAAAAAAGTTGAACAGACGTACTTCAACTATCAATTTTTGGACCAACAGACATACATTAAATTAAACTTTGTACCTAGGAATAGCATTGCAATTTGCAAATATACATATGGCAACGGTAGTAAAGCATTTCTTGAAATGCAATGAAGGAATATCCCCAAAAACTGCTCAAGCAGCCTCATGCCACCTCCAACGGTTATCACTTTATCCTTTCTTTATGAGGCAGGGCATGTTATGTACGTGCACAGCTACCGTCCAAGACATGGCCATATATATATATATATATATATATATAGTTAGATGATGTTGTGATAGCAATGACCATACTTCATTGATATTCCCATATATAGAATTCTGTGCCTGGCTAAATCCCCCCTTCCCCAGTTCCTTACTCAACTTTATATACTTACACCACTAGTTGCAATTAGTTTTTTCATTTGATATAAGAAACTGAGTTCCTTAAAGTTTCTCACAACAACAATACTCGACTCATTTCGCTTTTATTTGACTCTACCAATCTCATCGATCTCACAAACACATGTCCTTTGTCTTTTATGCTTGTTATACGACATTTTTCATTTTTGTAAAGGATATATAGGATACTATATGGCAGAATTTTCAATTCTTCATCTATTAATTTATGGTGTACCCTCCTAAATTAAACTATTTTAAGGGTACAAAAGACAATTTGTCTTGGACATGGACCATGGTTAACTCTGGATTTTCTATCTACCATGTATATATGCGTAAGAACCCACATGGCCTAAAGCATGAGTCGGACCCAGATTTCAGTTAGCTCTAAGCCCTCAAGCATGGGTTGGGCCGTTAGAAAATGATACTACAAGAATGGTGGTTGATAGCTAATGTGGTTCACAGACTCTCAAAATGTACTTGGGACTTATTAGGAACCACAAGTCTCAAGGGTTGATGTTTTTTTACATTGCCTTTAATCTTTGGACCACTACCCCAGACTTAGCTAGACTGTCACAAAGTCTAATAAATAAGCAATTAACACATCAATCAGTGAATAAAGCATATGGTTTCTTATTTCATCAAGTATTTATTGCAAAATTGTGCTTCATAGGTAGTTTAAGTGATTGTCTAGGTTGCTTGTCTGTTTGTGCTTCATGGGTAAATACTTGGATATAGTTATAATGTCAATTGCCCTAAGTTTATTTCATCAATCTTCCTATTATTGTTTTTTTTCCCTTTTTGTTTTCAACTTTAGGCAAGTATTTGGTTGTCATTGATGCAAAGTAATAGGCCGACATATGAAAATAGTTATATTCAAATTCACAACCATAATACATGTAGTCAATAACTCAATGAATGAATGATGAAGAAAAAATAAGACAAAAAATGACTATATATTCATATAGATTTATGAAAGTAAGAAAACAGTAGCTTTTTTTTTTGGTTGAGTCTAAGCTATTATTATTTTTTGGTTATAGGATAACTGAACTTGTTGGTTTGGAACCTTGTTGGTTTAGTTTTGGTTCAAGGTTGGTCCATTACGAGCACTTTGATTTGGTTGAAAGTTTGGACTTTGTGGTTCTGATATGGAAGTTTGGAACCTTATTGGTTCGGTTTTGGTTCAAAGTTGGTCCATTATAAGCACTTCGGTTTGGTTGAAAGTTTGGACTTTGTGGTTCGGATAACTGAACAGTGCCCACCCCAACAAAATTGAATTTGAAATTGAAATGGCTCATTGGATTGCTTATAGAAGCTACTTAACTAGGAAAAAAAGTCGACATAAGAACTCGACCCCGAGTTATCTTCAGGATACAAAGGCTCCGTATCGGCATGGAAGACATGCAAATCTGCCACATTAAAAGTGCTAGAAATTCCCATTAACTATGGCAAGTCCACCACATAAGCATTGTCATTAATCCGATGAAGAATTTTGTAAGGACCATACTTGCGTGGTTTCAGTTTATTGTAGGTACCCACTGGGAATCTATCTTTTCTCAAGAAAATCATCACTGAATCACCTTCTTTGAACACCTTCACTCGCCTATGTTTGTCTGCAGCAGCCTTGTACTTGGCATTTGTGGCCTCTAACTTTTTCCGGACCTCAGCCTGCATAGTTTGAACCTCTTCAACCATATTTTCAGCTGCCACACTTACCCCATGTCCCTTGGGAAGTTTCACTAGATCAACCACATGCTTAGGAGTCGCAGTGTAAACCAAAGAGAACGACGACTGTCCAGTTGCACTATGGGCAGCACTGTTGTATGCAAATTCTGCCTGGGGCAAAGCGAAGTCCCACTATTTTGGTTTGTCTCCACAAATACTGCGAATCATATTGCTTAAGGATATGTTTGTCACCTCTGTTTGCCCATCAGTTTGCGGATGAGCTGTGCTACTACGATTCAAGGTTGTCTCAAACATCCTCCACAAAGTAATCGAAAATTGGTTGAGGAACTAGGTGTCACGATCAGATGTAATAGACTGGGGCACTCCATGCAATCTGACAACCTCCCGAAAGAACAATTTGACTATGTTGGATGCATCATATGTCTTCCGGCATGGAATAAAGTGCGCCATCTTTGAGAACCTATCAACAACAACAAAAACAGAATTCATTCCCCTTTGGGTTAGACGAAGACCCAACAAAAAGTCCATAGAGAGATCCTGCCAAATATCGTTAGGAACAGGCAAAGACATATAAAGTCTAGTGTTTTTTGATTGACCCTTGGCAACCTTGCTGGTGTAACATTTTCTCACAATATTTCCCACATCCCTCTTTAGTTGTGGCCAAAAGTAACGCTCCTCCAAGCTAGCAATAGTCTTGTCTCGGCCCAAATGCGCACTTAATCCTCCACCATGTAGGTCTCAGATCAATTTCTCCCTCAAAGAAAAGCTAGGGATGCACAACCTGTTGCCTTTAAACAAATACCCATCACTAACATGGAAATCCATGACGGGTTGGTTTTGGATACACTTGGTCCACAGGTCTTTGAAATCATCGTCTGTAACATACAAGTCTCTCAGAAACAGAAACCCAACTATTTCTTGGGAAAGAGTAATAAGCAAAGTGGCTTGCCTACTCAATGCATCTGTCACTCGGTTTAAGGCTCCAGACTTGTGTTTGATCACAAAAGGGAACTTCTGCAGAAAAATGGCCCATCGGACATGCATTTTATTAACATGCTTCTAACTATTAACAAATTTGAGGGCTTGGTGATCGGTATACAGCACAAACTCCCGCTGTATCAAGTAATGCTCTCACTGCTTCAAAGCTTTCACAACGACGTAAAACTTTTGGTCATAAGTGCTCCATTTATGGCGAGCTTCACTGAGTTTCTCACTGAAAAATGCTACTGGCCTCTTTTCTTGTGACAACACGGCACCGACTCCCACTCCACTTGCATCACATTCGACCTCGAATATCTTCTCAAAACTGGGAAGTGCTAACACTAGGGTAGTACAAAGTTTCTCCTTGATTAGAGCACGCGAAACTTCTCTCATGTTCTTCTCCCCAATGAAATCTGCCCTGCTTCAAACACTCAGTAATAAGAGCAGTAATAACACTAAAATTCCGCTCAAACCTCCCATAAAATGTAGCTAACCCATGGAAACTTCTTACCTCACCCACTATTTTTGGATGTATAACGAAAAGTGATGCTTGACTCAGACCTATGTTAGTTAGTCTGCATTGAATGAATCGTCAAGCATGCATAATCAATAAATAATAATGAAATGGGCATCCCTTCTAGCAAAATTAGTTAGGTACGTAAATAACGTCTCTGCGGATCAATCTATGCAGAACCACACTAATACTTGAATACCAAAGCCAAGCTGAAAAACAAAAAAGCCAAGTCAAGTGCTTCTCTATTCTCTCTCTCTCTTTCTCTCTCTGTGTGTGGAAAATTAGAGCCATGTTCACTGCCCTAGAGAAAAACGCTTGTCTTAGTCTTCTTTCCACTTTGGAAAGAATCTCATATCAAACTTGTCTTGATTCGACAAGAGTACGTAGGAATAATAGCACAAATTTCTTTCTTGATTTCTCCCAAACCCAATTTATCATACATTAAACCCCTGCTCTATATAAGTGATTTAGAAAGCACACAACAGTTTCAACTTTCAACACAGTCAAACACAACACACACTCACCTAGCTACACAACCTACACTCCTCACACATAATTAGTACAACAGCACATTGCAAAGAAGGAACAGAGAGAGTGAAGGAGAGATTGAGTGAGAGTGAGTAAAGTTCAGAGATTGAAGGGAAGAAAAAGATCGAGAATAGAGTAATGGCGGCCACCCACGTAGTTACAGGGATGATGTTTCAGTGTGTGCTTGAAGAAAGCATATCAATGCAGGACATGGAAATTGAGCGCAGGCCGTACCACAAGAATTGTAGTTGTGCTCTACACAAGTCCAAGGAGGGTGCAAGTGTCTTTGCCAATGCTTGTCCTCAACAAAGGAACATCTCATTCCCCAAGAAGTAGTCATGGACCGACTCTTCCTTGTGCATGCAGGCATCAACACGAACTAACTCTACTTGTTCCAAATTCTCTAATTCTCAGATTCTCTTCTTGGTGACACTTCGTCATCAACTGGAAATAGAGAAACTGTCAATGGGGCTCATTCCTTGTCAATGTCACATAAACGATAGATGGATTACGGGTGAGTTAATTATAGAAAAAAAGGTTAGGAACTGAGAAGCCATTTTAATTGTTCGTTTCTCATGATCTACCTTATTTTTGTCTTTCACTCCAGCACCAAAACTCAAGATCAAATTTTGAGGAATTTGGTGCTTGTGGGTTGATTTTTTCTAGTTTCGTCCATGTAAATTCAACTGAGTTTCCTGTAAAGATTGTCACGTTTCTTTATTACCAACTGAAACTGTACACAACAGTTTATACAACCCCAAGAGTCTGACTTTCTCGGAGTTCATAATTGAATATATATATATATGCCCTTCTCTTCCTCATTCTACTTTTTTTCTTTTTTTTTTTAGTTAATTACAATTCATTTGATAACTTTATTAGTCGATGAAATCGTAGGACTGTATGATTTGTCAGAAAAGGGGATGATAGCTACTTTTTCTGCATAACAGAATTATTAGTTATTCGTTAGATTTATTATGGGCATTTACCATTAAGCGATTTATATGAATCATTCATTTTTCTTTCGTGGAATTTTTTCATTATTCATATGATTCCGTATTTTAAAAAACATAAAAACCATTTAAGCGCAATAACCGCGCCAAGTGCTATTTTTACCCAAGGTTTTGCTACTTCGGATCTTTTAACTGAAATGCATCAATCCGCAATATTACATTCTACAATCTACTTTGTTAGCATCGTTTCAGCACCAGCACAGTGTATAACTGTACAAGTTCATCATTTCTATGTTTTTCTTTGGCACAATTCAAGGAATTCACAACTTTCTTTAGCCAAGATGAAAATCATGATTAATTAGTGTTACATAGGCAACAACAAAAAAACATAGAAATTTCATAGGCAATTTTTAGTGCATGTATGAATGGACAAAATGCAGGCAGAAGTTTTTAAAAATTTTCTGGGAATTTTTCAACTTCATATAATAATGGGAAAAACAAAGGAAAAATGACTCCTTTTATTTCTTCCTTCAAATATTTTAGTTTGATCGACACAAGAATTGCTAAGAAGATCGATTGTGCCACGGTGGCAAATGATATATAGCATTCTGCTGAAAAGTACCTCTCTCTCTCTCTCTGAAGCGCATAGATACCATCAAAATGAAGAAGCTTGGTGGAGTTTTTTTTTTTAATTTTTTTTTTCTGTTGGGTGGGCGTGTTGCATTGGACCATTGGTCCACCCATAAATCATGTGGGTGTCATATTTACTATGAAAAGGGCGAGTGCCTGCCATTTAAGACTATTTTCTAGAGGAGAGATAAAAAAAAGATAAAAAGCAGAAGAAAAACAAAGAGATTTAAAAATTAAAAATTACTTTTTTAATTTTCAATTTTAAAATCAATTTATGTATTTTTTTTCCCTTCTTCCTCACATTCTTCATAGCTCTTGTCTTTTTCTTTGATTAAAGAACTTAAAACAAAAAATAAAAACATCACCAAGCCAACCCTTAATATCTAACTTTCTTTTTGGATACCACAAAAATTCGTATGCTTCACACTGGTAACTTGTTTTCTTCAGTCGTATTAGTGTGCGTTATACAAGAAATGTGTGTGGGCAAAAAATCAATCACTCATCAGTCATCACCTAAAGGCTAAAGCATGGTTTGGCTTTTGCAGCTTTTGCAGCTTTTGCTTGTAAATTAAAGTCTTGAAAGGGAATATAATTTTACTCCACCACTGTTAACTACATTGTCATTTGTCTACGTCTATGATGTATCCTCCTGAGGTCCAAAACCCAAACAAACGCGTTTAAGAAAGAAATGGTGTCAGAGTGTCTGTGGCAATTAAACAACAAACTAGGCCACCTATGCGGCTATGCCCCGCCCCTATGGCACCATCTTAGGAAGGTAATTAGCTCTGCACGTGCTCACGTGATCTCTCCCACTATGCAAGTACGTATCATAAATGCCTTATTTAAAGCAATTTCAATGTTTTACCCTTGAGTGGCCTCTTCACAATTAAATTTTGTTTTTTATTGTTTTTAATTTTAAGAAAAAGAAGAAAACCCATTTGCTATTTTGCTGTTTGCTGCTGTTGCTTTCTCCAGCAATGGAAGCTAGCTCCATACCTCCATATTGAGTATTGACACCCTGGCCCCAAAGTTAATGATACGTACCCATACAGCTATCAATTCCCTTTTGTTTGGCCACTGAAAATGGTTTCAACTTTGAAAAAGAATATAATGATAGCAAATATAAGAGGTATTTGCAATAGGAATCATAGGATATAGTGAATTAAAATTTAAAGCTAGTTAGTGTGTAGATCAGCTCAATCTCATATATTGACATATCTCTTTTTTTATAAGTTCAACATTATCAGATTTTTACATTAAAATTTAAATATTGAAGGATATGAAAGTTGATTTAATTATTTTTATATTTAATTAAAGCATATGAGATTAATTTGATCAAATGTGTACAAGAAATTAATTTGAGCTGGAGCCAGACATCGCATCTACTTTTCTAATAGTTGCGTGCTTGCAGCCCATCACAAATTTTAAGAAAAAGAAGAAAACCCATTTGCTATTTTGCTGTTTGCTGCTGTTGCTTTCCCCAGCAATGGAAGCAAGCTCCATATTGAGTACTGACACTGGCCCCAAAGTTTATGATACGTACCCATGCAGCTATCAATTTGTCAATTTGACCATTTATCGATGCGATGTGCTAGCTCATCTTTTTCTTGGCCCCAGTTTTTACACCGTTTCAGCTGTGCTTATTTTCTGGTTCAGAAAGTTTTCACATTTTTTTCATACCATTCTTGGGAAATTCTGATTCTTTCAGTCTTTGCATCCAAGTTCATCTAAAGAAATTCTGATACAACTCTCTAACTCTCTATAAATTCTGATACACCCACACTCTCTTCTCTGCTAAAGCAAATACACTCTCTGGGTGCTTCTGCTTTTATTCGATCACTCTCTGTGAGTTTCTCTTTGCATTGTTGTTTCATTGCAATTTGGAATCAATTACTCCCAAATGTTCAATCCTTCACAATATCCTACCAATTTTACCTATCCAACACCATAACTCTAACAGTAACTCATTTTGGTATTTTCCTCAGCCAGTTCTTCCCTCTGTGATGGCCTCAGATCCATCCTCTCACCCACCTGGAACCGACCCATACGCCCATTCAGGCTCATACCCATTGACCCATGTTGGATTCCAAGGTCAAGCGCCATCACAGAGGGAAGAACTGGCTGAGGAAAATGCCTGACAACATATTGTGCCTTCCTCTTCAGGTAAGTCGGGTCAAATCCATTTGGTTATGTCCCCTACTCAGAAAGGGCAAGATGCTTCGAAGCTCGTATCTTCTAGCTTTCGGTCAAACCTAGCTGCTGAGGTACAACAACAAGCCAGACCTAACACCCCCATGATCTCAATTCCGAGTACGATTACTAGGGAGCAAACAAGGGAGAATAGTGGTATTTTTTTTTTCCCCCAAAGCACTTTTGTTTTCCCAAACCTTATTACTATACTATCATTGCCTTCGTATGTTCCTTTATGTGTTTGTTGGGATCATGTTCTTTATTCTTAGATGCTTTTGAATCTGTACACAATATTTTTTGCTGGCACCATTTTCTTTCACAAAATAAGTACATCGAATTGGAGTATATATGGTTATATGCAAGTTATCAAACAGATAGCTAGAGATGATGTTTTTGAGCTAATATGTCAACTCTGAAAGGAGCTGGTTATAAGGAGGGTAGCAACTACTCTTCTTATGTCATGACTTGAATTTGTGTTGGGCAGCCCAAATTCTTTTTAATCAGTGAAAATATCAATAGTTACCTTCTGTTTATTTTTTTAGGTAAAAACTTTTTATTAATAAACGATAAGGTACAAGACAGTGGATAAGGTATCCACTAAGCTTAAGATGTTAAAACTTCAGTTACCTTCTGTTTAATTGATAATTTTTTTTTTTTACTTCTAATTTGAAATATTTGTTCTACTTATCTCTACGCATATAGGTGTCGACTTTTAATGGTTTTCTCTTCTTAGAGTTTTAGATGTCCTTTCATTTGCATATGCCTTTGAAAATGCTTCTAAAATGCATTGGTTGACTTTCAGAAAATCCCCATGATGTCTGGCACTAAACAAAGAATGTTCCAGTCTCTCTCTCATTCTTTTAAAGTATTGTGTTAGAGCAAAGTGAAGATTTGAATTAAATACAGTTTATTCAACAAAATATCACAAATGTATGATCTAAAATATCTTAATGAATATAAACTACTCCTGTAGTTTTACAGTTGATGCTTTGGTTAACCAGCTTGTTATAGTAGTGGGTATATATCATTGTCAAGTATATGCCAGAAAATTGAGTTATTGAGTCCAGATTCAAGATTTTGGGAGAAAACTCATGGTAATACATATGTGAATACTTTAGAATTGCTGCATCATGAAATGATCAGATACATCTATTCTTTCACAATGTAGGCACATATGTCTATACATGCATATGCGGATGCATACAAAATACATAATATTTTGTAATCAATGATAAAAACTCACTTGTTATTCATAAGTGATACACACACGTTTATTTTATTATATTTTAAGTATTTAATAAGAAACAATTATATCCTTAGGCCATGGCTTTAGTGGAGAGTTTGGTGAGGTCGGGTTAGGTCTTTGGTTCAAACAAACAAGACGGGTAAAGAAAGAAATATCACATTTATGTTTCCTTGGTTCTCTAGAGGTCCTCTGGGTTGATGAGCTACAGGAGTCCATGCAATAAATACCTCTGCTCCTGGTTAATGCAACAATGGTAGGTAGCACCTCTAAACATATATGTACCCAATGCATGCCCAGTAGGGGCAGTGGCCCCATTAAGCATTTTTTGTTGTTGTAAACATTTAATTACTGGTATTTACTTAGTGAGACCCAGAGTATCACTGAAAGGAAAATGATGGTATCACATATCCCCACAGGATTAACTCAGAATTAAAATAGGGTATGAAGACTGACGAAAATAGATGTTGATATTCTGATATGCTCTTTATTTTTTAACTTTAAATGTAATTGATATCTTCTTGTACTCTCCGCAAAGATCATAATCTGAATTGCATATAAGGAAAGTTTTCAAATCATTGAGCTTAGCTGCTTTGATTCCAGTAAGTGCAGGAGGAAGCAGTCATCAGCCTGCTGCTGTGTCCCAAAATGGTCGTGCTCAGAAGAGATTTCCTTCACCCCCCCTAGGTTCCAAAAGGGCTTGTCTACAACTTCGGCTTCTTACAGCTCCATTAATTTAAATATGGACCCTACTCTTGAGCCGCCAGCGAAAAAGAGTATGTCATCGTATAACAGGGTTACTGTTTATCCCCGACCTTGGGAAGAGAACTTATGTGCAGGGTTTTAAGTTACCCTGTAAGCTGTTTACTACTTCTCGAGGATGCTCAATCCGCAAACCAACCTGTTCAGGCATTTAAGTTTGTATATCAAGTTAACAAAGCACAAGCACTACGTACGTACTACTAATAAAACCAAGGAATGTGACTTCACACCAATACAACATCTAAAAACAAAAATGGAAAGATAGCATCTTAATGGTCAGTTCAGCACATGTATAAATTAATTTTTTCTTCTGGCAGATAAACTTCCCTTTCTTACAGTCACTTCTCCAACTATACTGTACATGCTTGATCTTGAACATAATAATAGCGCTAGAGATTTTTGAAAGGCACGGTATCGAAAGTGATGTAGGTTACAGTGACTAGCTGATGTGGAGGATTCATATCACTAAACTTTCATCTCAAGCTCCCAATTGTTTATATTTGTATAGACCCGGTTCTATTCGGTTTACCAACGGTTCCAGCTGTGAAAAAACCACTGTCACGGTTTCAGTTCCCCTTCAATTTGATATGTCATATCCCTAAGTGATATTTATTAATTTATGAATTATTTCACGGCTAGAATTACTATCCTTACAGATCATACCGGCCCTCATAAATACCTTACATGTAGAAATTGACTCATCATATTTGTGTAATGCATATCAACCTATCAAGCAACTTTTGTACTAGTCCAACTGATACTTCTTGAGCTTCCAAATTCAAGCCTCAATTTTCAAGAACACTAAAACTTACTAGTGAATTTTCCAAGGAAAATGATATTAGTCATGAAAGATTTTCATGATTTTACAACTCGAGAGACCATTGGAGGAGAGTTGTTCCAATTATAACACTAAAAAGAAGAAGCTAATGTTTTCTTACTCTCATAAATTAATCTATATGAATATATGGTCATTTTTTATGTCTTAATTCTTCTTAATCATTCATTCATTGAGTTATTGGCTACATGTATTATGGTTGTGAATTCAAATACAACTGTTTTCATATGTCGACTTTTTTTCCTAGTTAAGTAGCTTCTATAAGCAACCCAATGAGTCATTTCAATTTCAAATTCAATTTTGTTGGGGTGGGCACTATTCGGTTATCCGAACCACAAAGTCCAAACTTTCAACCAAACCGAAGTGCTCATAATGGACCAATTTTAAACCAAAACCGAACCAATAAGGTTCCAAACTTCAATTATCCAAACCACAAAGTCCAAACTTTCAACCAAATCAAAGTGCTCGTAATGGACCAAGCTTGAACCAAAACTGAACCAACAAGTTCAGTTATCCTATAACCAAAAAATAATAATAGCTTAGACTCAACAAAAAAAAAAAGCTACTGTTTTCTTACTTTCATAAATCTATATGAATATATAGTCATTTTTTATGTCTTGTTTTTTCTTCATCATTCATTCATTGAGTTATTGACTACATGTATTATGGTTGTGAATTTGAATATAACTATTTTCATATGTCGGTCAATTACTTTGCATCAATGACAACCAAATACTTGCCTAATGTTGAAAACAAAAAGGGGAAAAAAACAATAATAGGAAGATTGATGAAATAAACTTGGGGCAATTGACATTATAACTATATCCAAGTATTTACCGATGAAGCACAAACAGACTTCACGGGCCCTGTCTCTATAAATTCTGATACACCCACACTCTCTTCTCTGCTAAAGCAAATACACTCTCTGGGTGCTTCTGCTTTTATTCGATCACTCTCTGTGAGTTTGTCTTTACATTGTTGTTTCATTGCAATTTGGAATCAATTACTCCCAAATGTTCAATCCTTCACAATATCCTACCAATTTTACCTATCCAACACCATAAACTCTAACAGTAACTCAGTAGACTTTATTCTTCAGCAAGTGTGAGGATGACCAATCTTTTATTTCCCCATCCCATCAGATATTATTTTAGAATAATGTCTTTTTTTTTTGGTCAGATAATCAATAATTACTTACTAATCATGATTTTGTAAGAGAATTATTTAATAGTGAAGTTACTGAGAATAAATATGAAACTGAAAGAAGTCCATAAAACCTATAGAAAACATATTTCATGGACTATGACATAACAAATGTATTGAAGAAACAAATGTACTTAAAAAAATAATTAACATACAGTATTCATACCATAAAAGCTATAGAGAACATATTTCATGGACTTAAACTGAATATGTTTTCTATAGTTAAATGATGAGATTTTATTCAAGTTGGAACAAGAGAATTAATATAAAGTATAGTCTAGGCATTAATAATTATTCAAAAAACTAAGAATTACAATGTCCTACATGTCCTCTAAAATCAAATAATTGATTCATCAATTAGAGACAACAGACAAATTCAAGAGGCTTATGTTAGATCATTATGAAATCATGATGGTTGGAGCACAACAATTTTCTTCAAAAGACCCAAAAGAATAAAAACGGTTTTACAATTTAGGTGCCATAATCGTGGGCAAAATGTGCAGCTTAAACCTATAAACACACTGAATAGGTGAACTCCATTTGGCAACAGGGACATCAAAGCAACTTTTGCAGCTGCATGTTCAGCTTCCTTCAGTGTGGGAACAAATTCTTGACCCTCGTAGGTCTGTCCATCAATTGTTACCCTACACTTGAAATGGCAGGCATGGGGAGGACCTTCCCACTCACAAGAATACACAGGTAGAAGAAGATTTCTCTTCTGTGCATAAGTCTGCAGCTGGTTCTTGTACAAATGTTGTATATCTACACCTCATATTAAAAGATTATAAGTTGTAAATCATATATTAACTTAAGTATTAATCAAGAAAAAGTTGAGACACTGGTAAACTAAGACAAACATTAGTGGGATGCACAATGTTGCATATGCTAAAGAGTTTCAGGCATTTTATACTTTCTGTGCCATTTCCTTTTCTCAAATCCTTTGAACTCTGAGTTTACTTTCCAAGAGTTTCCGATAAGTTAGCTCCACAATTGAAGGATGAGAAGTGTTATTTCTAGACTCAGTTACTGCCACACATAAAATTAAAGAGAAGCTTATGTAGGATCTCTTTTTCTGTATTAATCCTCAAAAACCTTAGTTACTGTGAAAAGATTATAAAATACTTTAGTGCAGGAACAGAAGGATTGGAGAGTAATAATATTAGGCTCAGTTTCAATCACCAAAGAATGAGTCCAAAGATTGTAGAGTGAACAAAATTTCTAACCTCTAAATCTAGTACCATCTTCAACACCTGATGTGCTGCCATTGGCCTGAGAACTGGCACCTGATCTGTTACCACTGACCTGGTGTTTGATGCATTTCTTGAATCTTTGGTTGCAATGTCTGTTTTGCGTCTTGTGTACTATTCAAATCAGTGTCCACTGTCAAAGGAAGTGCTGGAATAATAGAATCCATATGTGAAAATGTGAAATTAAAGTAATACGCAGTAAATTTGAACTAAAATTTCACAGTAAACATAATTGATTCATGTTCTCCCTTCACCAATAGTAAGAGCAATTTAAAGACCCACAGACCCAAAAAATTATTTAGAAAAATAAAAGCCTTGACCTACTATTCAAACAGAAACCACATAATAGGCCAAAGTAAATTAAAATAATTGGGAGGGCAGAGTGGTTAAGATGTTGGGAATGATTCATATAAGATCACAGAGACAATTCCCCCAGAAGTATGCAAGCTTTTAATGATTTCATCCAAGATAATAATTTTGAGGGACCCAAGCCTACTTAATGCTGAATTTACTTGGCCAAGTATGAGAAAAGCAGCAGTGTGTAGAAAATTGGACAGATTCTCATTTTCTTCTGAGTAGGAGATTTGTTCCCAAATGTCAGACAGAGGGCTTTGGTGAGGGCAACATCTGATCACTGTCCAATAGGGTTAGATACAAATACATGGGATGGGGTCCAGGACATTTCCGATTCAAAAACATGTGGCTGGAGCATTCAAGGAACAGTGGACATCAGAACAGTTTAAAGGGTGGGAGGAAGTTGAAATATTGGAGTAAGGAGGTGTTTGAAGAGGCGGGGAAAGGAAAAAGGGAGGCGGAAGTAAGATTAACAGAATTGGATTTTCTGGAAGGGAAGGGTTAGACGGTGAAAAAAAGAGCGAGAGAGAAGACTTATTAGCCAGGTTAGAAGAACTGGCTTTCGCAAACCAATTCCATCAATATTATTACCAGGATACAAGTCCAGACCTGAAAATCTCCGTCAATAAAGATATTTTAGACCAGGTAAGTAACCTGTATCAATACCTAAATAATCAACAATCGAAGAACTTTCAATTTCAGCATCCAATACATATTAATTGAATAAACCATAAAGAAGATTCTGCACATACATAATACACACACATATATTCAGGATTTGCAAATGGAGAACCCAAATATCCAATGCTAGGGGAGGAAGACCCTTAAAAATTAAAGTAAAATATAATAGAAAAAGCCAAAATAGCATGTAAATCAAACAGAAGAATGTGTTTTCCTTTTCTTCTCAGCTACCAAACAGAGCATTAAACACAAAAACGTCAAGAAAATTGCAAAACAAAAACAGGACCAAATTTCCAAGCAACCAAACAGAGCAGAAAGATTATAGTTGAAAACCTATAACCTTTTACCTGAGGATGAGAGAAGAGAAGGTTGAGGGAAAGAGGTAGGTTTGGGAATTGGATATAAATTCATGAGAGAGTTAAAATTTTTAAAGGCGAAGTTGAAAGATTGGAGTAAGGAGGTGTTTGAAGAGGTGGGGAAAGGAAAAAGGGTGATGGAGGTAAGAATATAAGAATAGGATTTACGGGAAGGAAGGGCAGGGTTAGACGGTGAAAAAAATAGGGAGAGAGGAGACTTATTAGCCAGGTTAGAGGAACTGGCTTTTAAGGATCAAGTGTTTTGGAGGCAAAGAGCAAAAATTGAGTGGGCTAGAAAAGGAGACAGCAATATAAGATTTTTAAAACAAATTAGTAGTGGGGGGAAAAAGGAAGAAGAATTTTATAGAAAGAAAAAAATTAATGACGACCATAGTATGTCATTTATACACTTAAACCAGATAATATATGAATTAAAAACGTTTCGTTCAAATGATGCAATAAGGGAACCTACTAAATAAACTAAAGGTAATAGCAAAACCATCAGGGTCCTAAATATAGTTAAAAAAATCTGGCAACGTTATTAATGGTAACAAGATATCAAAAGGTTTCCATGCACGAACTAACTCACTAACATATAACCGTTGCATTTATATGTTTAATGTTAAACAAAAAACACAAACCTCCTAGGAATTCTATGTGAAACCAAGTTGTTAATATGTAACATGAAACATACTAGTGCTCCACAAAAACTATCCGTATCTATACTATTTAGGTTTTCGAATCAAGTGATACTGTACTAACTGGGGTGTTATACACTAAACAATGTAGACTTTCCAACACCAAACATCTAGGGGCTGTCCTCGCCCTAATGGAATCCAAAAATGTATCGAGTCCAATGTTTGACAACCAATTCCAATATTATTACCAAGATATAAGTCCAGACTTCAAAATCTCCATCAATACAGATATTTCAGACCAGGTAACTAAACCATATCAATACCTAATTAATCAGCATTCGCAGAAACTATCAAATTCAGCATCCAGTACTAACTAATCTGATAAACCATAAAGAAAACTCCCTCTCTCTCTCTTCTCTCTCTTCTCTCTCTCACTCTCTCTCTCTCTCACACACACACACACACATATTCATGGTTTGCAAATAGAGAACCCAAATATCTAATTCTGGGGAAAAGGAAATAGAAAAAAGCCAAAGTAGCATGAAATTAAAACACAAGAATGTGCTTTCCTTTCCTTCTCAGCTACCATACAGAACATTAAACGCAAAAACGTCAAGAAAATTCCAAATCAATAACAGTAACCAAATTTTTCAGCAGCCAAACAGAGAGCATTAAGATTATAGCTAAAAACCCAAAAACTTTTACCTGCGGATGAGGAGGGAACAGAAGGTTGAGGGAAAGAGGAAGGTTTGGGAATGGGATTGGGTTTGGGTTTGGGTTGGGGATCAGAGAAGTGGTCGAAGGCGAGCTTTGCGGCGTAGTTTTGGGCTTCCTTGACGGACTTGAATGGTTCCACGGTTTCGAAGGTGATGCCGTTGATCGTGACGGTGGCTGAGAAGCGAGGGTTGTGGTCGAGGCCATGCTTCGTGTTGTTGTACTCGGGTAAGGCCCATGCCCTCTTCTGACACAGCTCTTGCAGCTTCGACTTGTTCATTGTTTCTCACTGGCTCAGTGGCTATGGCCGCTATGCAAATGTGCAGAGTTTGGTTGCGTTTGCGGTTTTGTCTGGGCTTGTTTTATTTATTTATGTATTTATTATTGGTTTTCCTTTTGCGTCTAGAAATCTTAAAAAAAAAAAAAAAAAAAAACTAAAATGGCTTAATTGCAATTATATACCTTAATTTTGGGTCCATTTAAAATTAGGTACCTTATTTATAAAAACTGGCGCTAAAATATCCATAGTACGAATAAGCGGTGCTAAGATACCTTCGTTAATTTTTCTGTCAACATTTCAGTTAAACGCCTACATGGCACTAATATGGTAGGGCATAATGGTAATTTCGTCTCTTTTTTTGAACAAAAAAATTAATTAAAAAATTTTATGTTTTAACAATTTTAAATTAAATTAAAAAACAAAAAAAAAATTGAAAAATGAAAAAAAAAAACATCAACCTTCCCCTCCTCCACTACACACCCAGCCCTCCCTCCCCCGCCACCTAGCCCCTCCCCAACCTAGTCCCCCCAACCCACCCCCTCATCCAGACCCGCCCACCCAGCTCCATCGCACGCCTACCCAGCAACAGCCCCCCCTCGCCCCTTTATCTTTTCCCCTACCCAGCGCCACCCCGCCCCAGATGGATCTTTTATTGTAAGGGCAAATATCAGTACGTCACAGATGGAGCCATTATGTGTAGGCTTTTTTACTCAAATACCACATGAACTATAGATGGTGTGCTCAAATATCACCCAAACTTTTTTTTTTTTTAATTTATCACCTGAATTTTCACATATTGGCCAATCTACCACCTACCGTTACTTTAGTTAAATTTTCTATTTATTTCAAGGGTATTTTCGTCAATTTATATGATAAAAGCATTTTAAATATTTTTTTAAAAAAAATCTAAGTAAACCCCCTAAAAAAAAGGATATTTCCATTTTCTATTTTTTAGTTTTTAAGTTCTTTTATAATTATATTTTTAAAATAATATTATTTTTTTATTGTATTCAAGGACAAAATGGGAAGTTTAGGAAATTTTTTGATGATTTAACAGAAAAATGGATGTTAGGTGGTAAATTAGCACATATTGATAATTTCAGGTAGTAAATTGGCAAGAAAAAAAGTTTAGGTAGTATAAGAGCACACCCCCCCTGTAGTTCAGGTGGCATTTGGGTCAAAAAGCCTTATGTGTAATTTGCTTTACAAAAGTCAAATTTGCAGCCTTTATTTTAGAAAAAATTTAAACAAAAATGCATCTTTAATTGTTTTTCAGCAATACATAATGCATGCAAAATGGAAAATTTTAAGAAATTCAAGCAAAACACATTTATAAGAATAAAGAAAGGTAAATGCTATTGCATATAATATAGACAAACCCTATACAATGGACTTCATAAAGGTGAGCAAGGCAACACATTGTAAGCAATTAACTTAGTAGGCCTATGGTCACCGTGAGTTAAACCAGGAATGTAGTGAGCCTATGGCCTCTTTTATTTAAACCAGGAACTTCGTAAACCTATACATAATTTCTCACTTCGGGTGCGAGAAAAGCAACCCATTTTTCATCACTCATGGGCAACACAGTGCTGCCCTCTGGAATTGTCATGTTTGAAACACGGGGAACTTACACTCCCGAAAAAAACACTAAACTGCAATCATTACTATTCCCAAGTTACATCCAATTATAGTATAAAACTAGAATTCGTGCCCGCGCTTCGCTGTGGGTAATAACAAATGATAAAATATTTTAAATAGAAAGATGTTTGGTGTTTTAAGATGGTAATGACATGTTAAAAAATTTATGAACTTGAAAATATATTATGAATTGTTGGATGTCAGATTACTCAAAATATAACTGCCTTCCATAAACTGACGTCTTTTAAAAATGAAAGGCCATTTTTTTTTCAGTGACAGAAAGAATAATTCTAGGTATGAATACCTTGTGGCCAATGTTATTACCAGTGACAATTTTTGCTTCAATGGCTTTGTCAAGCATTTGAGTAATGACTAATCTTGTTCCATTACAAAGCCCTGAGGATTAATTTAAATTTCTTAATAACATGATAGGCATGCCTATTTTTAAAGTCAAAATGTGTGGAGGCAGACCACTAAATTCAAGTTGGTTAAGAAATTCTACAGGATACATTAGACTAAGATTTTCAAAATTGTTAGATGATGAGCACAAAGAATCTGAAGGTTCTCATCTAGCCCTGGCACCACCATCACTTCTGGTATATATCTTGTGCCCCTTTTGGTCTCCACTACAAGAGTACTATTTCCAGCTGATTGCACAAGTTCTCCTGTCCCCATTTTAATTTTGCACCTCACAGTCATATCGATGTTGATAAGTAAGTCTTCACAGCTGGTCATGTGGTTGCTACAACCACTGTCCAGATACCACACATCATTACTTCTCTGCACAGAAGCAACATGACAAGCATAAAACATTGTAGCTATCTCCTGTGTTTGATTGGCATAATTAGCAACTGGACCCTTCTTGTTTGGCTGATGACAATCCTTCATTACATGACCAAACTTATCGCAATTATAATACTTAACTTTTCCTTTAAACCAGCATTCACCAAGATGAGATTTATCACAGATTTTGCATCTTTGTTTCCCTGTGTCAGCACCATTTCCTTGCTTCATTGTATTCTGAGGTTTCGATTCCCATTTCCTAGATTTTCCCTTTCAGTTCTTCTCCCCCTTCTTTACACCATCAGGAATGAACACTCTATTTTGTGTAGACTGAGTTTTGGGAGAAAAACTCATGCTAGCAAGTGCTCTTTCAGAGTCCATAGCCTCCTCCTCATGTCTCATTAACCTCAGTTCATAACTCTTCAAAGAACTAGCAACCTCATGCACTGATACAGTGCGCAAATCCACAGTTCTGTCAATTATCACACACATCGGGTCATACACTTTGGTCAAGCTAATTAAAACTTTCTGAACCATTCTCTCATTTGTTAAATTTTCACCATATTTTTCCATTTGATTTGTTAAATCAAAAAATCTGGAGAAATATGCAGGTAGAGTTTCATTTTCCCTCATTCTTATATACTCAAATTCATGACGTAGACCCTGTAATTTTACTGACCTTGCCTGTTCATCTCCATGGTATTCTTCCTGGAGTAGATCCTAAGCTTCCTTCGCAGTGGTTTGATTCACAATTCGAGGAAAGATTTCCTTTGTGACTGCTCCCTGGATGATGCCCAGTGCTTTGGCGTCTTTCATGAGCAGCCCCTCAATGACGGCATCGACCTCTTCATCGTCAACGCCAACTGGTTCTCCTTCCTTCTTTGTTTTCTTTTTCTTTGATTCTGGAACAGTAATCCCTTTCTCTACAAGTTTCCAGATGCCATGAGACTTGAAAATTGTAATCATCCTTACCTTCCAAAACTCATACTCTGTTCCATCAAAGATGGGAGCCCGTAGCTCACCACCTGATTTTCCCATCGCAGAAACAAGATGTTTCTTCGTTAAATTTCTCTCAAGGATTCACACAGAAGCAACACCCAGCTCAGATTGAACCTGGCTGCTCTGATACCATGTTGAGATTTGAGAAATTAGCAAAGAAAATCGAAGAGAGAGGAAGGGAATATTTTTGTAAAATGCTGGAACTCACGCAATAGCTCAGAAGCAGTATATTCATATATATATATATATATCCCCACCCAATGCTAAAGAGATCACAACCAAGAAAAAAACGGATATAGCCCCGCCCAATGCTACTAAGGAAGTGTATGCGTCCATTTTCACATGAATCGTCAAGGAAGTTGGAATTCAAGGAAACATTTTCATGTAGATCTCTAGCTCCCCACTTGGTAGAAATTAACTGATTGATGGTAAGGTCAACTAAGAGTGTAATAGTGTCTTATTTGTAATGTGATTTTTTGTGCTTATTGATAACTGATTTTCTTGTAATTGAAGTTCATCTTTAACAGGAAACTTTGACTCTGTTATGATTGTTATATACATACTCTCATTGGCTTGTCTTTTTGTTTCTTAGCAAACATAGTTCTTTGATGTACAATTTCAGTCTAAATTGTGAAGATAGTGTTTTTGATTGATATTGATGCTTCAACTAAACAAGTTTCACTTTGCAGCAGTAACACAAGTTTTCAGAAGCAGATAATTGAGTTACTGTATATTTATAATAAAAAACAGATGATGATATTGGAAAAAATTATGTAATTCCTGTTGTAATTAATAGCATAGTGGCTGTTGCATGAGCTGTATAGTTTTCTTTATCTGAAGATATATTTGGGTGTCATGGTAGTTAATTTGGTGAACCAAGCTTTTAAAACTTGAAGAGTTCCTGGTTTTGCGTCCTGCCTCCCCAAAAAAACAATGCAGTCAATCATATCTTTGGCTTATTTATATTAATGAAGATTCTATACATCTTTTCTCATCATTCTCCAAAATATTTCCTTCTCCATCTTAAATTAAAAATGAAATCAAGAACTAAAAATATGAACATATCAAGTAGACGATAGAGTCTTCATTAATGCTAATATTCAGGAACCAATTCCAGGTTTCATTTTTCTTTTTAAGAAACCCTAATTAAAATTATATACATTTGAATTTGGTTTTAAATCCATCTAGGATATTAGAAGCTATTTATGAACTTAACAAATCGTCAACGTCAATCTTAACATCAGTCTCAGCCCCAAAGATTGCTCAAAGCCCACAAGTTATGAACAACTTACAAGTCCAATTTGCAAGTTATGGACCACTAGTCCACGGGTCACGGTCCATGGGATCCAGGCCGCAACCCACTAAAATCTCCAAAAAATCAAAAGTAAATAATTTTAAAATACATTTTTCATAGTTATTATTGAACAATAGTCATAACAACTAATTGTTCAATAATAACTATAATAATATATTCACGGTTAAACAGTGACTAGTGCGTTTCTTCGTTAATATGTGGTGAATTTTTTTTGAAGATTGATTGGATTATCATTTGGGATTAAAATGTGATAAAAATTTAAAAAATAAATAGTTTGTATTTTTAAAATTCTATATGAAATGGACCATATTCAAAATTTGTATCAAAAATATAATGTCATAGATCATTTTAAATTTACAAATAAAAGTAAGAGTTAATTTCAGTTCAGTACCTCAAGTTTGCTTCAAATTTCAATTTAGTACCCCATGTTTAAAATTTTGCAATGTCATACCTCATCTTTCCAATTTGTTGCAATGTCATACCTCCGTCAGTATGGCTCTCTTAAATGCTGATGTGGCACTTATATGATACTCTCACAATGATGACTGGATGTCACATGATCTGATAATAGGCCACGTCATGCCACATGACATAAAAATAATTAAAAATCTAAAAACATGACACGTAATTATTAATTTTTTTTCTTTCAATTTTTAGATTTTTAATTATTTTTTTATGCCATGTGGTATAATGTGTCATGTTGTCAGACTACGTGGTATCCAGTCAGTATTGTGGGAGTGCCACGTAAGTTCTACATCAGCATTGAAGAGATCTTTTAACAGTCATACTGACGGAGGTATGATATTGCAACAAATTGGAAAGATGAGGTACGATATTGCAAGATTTTAAACATGAGATACTAAATTGAAATTTGAAGCAAACTTGAGATACCGAAATGAAATTAAAAATTTATGTACGAAAATGGTTTAAAAAATTAGAAATGAAAAAAGAAAAGGATAAAATGGGCAAGAAAATAGTGAAGATATAAGGTATTAAGGTGGGAGTCAGCAGGAAGTAGGAACCAGTTCATTCTTCCCCAGCCTCACTCTAGCTATTCCTTGCTGTTACAATGTAAGCAAGGAAGGCTTACAGCGCTTTCTCCCCAAACGAAAACCCCTTTATTTTTAGACTTTAATCTCTCTTTATATCAAAACAGAACCTTCGTTTCTACACCTCCAAAACCCCCAATTCCTTCCCAGAAAATCATCAATTTTTTCGACAAGATCCTCGTGTTGTTGCCACCCATCCGACCTTTCATGCCCATTAGTTATTGAGGTGAGTTGTCGTACCTTTGATTTCTGGTATTGATTTCTAGGTTTGGATACGTGGGTTTTGCTTAGTGTGAATTTGAGACATAGGCTGTTCTTGTTTCTTGATTTGGGTTTTGGTTTTCTTGGATAGTAACGCAGATTTATGATTTTCGCTCTTCTGGGTCTTGTTATTTGCTTCAATTTGTGTTGTTCCTGCGCAAAGAAAATGTCTATCTTGTCGAACAGTGATTCAATTCACATTAGGGAAGTTTGGAATGATAATCTTGAGAAGGAGTTTGAATTGATTCGCAATGTTGTAGATGATTACCCTTATATAGCTATGGATACAGAGTTTCCGGGTATCGTTTTGCGCCCCATAGGGACTTTCAAGAACAGTTTTGATTATAATTATCAAACCCTTAAGGCCAATGTGGACCTCTTGAAGTTAATTCAGTTGGGTCTCACCTTTTCTGATGCCGAAGGGAACCTTCCCACATGCGGAACTGATAAGTACTGTGTGTGGCAATTCAATTTCCGGGACTTTAACCCTAATGAGGATGTGTATGCCAATGATTCTATTGAGTTATTGTCCCAGAGCGGTATGGATTTTAAGAAGAACAATGAGAAGGGTGTTGATACTCGTAGGTTCAGTGAGCTACTGATGTCATCTGGTATTGTGCTGAATGGAAGCGTGGTTTGGGTGACGTTCCATAGTGGATATGATTTCGGGTACCTGCTCAAGCTGCTTACATGTCAAACCCTTCCGGACACACAGACGGGGTTCTTTAATCTGATCAATATGTATTTTCCGACACTTTATGACATCAAGCATCTGATGAGGTTTTGCAACAGCCTTCATGGTGGATTGAACAAACTCGCAGAGCTGTTAGATGTGGAGAGGATCGGTATTTGTCACCAAGCAGGTTCTGATAGTTTGCTCACTAGTTGTACCTTCATGAAATTGAAAGAGACTTTCTTTAATGGGTCACCTGAGAAATATGCTGGTGTTTTATATGGTCTTGGTATTGAGAATGGGCATGATTCTCATTGAAAAGAAAAATAAATATTAATAAAAATAAAAAAGAGTTGTTAGAGTACATGCGTTTGCTTGTTGCAATCTCTTCATATTCTCTTATACTTGTATTTTCTCCTTATACTTTTTTTCTTCTTCTAGATGTTGCACTGCAGCCATTGTCCGAGGGAACTATGATTTAAGTTTCACAGTATTTCTTAGGGTTAGGAACATAGTGTTGGATTGGAAACTGACTCATTCATTGCTGTTTTTGAACTTTACACTTTCTTTGTTCTTGGAGATTACTGGAAAAAAAAAAAAAAGGATAATCATTGAAACTTTTAAAAAGTGATCAAGAAACCTTGTTTTTCATAAACTGCTTTCCCTTTTCTTTCTAGTTATAAACTTTAAAAGCTTAAGATGCAAAAGATATTAATGTTAGTTTAGTATCTTTTCTTTTGCAAAATAAAATAATCTAGCAGCGTGAAATGCAAAGATTGAAAGGGTAAAAGAAACCGAACTAGCGAGTGGTTTCTGCCATTCAGATCCATCAATTCATGGATCTGAATGACAACAGAGTTGCTCATTCGATTACATACTCTGCTGACTTGATCGTTTTGATCATATTCCGTGAACAATTCGTCAAAACAAGAGCAATGGGGAATGCTAATATGAGGGTGCTTTATATGTATTCCCCAGAACATAAAAGGCAGGGTTTGGTCTCTGCAATGAGCACAACTATAGACCAAAGCAGACAAACAAACTCATTTTGTATCTTATAAGTTCGTTATTTCTCCTATGTATAGATGACCAATTATCTAAATTCAATAACAAGCACCATGGCTGCAAGTTTGGACTGGTCTTTAGTGCAGAAGAGTAATAATGAGATTCAAGCTCCTTGAGGCTAGCAGCTGCCTCCTGTCCGATTCTGGCCAACATGCGGGTCTGTCTTCTCAGCCTGGTGATTGAACTCAACTAATCTTGAAAAGATTGATGTCTGCTTCAATTCTGACACCAACTTAAGTAGAGAATCAGCTACATGATCCTAACCCTGTTTTTTTTTTTTTTTTTTGGTGGTGAAAACAGGATCCTAACTTATCATTGAAGAGCATCCATTCCTTCTGTCATTCTGTGAATGTATTAGGAAATTGATAAAACAAAGCTTGTGGTTACATGCGAGGATGCGACAATGAAATAAAATAAGTGACTAAGCAGGAATAGGTTTGACCACTCTAACTGCACGCATCTCCATCGTGAAAGCTTCTTGAGAGTTTCAAACAGAAAAAGAAAAAAAAAAAAAACACTAGTGCAATGCAAACCATGCCAAGTATGACGGTTGAACTCGAAATTTTTGTTTTCTGAGAGAGAGAGAGACAATGAAGTTTCTTTAAGCACAAGCCATAATCCAATGGAATTCTCCTATAAACAACAGAATTAGCGATAACTATTTATTTTTCGTTTCTTCTTCTCTCCTTGTTTAGATCAACCACACTTACAACAGTAGCTACTTTTAAATCAGCAGTGTGCCATAGCTTACAAAGTGAATTAATCAATGAGGAAATTTGAATTGCCACAAGTATGATTGATAGGATCAGAGGTGAAAATTTCATTAGCTTGACAATGCAGCTGTAAGATCTCACCATTCTTCATTATATTATGGAGCACTAATAAAACTAAAATGAGATAATCTTGGCCCACTCATCAACCTAACCTTGCTTCCCTTCGTAGTACCTTGCATGGGAAAAAAATAAGAACAGAGACATATAAAAGATTAGAAAACAAATATAAAAATGGAACATCAAAAGTACGGAATGTAAAGATATTGCAAAAAATTGGAACATCAAAAGGGGACTTTCAAATGCATAGGCATCAATCACCTCTTCAGCAAATTTTATCAAAATGGTTGTCCGAGGTCGTTGCTGACCTTCCACTGGTACAAAATGAGCAGTTACCACAGCTGGAAAACCAGCACCATCCAGTACACCCTTCATTGGAAAAAGAAACGCCAATCAGAACTTATAAGCACCCAGAAAAATCAATTAATAACCAAAAAAGGACCATGGCAGATGGCACTTACCCTTACAATTCCAGCAACAAATGCTCCACAATTAAAGGTTCCCATGTCTTTTGGAATCGAAATAAATCTACAACCAAAAAGTGGTGTATTAGCTGGACATTAACCAAATCCTAAACATCCAGCTAATTGAAACATTTACGAGGTATAAATTATTGTTACTGCAGAAACTTTTTACCTGTTCACAAGGAGCTCCTTCTCACTAATCATGTACTCATCTTCATGTTCTGTGCCTTTCTCAAGTGAGTCAGCTACCTAATATGCAGGCACCAAGAGCAGTTAACATAGTTGCTAAATCTAAGTACATTATGGACTTTTATACTTGTAGTTCGAAACTAACCAGAAAGGAGAAAAAGAGCGCAGCTCTCATACATTATACTCAATGTTCCACATAACTCATAAAACACCACCTAATTTTCCTACTCATGAAATCTAATAATTTATTGAGACTAGCATTACTGCAGATTTAGTCCAGATTTCCAGACCAATTTCTTGACAACAGTGAATGCACCAAACATGACCAGAAAAATAGAAAAGTAGGAGCTATAAACAAAGATCACTTCTTCTAATGTTGAGAATAATCTCCCTAGAATCATTTAAAATGCAGAAAACAAGCTTGCACGACTCTTGGTTATTTTTGGGTGAGATGGTTGAAGAAAATAAAAATTAAATGAACAGCCATGGTTAGCCAATAAACAAGACTAGAACTGTGCATTCAGTCTTGGGGCTAGTACAATTGATGATAGTAGCAGAAAACTGACAGCTTACTCATCAGCTTTTACTAGCTCCAATATTATACAAAGCCTCACAGTTGATAGTAAAACATCTGTGTTTACTGTTTACTCACCTTTCCAAATAACACCTTCCACACAGTGCTATGCACAAAAGACAGGATACCCAACAATCGTGTCTCCCTTCTGTTTCCCTGTGGCACCAAAAAACCATCACTACATAGAAAAGATACATATTAAGCACCCATGCAGTCTCAGCCACAAATTAAATCCAACGCACAATCACATATAATCTGTTATGGATTTGGACCATTAGGGTTCTAGGTTCCAAAATATCAGGATAACATTGCTAGATCACAATTCCAAGAAGATGCAGCAGTGCATTAATGATAATGTACAATTTCTCCTTCCATAGAAATTAGTTTATAAACCACAACTCAAAATTTGCTACATCAACTAACTTGGGTATTTGCAACTGTGTACTTTTCTGTATATGAATTAAAGAATGCAATCACATGATTATGCATTCAAAGTGTACACAGGTTAAAACTATACATCACAGTAATCATTATCTCCAAGAATCCAATAAGTGGGTACTTGCACAATCCAATGCATCACAACTTAAACGGGAAGAGGGATGCCTCCTCACATGTTCATGTATCCAAGCTGAAGCAAAACAGAAAAATGGAGACGATATGTATTCTTGGTATCGGGTGTTCATTGGAAAACGACCAAAAGAGGAACATTATAGATAGAGAATATCTTATAAACCCAAAAGACTGATATATACCTTTTATTTCCCACTTACTGCCAAAATGAAGTAAAGGGTCTCTTGATATCGTGATTACTACAATTTCATTTAGGCATATTACTGTTCAACAACAAGAAGTCGTACCTTATCCCTATGGCAAAGAAGCTCCAGAACTCGAGCCCCAACAGCATAGCCTGCATCCTCCAGCCTGCTCCATTTTACATGAATATTATTTAACTTTGGTCCCAAACATTTAAATATTATAATTCCAATCAAAATCAATGTAGAGCCAAAAGGAAAGAAATTGTCCTTTCTAATTGTTTCTGTCACACCAAATCCCAAGATCCTTCTTTTTCATGCTGATTCACTTCCAGTTTCCATTGGGTTTACTGGCAATACTAAGTAAACCAAATGATTCTGGACGATAATTCTTTTATTACTCAATAACCCAACTAAGAGTTGCACAGCCATCGAATCTAAAGGAGCTCAGAAATTCATTTTCAGATGAAAGAGTAATAACAACTTAGAGCACGTCATAGAACAATTTATGTCCATATTATCCAATAATTGAACTTCTTATATGCTTTTCACCTTCAGCAACCTAATAGAACCCTAATAATAACCATTTTTGAAAGTAAATGAGCACAAAACAAACGAACTGACATCGTGGTAATAGGAATCACCTTCGTTCTAACTCGGCAATGTTGTCAACCTGTGTCTGGTTGTACTGCACAAGCTCCGAAAACAATAACGCAAACGCACTCAAACTGACCTGAAACAAACACCAAATGCAAATTTAAACAACCAAGTAAGAACATAGCCTGGATCAAATTGCCCAAATGACAATTATCGTAAATTTCAATGAAGGAAAAGGACCCAGGTGCTCATAACTTGGATTAAGGTCAACCGAGTAGAAATTGCTAAATAACGGTTCGAAATTAATGAACTTTAAAGGTTTAGTCAAGGATTTTTCCCGTTTTCCCAGTACCCAACAGACAGAGATCCAATAAAGTGTAGACATTTAGTTTAAGATCAAGCAAAACGATGCCATAAGGATGTGAAACTCAGTTGGGTTCCAGAAAAAATGCATGAAAATGGAATAGACTGAAGAAAGCAAATAGAAAGGGAGAGAAGACCTCTTGTTTGCCCTTGCTGAGAGGCCTGTCGAGGACGTTAGAGTACTGCTTGATCTTCCCCACCCCAATCATTCTTGCCCACCTCTTCTTTTTCTTCTTCGGAAAAACAGAGTTGGAGGTGGTGCGGATCCGATTTCGGAAGCAGGACTTCTACACAACTCACTTGTGTAATCAGTATTCACTCTCTTCGTGCCGGTCTGGACCGGCAGCTTTCACTATCTTCTGAGTCCTGCGGTCCTGCCTTATTTATTTTTCTTTTTATTTATTCTCCGATATTGTTTGCCAAATATTCAAGTAAGGATGACATTATTTAAATAAATAATTTAATTTATAATTTTATGATCAGAATCCTCTATTTTTTATAATCTATTTAAAAATTATCTCTATAAAAAAGTAGCAAAATAAAAAATTATTTAATCATTTGATCACAATTAACATCATTTTAATTTTTTTTGACAAATTGTGTTTATTTAAATTGTTTAGATTATTAATCAATTATCGATTTTACTGTTTTTTATAAAACTAAAGGAGAAAGGAGGAAGGAGGAAGGAGGAAGGATATAAAACTAAACTATTTGAATAATTAAATTGTATTATGTAGTTCCTAGAGAGGATGATCTCATTTTTATTCACTTAAAACTATCTCTTGTTTGTCAAACACAAGTGTACCCAAGTAATGAGATTCTCTTTTTGGGCAAAAGTAATGGACTTTTTAATGAGCAAATGTATCTTATCAAGATGTAAGACTCAAATTATATCATGCAATCTTTTGTCAACCAAAATTTGACTTGGTATTCTTTCGTTCAAATCAAGGATGATTTCATTTCATTATGAATGTGACAATTTGTGTTTTGTTGGGTTATGTATTTATTTTCTTTAAATTACCGAAAAATATTTTAATATGAGTCTAAATTACTTATTAAATCAACTCTTAAGTGGATGTGTAATTTAAATTTATAGTCTAATAGAAAATAACATTACCTTGAAAACAAATAAAATTTATGCTAATGAAAAAAACACTTTGAATTCTCCATACCTCTCTCTTGTGTTCTCTACCTATTCTCTCTTATTTTCATATCCTCTCTCTTGTGTTTTCTACATATTCTCTCTTATTTTTATAACAATAAAATTATATTTTGACAATGCTTTTCACCAATAGGGCAAGACAAGGGTTGGGTTATTAACCCACAGACCACAAAAAAACTTGTTCAACCCAGCCCTAAAGTTCCACAGTACAGCTATTGCCCATCCGTAACCGTCAGTCCCAATAGGGCAGCCCATATTACCCAATTCTCATTCCCACAAGCAAAAATGGAGACAGAAAAAAATAGAGAAAAAAATAAATCACCAAAATTGTGGAGCTTCAACTGCAAGTCTGCAACCAACAAAGCCCTGTGACCCAAAAAATAATTACTAAATATTTTGGAATTGGAAATTTGGAATTTGACAAATGTAGAATGTAAACAAAGTTTTTTTTTTTTGGCAAAAATGTAAACAAAGTTAACAAACTGAAAAACACATAAGAAACAACGTTTACAAGTTTATATTTTATAAACACATTCGCCATTGCTTCTTCACTCTTGCAGACCTCAAAACCCTCTCTCGCTCTCTCTCTCTCTCTCTCTCTCTCTCTCTCTCTCTCTCTCTCTCTAAAACACTCGTTCAGATGGAAGACGACGACGAATTCGGAGATCTCTACACAGACGTTCTTCAACCCTTCGTTTCGTCCCAATCATCAACTGCTCCGCAGCCCCAACAAGCCTCCACTGCACCCCAATCTCTCCACCGTCCGATCGATCTCAACCTCCATACGGAAGACGACGAGATCCTCTACGCAGCTCCTCATTCTAATCCCTCTGCTCCCAACCCATCCAATACTCAAACCCTAGCTCCCGCCGACTCTATCCCCACCAATTCGACTAAAGACGCCGATTCAGCTGGTGGGTCTAGGGTTTTGGAGGCGAAAGATGAGAAATTGCCAAAAGTGGATTCCGTGGATTCTAATATTGGTGGTAAAGATGTGGATTTGATGGACAAGGATGTGAATTTCGACATCGAGGAGGGTAACAATGAAGTTGATGATATGGGTTTGGACCCGGTGATTCCGGGGCTATCGGATATCGTGCCGGTGAATAATTCAGCAGTGAATATGGAAAACCCAGAAGGTTCTAGAAGGGATGGTGATAGAGGCGAAGATGATTGGGATAGTGACGATAGCGAGGATGATTTGCAGATAGTGTTGAACGATAACAATCACGGGCCTATGGCTATGGAGAGAGGCGGCAATGGTGAAGGCGATGATGACGATGATGAAGATGGGTTGGTTATTGTTGCCGACGGTGAGCTGAACCCTGCGATTGACGAGCAAGAGTGGGGCGAAGATGGGGCACAGGTGGCTGATGGAGAGAGAAAGGAGATGGCTGAGGCTGGGAAAGCTGCTGGCGGTGGCAGCATGGTGGTGGCCCCAAAAATTGGGTATAGCAGTCATGGGTATCATCCATTTCATTCTCAGTTTAAGGTTAGTTTAGTTTTGTTATTATGTTGATTAAAGTAGGGAACTTTGTGTATATGGGGTCTCCCCTTTTTTTATGAGAAATTAAAATTGTAAGTTTGTGCATTGTAATGATTTGTACAATGTGAATATTATTGTTGATTTATTAGTGAAGTGGAAATTAATAATTTGGATTTGTTTTAGAATTGTGATACTTACTTGATTTTATAGTACTCGAAAATTTGAATGAAAGTCACTACAGAGAGTGGAATTACTCAGTACAAAAATCAAATATGTCCTTTCTCCAATTATGTTTATTGAGTAACTGAATTTGAATTAACTGGGCATTAGCTTCTTGGTGAAGTATACTTTGCTAAGATTTTCTTTTCTTTTCTTTTCCCCCCCAATCCCAAGTAGATGCAGTTGCTTTCAGCCTGTTAGGTATGTCTTCAGATAGCAGGTTTTGGAATTTCCAGAATATCTCCAGTGATCAAAACAATAAACGGGGAGATGCATGTTATGAAATTATATGAAGTTGCCTTTTCCTTTACTCTAAACTTTCAGTAACTACAATTCTTTCTACCTGGGCTTAGCTGCGGACAATTGGGGTGATGCCCTTTATAACCTTTTTTATTTTCTCTTAAAAGAAATTATTTAACGAACACTACTAAACAGGCTGTTTATAACTACTCTTCTTGAGAAATATTGCTCCCGCAGACAAATGTCACTGATCAATGATGCATTTCTCCTGAATATTTAACAAACCTTCGCAACTTCCGATCCTCAGATTTCTTCACCATTGTCAATGTTTTATCATCATACATGATGCTACTTTATTGCTGATATGAATAATTTAGATTCTACTGGTGAGTTCTTCGGCATTGCCTTTCTGAGGCACACTAACTACTGAGAGGTCTGACAGCACATTTACTACAGAGCTTAAGATATGAGGATTACAATGATAGTTAGCTATGGAGACATATTGTTAATGGGTTCAGAATTTCCATACAAAAATTACTCTCACTTCCAAAATTTTTGCAAGTGATGAGGTTTGTTTTATACCACAATAAATTTATACGTAGTATGCCCTCATTGATCTCAAACATCTGCCCTTTACAGAGTCTTGCTGCGGTAAAAGGTGCAGTTATGGTTTAAGCAATTTCCACATTATATACTCTATGAACAAGTGCATAAACACTTCATTTATCCAAATAAAAAAGAATACTGCTCGAAACTCTTGATAATGCCAGTACATCGTGTCAGTTGTTCAGACCATGTTTTCTAGATAGGTGAACTGGACTGCCAATGCATATTATATTTCACCCTAAATAATTGATAAACCACTGTTTGTACTTGTTCTAAACAAATTTTGGAAGACAGAACTTGCTTTGATAATCTGAGCTTAGCTTAAATTGCTTCATAGGTTAAGTCAATGGATTGAACCAGTTTTACTGTATGTGAGTTTTCATCATTTTTAGTGATTAATATCTTTCTACAGTAGTTTTTGAGTGCTTCATTTAGTGATAACTAATTTTTTGTTTTTTTCTTCTAAATTTTTAGCAGTCAATTGTAGTGCTTCCCAGTTGGGTAAGTGTTGGCTGTTGTAGAGGTCCCATTGTGGAGGTTGCATTCTGCTTTCATTTGGAGCACCCCGGCATGGGTGCCTCCCCATTCCTATAGCATCTCCATCAAGCTGTTTTTGCTTTCAGCCTTGGACTTAGACAATTGTATTTGGAGCTCCTCATCATATATATATATATATATTTGTATATACTATATAGTAAACACTTGTTGAATCAATCTGCTGCCATATCTCATTTTGTGATTTTGTATCTCATATGCGACATAAGGAACAGTTTGCATTTTAGTAGTTTGATATTTGGTAAATTTTATTTTAGTGCCTTACTTTTATACCTAAAAACTGTTTTCTGTTCTTATGCAGTATGTAAGACCTGGTGCTGTGCCAATGCCTGGACCTTCTTCTGGCCCTGGAGGAGTCCCAGGTCAAGTTCGTCCACTTGTAAGCATGGGTCCTATAGCTGGTCGAGGTAGAGGTGACTGGAGACCAACAGGATTGAAAAATGGTACTCCAGTGCAGAAAAATTTTCATTCAGGCTTTGGTATGCCTGGTTGGGGTAACAATATGGCTGGTCGCGGTTTCGGCGGTGGACTGGAATTCACGCTTCCTTCACACAAGTAATATTCATTATAGTTTTAAGTTACCAATATACGCAGTGAACTGTATTTTTTGTTTACTGATTTCCATGATAGTGTCATACTGTCATGTTTTCTTCTCCATTTTCTTTGGGTTGGAAGAAATTGTTAAGTTTTCTACTACCTAATTTGGTATTGTAGGTTAGATATGTGAAAATCATGCTGAAGTTATTACATTTTCTTCATCATTATAAATTGCTAGGTTGCAATGAGTGATGGAGTTTAGTGTTGATTGGAAGCTTGCTATTATTTTGTGTGTGTGTGTTTTTTTTTGTTGGCTCTGTGGTTGCCGACACCAGTCTAATATTTTTTGTCATGTACAGTCCCTTGGTACTTTCAAGGTTGTTTTACTCATGAGATTTTTTTGTTTTTTGTGAAACTGCTTATGATGTTCAGGTCCATATTTGATGTTGACATTGATGGATTTGAGGAAAAACCTTGGAAATATCCTGGTGTTGATACATCAGACTTTTTCAACTTTGGCTTAAATGAAGATAGCTGGAAAGATTATTGCAAACAGCTGGTAACAATAAACCCTAAAGCATTTTGTCTATTGTATAAGGGAAGGCTATAAGTATCCCTTCATTTTAAATTTGCAGGAACAGCTTCGCTTGGAGTCCACCATGCAAAGCAAAATTCGAGTTTATGAAAGTGGACGAACAGAACAGGTAATGAGGTGATTATGTATCTCTAGAACAACATTTGGTCTTTTATTTTTCTAAAATTTTTGATTCTCTGCAACCATATTTTGGTAAAAAAAGTGAAAGAGGGAACTTTACCTTTTACTGTGTTCATCCCAGGAATATGATCCAGATCTGCCCCCAGAATTAGCAGCAGCAACTGGTATTCATGACTTTCCTGCTGAAAATGCAAATCCTGGAAAATCAGATGTTGGGCAAAGTGATATAGTAAAAGGATCTGCTCGTCTGCGTCCACCTATAGTATGTATAGCTGATTTCATGCTGTTTCAACATATAAAACTATATCTTGCATTTTAAGTTTTGCTGTCTCAGAGATATTTTATTTCTTGTTATCTGTCTTCTTGGTCTTTGCATCTTGTACAGTTGCATTGATAATGAATAGCTCTTGCTGGCCTGATAAAACACATATCTTACTTTCCAAACTCATTGGTAAATAAACAAAAAAAAAAAAGTTTAGTTGCCAAACTCAATGGTTTATTGGTTTCATGCCAGCCAACTGGAAGAGCAATACAGGTGGAAGGTGGTTATGGTGAGCGTCTCCCCTCGATTGATACCCGACCGCCTCGAATTCGTGATTCAGATGCAATCATTGAGGTACTAATCAAAGTCATTCTTTAGTGTGTTGAGCCCATTTTTTTGTGTTCTTATCTTATTTTTGGATATGCAGTATATGTTAACTGCTGGCTATTCTGCAAACAGATTGTCTTGCAGGACTCTTTAGATGATGATTCCTCCGCAGGAAATGGTGTCCCGGACAAAACTGAAAATGATCTCCCAAGAGAGGATTTTGGTAGAAGTGCTGTTGGTGGAGACCTTGCACAGGTTGACAGTGTGTATTTTGATGGCTTTTCTCAGGCTTACAATGATGGAAAGAGGGAGCATGTTGAAAGAAAAATGCCATTCCATGATAACATACCTGAAGAAGATGGAATTTTGCCCTTCCCTCCGGAATCGCCAGTCCAATATCCTGGTTCTGGGAGCCAGACTCCTAGTTATCGTGGCGGGAATTTTGGCTCTGCCTATGAGGAAAGGTAATAGGATAATATTGGTTTGTGTCATGTTGAAAGCTGCTACCCATATAATGAAAAAAACTCTAGGACAGGTTAATAATGAAAACCTTGAAAAATACTGATAAAATACTGGACCAGAGAATTCCAATTCTGGCACTTAGTGTAAAAGCTCTTATTGCTCTTTTAATGTTCACTTACAATAGAAACTTTTTAACCCTAGACTTCAAATCAGTATAACTCTCCATCTGTTTGGTATCACATCTGGGACCCAAATAATAATATAAAAAAATCAGAATTCAAAAGTAAAACAAGGCCAAGATACTCATAGATGCATCACTTCATATTGACTCATCTTTTTTATATGCTTTTATGTCAGTGAACAGTGCAAAATTGACTATACTTTCATGTGTACCAGAGAAGCATCATACAAGAATACAAAGAGGATTAAAAGCATAAATGAAAAATGCAGAACGTGATTTTCTTAGAATGAAAAAGATAACATAGATCAAAATGGTCATAATGGCAATGATTCATACAGGTGGAAGACTGGAAGTTAGTTATTATGTATTCATTGATTAATGAATTAATAACATGACGTTTGTTATCTTTAACAAAATCACACTATGTGCTTAAAGAATTGGAACTTTAAATTGAGAAGAGAATTATTTTGGCCTTGTGAAACTCTTCTGCAGTACACAGCATGGTAGCATAGTTTTTTTGCTTGATTGATGGTGCATTTGTCAAAATATTGTATTCTTCATGAATTTTCTGGGTTCTTTTCATTGATTTGTTTAAGGCTGATCTAATCAGCTTGAGTTCTTGAATTAATATGGACTTGACCAGTTTCAAGTTGAAACTTCGCGGACGTCTTTAACTCTCTCCTTATTAATACAGGGGAACACAGGGAAGAGCACGTGACAGATCTCCTCGTGTGACTCCTAGCCGAAATACGAGGGATAAGAAATTTCTCGACATTCAGAAGGAAGGATCAGTGGAAAGCATGGATGGTAAACATAGTCCACTGATATCATCTCCAGCCACAAATAGGGATGCCTGCGAGTCAAGTGATGAGCATAGAGATGGTGATCAAGATGAGCCTATAATGGCTGATGGAAGCTCTGGAATGGAAAAGGTGGAAATGGCTGTCGTAACTGTAAATGATGCCCTTCAAGATGGGGCTCCAAAGCATCAAAAGTTAAGTTCACGAGTTGAACAATCTGCTGATGAAGAGCTTGATGATGGCGAGGACTCAAAGGCTGCAAGAAGTAGTGACAACAGCAAAGCAAGATCTGGAAGCAGCAGGGATTATCAGAAGTGGAGGGATGGGGCTGAGGAGGAAGTCATTCAAGGACGTTCAACACACATGGGGGGCATCAAGAGGCACTTAGATGAAAATGAACAGGGGTTCCAAAGGAAAAACCGTGATGGTAGGCAGGAACCAGAAAGAAGTCACATGATAGTAAAAGGGAGAGAGGACTCTTATCCTTATAGGGACTGGGATCCCAACTCTGCTCATCATCTGCAACTGAAAAATGATGGGCTTCATAGGCGGAAGGAGAGGGACAATCTTGATGGAGCATGGCAACGGAGAGATGATGATCCTTATAGCAGAAGGATTAGAACTGAAGAAACAAGGAAGAGGGAACGTGGTGATGAAATGGGATCCAGGCACAGGAGTAAGGTTCGAGAAACTGAGAGGAGTGACAAAGATGAACATCTGCAGTCAAGAAAACAGTTAGATAATGGCAGCTATAGGGTTTATCATGATAAGGATGTTGGCTCACGACCCAGGGAAAGAGAAGATAGTTTGAAGGGCAGGTACGAACATATGGATGATTACCATGGCAAGAAAAGGAAAGATGAGGAACACATGAGGAGAGACCATATAGATAAAGAAGAATTTTTGCATGGCCACAGAGAAAATACCAATCGCCGAAAGCGTGAAAGGGATGAAGTTTCGGATCAGCGTAAGAGAGATGACCAGCAGAGAGTTAGAGAAAATCTTGATGATCACCACTCTGTCAGGCACAAAGATGAAAGCTGGTTGCAGAGGGAGAGAGGTGACAGGCAAAGAGAGAGGGAGGAGTGGCATAGGCTTAAACAATCCCATGAAGAAAATATACCCAAGCGGGAAAGAGATGAAGGACGAGCTGCTATAAGAGGTGGGCGTGGTGCAGAAGACAAAGCATGGGCAGGCCATAATAGGGCAAAGGATGAAAACAAAGGCTCTGATAAGGAGCACCAATATAAAGAGACTGGGCGACACAGTGAACCATCTAAAAGAAGGGATAGGGTTGAGGAGGAAAGCTCGCATCATAGGGGACGTGAGGATGTTTATGGGCGTGGAAATCAAATAAATAATGATGAGAGGAGATCCGTCAAGGAGAGATCAAGTACACGCAATGAACGTGCTGATAACCAAAAGGTTCACGACAGAAAACATAAAGAGAATACAAGGAAGAATAAAGAATCAGAGATTGTTGATAACAGCACTTCAGTCACTTCCAAGAGACATCAAGAAGACCAAAGTGGTCATAGTAAGGAGATGGTATGTTCCATTCTTGACATCAGTTCTCTTGTTTAATTTGATTGTTGTTTTTTCCTTTTAATTCTTGTATTGTTTTTCTTCTCTTGAAAAATAATGTATATACTGGCCAAAAAAAGAAAAATAATGTATATAGGGTGCAAGCTTGATTTCAGATCTCATTCTAATCAAATCCCAAATTTTTTTTTTCTCATAACAATGGAGTTCTGATGTCAAATGGATACTTGATTCTGAGCATCTACAAAGTAGACTTTCACTTTGTTTGGATCTATTCTCTTTCATGTTTCTCTGCTGGAGTGTGGGTTAAGTTTTCCATTTCCTCTTTTATTTACAAAAGCAATCAGAAGATTGCATTGATACCTTCTCCTAATTAGCGGTAGCTTCTGCGGATGGAATTTTTGCATGGTCAGCAATGATCACATATTCGATGATTTGTTGCTCTTTTCCGAGACCAATGGTCATGTTTTAGCTGCATTTGAATCAGCCCGGGAAAGATGAATCAGCCCATGCTATCTTTCCCCTTTCAAATGAGGTTGGTGGTTTGACCAGTGGGGAGGGTGGTACGGAGGGGGATGCTAACCCGCATCATGGAACATATGGCAGTTGGATAAAACAATATATAACAAATAGAACAGCATATATATTTACTAATTGACAATTTATTGACTAATCGAGGAAGTTTTCATGCAGAGTTGTGCTTGTTATTCATCATCACAAGCCTTTGTGCTTGACCCTAGTTGATGAAATATAGGATGTTTCCTTCTGGGTTGGGTTATTTTCTCATTATTGCTTCTTTTACCCCATTAGGGCTTGAAAGTCACCCGTGAGCAAGGAATTGGTGAGGAAATCCCACCGCACCGTCACTCTTCCAAAAGGCATAGAGAAGATGCATCCTCTGATGATGAACAGCAGGATTTAAGAAGGGGGCGCTCCAAATTGGAACGCTGGACAAGCCATAAGGAGAGGGATTACAGTCTCAACAGTAAGTCTACGTTGAAGTTAAAGTTGAAAGAGCTTGATAGGAATAACAACAGAGGATCCTCAGATGCCAGTAAACTTCCAGACGAAGCCTCCAAACCAGCTGAGGCTTTTGATAACCAACATTCATTGGCTGAGGAGAAAGATGCTGGTGAACAGGATATTAGGGATGCAGACACAAAACCATTGGAGGACCGGCATCTCGACACAGTCGAGAAGTTGAAGAAACGAAGTGAGCGCTTCAAGCTTCCAATGCCTAGTGAAAAAGAAACATTGGCAATTAAGAAGATGGAGAGTGAAGTGCTGCCTTCCACCAATAGTGAGACTCCTGTGGAATCTGAGATTAAACCAGAACGGCCAGCTCGGAAAAGAAGGTGGATCAGCAACTAAATCTGAAATTACAAAACTTAGGTTAGTTGGCTGAATTGCTGTGGCATGAGGGAAGTTATGCTCGGCCTGATTATTCACTTCTGACTCCCAGGCGGTGCAATCATTTGACTAGTTTTGAACTGGTTTTTGTAGGGTTCCCTAGAAGGCCATGTACCACTGCAGTAGTTATATATCATCTTGTAACCATGCTGTCACCCTATACTTTTTGATGTTTTCTTTTGTACATACTGGTCATTGTAACATTGAACTGGTCACTGATGGTGGCACAGGATTGCTTTTGGCGACTATTCTTAATTTTATTGCTCAGGTTTTATCCGGCGTGCTTGGAGGGTCATCTGCCAGACCTGGAAAATGCTGTTTATTGGATCCATGCAGATGAGCCAGGTGCCATGGGATGCAAGGCAAGAGCTTGATACTGGCACTTCGAGGCTGAAGAACTGAGAGTGAAGAACCGAGCCACAAAGGGAAGCTTTTCCAATGTGTTGGAGAATTCTACTACACTGGTGTCGGTTGAAATGAATTAGATCTTATACTGTATCTTGGTTAGCATCTTGATCAAATTGTTTTACCCTTTTTTTCTTTTAAACAAGGAAAAATAGTGGCGAGCTTGATATACAACATTTGAAACCCATTTGTATTTTAGGAACAAGTGAGTTTTAAAAACAACGGATTACTAGAAAGCTAATGTAAGAACAAAAACGGAATAATCTTGGTATTATTCCAAAATACACAAATCTCTTTCTACATGTGTGGTGCCTCTGAAATGCACTTGTTATGTCTCAGTCTTCTTCCATTTGCACAGCTTTTCGATTCAACAATCCCCATCTGTTCCTACTAATCTGCATTGGACAATTTAACAAACAACTATAACTTAAAGGTTAAATTCTCATGAAAACCCAAAAAAACAAAGAACAACAATCCACCTTTTTTATGGATATATCTTTTTATTATTTTCATTTTACAGTATAAATTTATAATTGAAATTGTTCGTTTTTTAGATATAAGTATAAAAATTATAAATAAACATATAGTTTTAATAACAATTTGATTCACCAAACGTTTATTTTGATAACGATTACATGTCCAAATAATTTTTAATTTAATTAATTTTTTACATAGATGATTTTTAAATAATTATCTAAAAAATAAATAGTTCGAATCATAAAAATATAGTGTAGAATAAAAAAAAAAGTCGGTAGAATATATGGATCGAAGAAGAAAGTGAATAACATTAAAAAAAAAAACACAATGGTTTGCACTACTTTGCAAACCAATAAAAACACAGTGCTCCTTTGCGCCAGTGCCCCTTGTCCATTTTTTTTTTAGGTCCATTGACTTTAGGTACCAAATTATAATGTTTTTTCATTTCAACTACTAAAACATTTATGTCATTTCACTTTAGGTACTAAATTTCAGTTTAGGTACCAACTTTAAAAAGCATGGTTATATCGAACTGTGACTGTCTAACAGTCATAACTTTTTTATTAATTTGTTGTTTTTTCAATATTTGCATGGCTTAAACTTTAATATTTAGTCTTTGGGTTATATGATTTTATCCCCCAAACCTAAATCAAAAGTATGAAATCCTTAAAAATTTGGATTGTTTATAAATTTTAAATAGTCACAATTGTGACTGTTCGACAATTACAACTGTAACTGTTCAACAGTCACAACTGTATAACAAACTGATTTGTAACCTAATCTAAAATGTTTTACTCTAAATTAGTACTTAAATTAAAAAAAATTAGTGTCTTACTGTTTTATTAAAAAACTATTGACATTTGATATTTAATCTTAATTTTTTTTTTTTTCCCAGTCGCCTGTCCATTAATTTCAGTAAATTACACATGGCATCATATGACTTGATACCCACTGAACTTACGTGGGCCCACCAAGCATGATCCAACCTGGTATAGAAAGCATGTGAAGATCTACAGAAGAGTAATGATTAATAATAGACGTGCGCACAATAATGCTTTAGGAATTAGTAATAGTTTAAGGTTATCCACAATATTATATCCCCTAGATTACAGTTTCTCAGGTATTCATTCAGATCTGTAAGTGGAGCTATCACTGAGCAGAGACAGAGAGGCAGTGAGATTGATATATCTCTGTTAAAGAATGGAGAAACCCTCTTGGGTTCCTACTTTGGCGGCACAGGTGTGTCTCTGCTTTGGTCTCTACCTTGCTTTTCAAGTGGGTCAGCCTCAAAAGTCTGTGTACCATGATACAAGTGAGAGCAGACCGCATGATCTTTACTTTATCACCGTTAGAGGAGGCTTTAGACCTCTCAACAAACAGACCCATCTTCTGAAACAGGTCAGTTTCTTATCTTGGTTTTTTTTTTAATGGATTTTTAATGCTTCTTGAATAATTCGGTCTCATTCTTATGGTTTTTCTTGCTAGTGTATGGCTTTTGCTTGTGGGGTACTAGCTTATTTGGCCAATAGTCTAAAAAGCGAGGATTTTTTTCTCCTCTTTTTAAAAAGCTCTCTTTCTGGATATGATTATTGTTCCTAAATTGTTGTGGTTACTTTGCATCTGTTACTTTTGGATTGTTGATCTTGTACATTTTTCTCGGTGGCTATATTTTCCTATTTTTTAATTAATGTTTACCGTTTTCCTTTTCTTTTAATCTTGTTCTTTTCTTGAGTCTGGTTTCATCAGGTAACTGCTCTACTAATTGCCCCCCCTTCCCCAATATTTTCCTGGTCTAATTATGATTCTTCTTGTTGATGAAGATTGAGAAGGTGGCAAAGAGTTACAAGGCAAAGTTTGTGGTGGACATTAGTGATATTGGGAAAGATGATCCGCTCATGCAAAATGTAAGGTCTTTTTGTCCTTCACAAAATTTTTGATGTTGAAAGCCACTAATCTGTTTGTTTTCAGAATTAAGGTATTAAACTGTCAACGTGGAAGAAATATCTTGTAACTTGGTAAGAATCTTAATATGATGGGACTAATTTGTAAATCGTGGTATATTACTTTACAAGAGTGAATAAAATCGATAGATTACCTTGGGTAGAAATTGTTAAAGTCTAGAAGTTGTTCCTTCCCTAATTAAGTTGATTTCATTGGTCAACTGTTAGTAACATTGCTTGATATATTCGTTTACAGGGTACTCTGCATTTCTCATCACTAAAAGTTCCCTGGTATGCTGTCCTATATGCAATATTCTTTGAATTGAATACATTTGTGTCATATAAGTTTTGTTATTTCTATGTGTCAGATTCAGCTATGTTGTTGTTGTCTTTTTATTTTTCTGCTTAAAACTGTTTTGGTAGGTAGTCATGAATAATAGCACCTGTAGGTACACCACTGGAGTATCAGAAAGACATGGAGGAGGTTACTTCCAAAAGAAGATCAAGATACCTTACGAGAAAACCTTAGATGTCATAGGGGTGGATACAGGGTTATTACAGGTATGCTCTATTTTTATTTTCAATTTTGTCTATCTGATCACATCTTATCTTGTATATTAATAGGAATGTATTTATCAAGAAGGTACTAATAAGGTGGTGTGTGTGTAATAGATGTAGAATCCATATAAGATGTTATGTATATGTAGAAAACCAAGAAAAGGTAACATAAATTGCAAGATCAAGATGAAAATGGGTCTGACTAAGTCACTTATGCCATAAGTTATGGGGTCGATTTCAGGGTTATACATGGATATGCATATTCTTTAAAAGTTCCACTGAAAGCACAGTTAATAACCTCTTGTTTATGACACTTCAAATGCTTCATCTTTTGTTGTTCATTTGTGTACACACAGCCCCGGTATAGGTTCATGAAAAATTGAATTAAAATTTTTTTACATCATAGTAAGACATCCTCTGGTTATTGGGGATTTAGTGCTACTTTTTAACTACAATGTGTGGCAAGTATGTGAGTGAAGTCTGATGCTATGCAACATAAGGAACATATTCATTTTTCATCTTGGGATTCGGGGTTTGAGTGAGGGGGATTAAATTGCTATTTACTTTCCTTCAGGAGTGCCTAAAGGGCGTATGATGAGTATGTTAGTTATCCTTGATCAGTCAGTCAACCATTACTAAATAGATACTGCTTTGTCAATTTATTGGTTTCTTGACTTTTCCTATTTTGCCTTATGTTATCTTTCTTCTATTTACTACCTTTAATCTGGCAAGTCTCCCTCAATTCAGCTTTCTAAGTTGTTTTGGTTAATTGACTGGCAGTTCGTCCAAGAATTGATATGATATATATATATATACACATATATATGTATATACTGTTGCTGTATGTATGTACTTAATTTGTTCTATTTTCTTACTGAAACTTATTTTAAACGTGAAGGTTTTAATCACAGGGTCATTAAGTGAATTTGGAGAAAACCAGTTGCATTGGCTGACAAAGACACTAGAGGCAACCAGTAGTAACTGGTAAAATTAATTAATTGTATGGTCTTGGCTGTTTGTAGTTAATTTCTCTTTATGGCTTTCAGCTTTGATATTCTGAACTTGATAATTGATATTTCATGACTCATAATGTTTCTGGTTTGACAGTTACTGTAATTTTGGCAATGCAATTCCAATACTTTGTTTTTTCATTCTGATGCTTAAATGAACTGGAATTGCTGTGGTATAGAAGATATGATCTTAAGAAAGAGCTGCCCAACTAGCCCCCACCCTTTGAGCTCTTGTGCTTATTGAGTGGTAACTAATCTTCCAATGGCCAACTGGCTGTATTGCCTTTTGTAAATACAGGCGCATAGTTGTTGGATTCCACCCATTGGCTATATGTGAAGATAGTGAGGATGGAATCAAAACAAAGCAAGTTTTTGAGTCTCTACATCATACTTTTATAAAATATGAAGTGGTAAGAACCAATAGTTGTTTATAAATAATACCTCATTTCTACATCAATTCCATTGTTCCAAGTTAAATGAAAAATCTGACTCCCAAGTCCTAACCCATGCATATACATTCTCCAGAATGCATACTTAAGTGGGCAGGGTTGCACTAGCCATGTACAACAAGGTAGTCTGAGCTACATCGGGAATCCGGGTCCAATCAAGGCAGGCGCTTATCGAGGTCATATAAATGAGGATGGGTTTCTTCTTCATAGAGTCAGCTCACTAGAGATTGTGGGTGTTCATTTCTTGTGCTGGTTCATTACAGATTTATTGGCGGTCCTTGGACAATGTAGGAGTCTGAATTTGTCCATCATGTTTGACAAAATTAATATTTTTGTTGTTTTGGGTTAGCAGGTGACCTACTTTGTTAGCTCGACTGGGGAAGTTGTGCATAAATCTGTACTCCATCAGAAGGGCAAGGAGACCATGTAAAATTGTAAATTGGGTTCAAGAGGAACTCTACCATTCTTTGCAGTCATGCCACATGGACAAGCTCAAACTCCCAACTTTCTTTTGTATAATCCACCAATTACCTTCCAATTCCAACCTACAATTTTATTTTGTATGTAAAACTAGAGGCCATTGGTTTTAAGCAAAGCCTTCCTCTTTTAGTCTAGGGGTGGGCATTAATACCGGCATACCGAACCCATACCGATTTCATCTCGTCCCATCTCAGTTATGTCTCGTATTGTTTAGGTCTTGTAATTTTCGGGATGATCTCGTACCGATCCCGAATACAATGAGATGGGTACCAACATTTCAATCCCATCCCATCTCGTCCTGGCTCGTCCCGTATATAATTAATTTTATTATTATTTTTATTTTATACCATTCCTCTTCTTTTCCACCATAAGACTTGACAGGCTGAGCCTACTTTTAATTATTTCATTTTTTTTTCTCCCTTTGTTATGTCATCATTTCCCCCCTCCCCTTTTCTTCTCTCAACTCTCTTCCCCCCTCCTCGTGCACTTTCATTTTTTTGCTTCTTTGTTATGTCTTCCCCCCCCCCCCTAGATTCTCTCAAATTCTCTCTTTTCTCAACTCTTTTCCCCTCCTAGGCTCCTAGTGCTTCTCCCTCTCTCTTCCCAAGTGTTGCGTAGAACCCAGCCACTGAGCACCCATATGCGTGTGCGTCACAGCCACGGCCAGATTTCGGCGAGCTTCCCTCGGCCTTGAATCTGGCAACCTAGACCACTAGCGAGCTTCTCTCGTCGGCGTAAGACCTCCCACAACCTCTCACAGTCATGAGAACAACTTGGAGAAGCTCCCCCACTGCTGGCCTTCCACGGTCCCGAACCCATCCCATACCACATTGTTTGGTACCATGGTCATCCCATCCCGATCCTATCCTGAATACAAATTCCGGTCTCGGAAATGGGATGAGTCAGTCTCATCCCCCCATTTCCCGTGCCCACCCCTATTTTAGACAGTTGGAATAGATAATTCACATATGTAGCTTTTTCTTTACTTGCTTTATTTCAGTTTTCATGTTAACCAAAAAAGGCCAAATTTTGAGACCTAAAACGCAAAAGGAAAATAAAAGAAGGCTAACGAATGAAAAGAGTTTGGATTGACCAACAATGAGAGAATCGATTCTTTATTTCTATTTTATTAATGGCTTAATGCTGAGTTTTGGCAACAATAATAAAAATTTATCCCTTTTAATAAATAAAAAAATAGAAAGGGATGATCTTTATTCGTAAAATGAACCAAATGGATTAAATTATGATGTAAATCACAGCACTGTGGACATAAAAAAAGATATTTTGCTGTTGCGAAAATGAATTAATTAAGAGTTAATAAAAATATTTTTTAAATTGGCAAAATACAATAATACCCTTATAAAAGTCCATACGACACCGATGAATACTTGAACAGAGAGAAGTTGTCACGCTCTTCTCTTACAATGACGAGTGACGACTACTACTGAAAGTTTTGTGGCGATGGCTGCAAGCTATTTGTTATTTATAAATCTCAATATCTCATCGCCATTTCCCGGGTAGGAAGGCCGTTACCGAGTCAGCCGCCGCCGGTGAGTTACCGGTCTTATTTTTCTCTTTTTTTTTTCTTTTTTTTTTTCATGGATTTGTTTGTTTGCTTTCTGGGAAAAGTAAGGAAAGTTAAGTTATAGGTTGTTCATAGCCAACAAGAACATCAATGCCAAATTGGTTAGGTTTTCATGTCTGAAGAAAGCTCCCTTTTTAGCTTGCTTTTCTGTTTAATTTCATAAAATTTTGTCACTTTATGATATTGATTTATTTTGTTGAACTAACTGTTTAACTTTATGAAATTGTGTGCTTCTTTGCAATTTTGTTTTGCTATGTATGATTCAATGAGAATTCTGATGTGGTTTTCGTTTATTACCAGTGTATTTGTTTGGGTTTCTGCATAACATTCAGATGCTTGTGTTTTTTTATGCTAGTTCATATGTGGTTTGCGTTTCATTCTTGATGGCTTTGCGTTTTATTCAGATGCTATTGCAAACTTTGATATATTATATACTTCGGTTGTAGTAGACTGATAAACTTTATAACAGGTATTTTTTCAGTGACAGTTATCTGTTAGTTCCTGCATAACCTATTAGTTGGGACTTGGGACTTGGCTTGGTTGGCTGGGCTTAAACACCACCTGCAGATAATAAACACTTAAAAAGTCTTGTGCAGAGTCTAAAATTTGGCTGTAATTTTTTCTTTATTCATAGACCCCACCTAATGTCTCTCAGAAAACCCCCGCTCCCTCGTCTCCTTCTCAACAATGTCTCTTGCATGAGGAATGCCCAACAAATCTTGCGACATGTAAATGCCTCCCTTCATGATGGCGGAGCACTTGTGCTGATGGGCACTAATGGCTCGGGCAAGACTACTTTCCTGCGTATGTTAGCTGGATTTTCTAAGCCTTCTGCTGGTCAGGTCCTCTGGAACGGGCATGACATCACAGAATCAGGAGTTTTCCACCAGTACAAGCTTCAACTTAACTGGCTCTCCCTTAAGGATGCTGTCAAAGAGAAGTTTACAGTTCTCGACAATGTTCAGTGGTTTGAAGTTCTTGAAGGCAAGCAGGGGAAATCACTGCCTGCTTTGGAGTTGATGGGGCTTGGGAGATTGGCAAAGGAAAAGGCAAGAATGCTGTCGATGGGACAGCGAAAGAGGCTGCAGCTCGCGAGGTTGCTGGCGATTGATAGGCCAATTTGGTTGCTTGATGAGCCTTCTGTTGCATTGGACACTGAGGGGGTGAAGTTGCTTGAGTATATTATTGCAGAGCATAGAAAGAAAGGTGGGATTGTGATTGTGGCAACACATCTGCCAATTGAGATTGAAGATGCCATGTATTTGAGGCTGCCACCAAGGTTCCCTCGGAGGATGACTTTGGTAGATATGCTTGATCGTTCGGATTTTTGATTTTATACCTACCTATGTTTTGCATACAAACCTGGGGAAGAAAAAATGTTGTCATTGCGATTATGAAATTGAGAAGTCATGTTTCTGGAGTTGAATTGATTTTATACCATTGTAAATGATGGATTGCTGATTTCTAAAGTTAATTAGTATTACATCATTTGACATCATTAATTATATAGATATGTCAACCATTTGATAGGTTAGTCTTTGGATTTATAAATCCAATCTTATCCAATCATCCAGACTGATCAAAATTGATGGGTTTGAATTGATTGAACAACAAAATTGATATCAATCTGCTACCAGGATAATTAATCTTTCTCTAATTTCAAAAAATTTACTATACTAGACCCATCAGCACAAAAGTCACTTAATTTCCGATCGACAGCAAATTGAGGGCCATTATTGCCACCAGAGAAAGACCCCAATTGACAGCATTTGAGAAGGCACTTGAACTTCCAGAAGGTGCAGGAGCAGGCGGTGACTTGGAGTTGGACCCAGAGCTGGGATCATTTTTCTCCACTGCAGGAAGTGGTGGATCAACTATATTTGAAGCTTGAAGAGCAGGGCTGGGGGCTTGTGCAGGTGACAATGCCTCAGGAGCTATCAAACTGAGCAGAGAACCAGGTTGAATTGGCAAGATAGGAAATGGGACATTGGCTTTGGGATCCATGTCAGTACATGGACATCCTGCAAAATATACAATATATATGCATGTCAACCATTAATGTTAAAACTTAAAATCGTATATATATTTGGTAGCAGCAACATTTACTCATATATTTGCTCGCAGTTCCTGGGAAATCAGTGACGATCCCATCAATTTTGAATCCTTGAGCATATGTGGCAATCTCTGTAATCGGGTCTGAGAAAAAATCAAACATGAGACTCGTAAATTCATTCTTGAACAATTGGGCATAAACCGAGATATTTGCAGCCTGCATTTCCTTGACAACTTTAGTTTCACCCGCAACGAAGAAGTTACTAAGTTGAACAATGGACTCTTTGGTGACAGTTACTGCATCTGCAAACTTCTTGATCTCTTCCACCGATTGCTTGGGAGCGTCACTTATTTCCTCCTTGATGTTTAACACTCTTTTGTATTTTGGCACATCTTTGAACTTGGACAGCACTGAAGTGTCGTCTGATTTGATCAGGACTTGTTGAGTGGATTGCTTGTCAAATGTGGCATTGCTCAAGGCAGAGGTTACAGCACCCACAATATCCAGACCTTTCTTTGATGCTAGGTAGGCAGCATTCTGAGAAGAAGATGGTATATGTATGGTTCAGATCATTTTCATGCTAGAATAAGAGTTTGAGCCTCAAAATTATTTTATTAGAAAGATTACCTCAATGTTGATCAAAATTCCAGTGACTGCCTTTGTCTTAGCAAAATCCAGGAATTCAGAGAGGGTCACTAGTTTACCGGCATCCTTGTTAGCTTGGTTTCTAAATACCTTTCCCTCAGCTCCATAGGGGCTTTGCAATTGGGCTGAGTTAGCCAAGTTGAACTGTTAGTGGGATTGCCAGAAGCTTAACTTAATTGTATGGAAAGTTTTTAAAGAAGCTAGCTTACGTTTCAAGGTCTGAATCTCGCTCCATGAGAGCTGGAATGAGAAGATTCCAGCTTTTGATTGAAGTTCAGAGATAGTCCCACTTTTGGTAAGGAAGAGAATTATTGCATTGGTCCCTGAATTAAGGTCTATGGTATCTAAGCAGAAAGCAACTCCATCACTTGACATTTGAACTGAGCAATCTATTATGTCAGCCCCATCATCTACTGCTTGCTTATAGGCAAGGTCTGTGCTACCAGGATAGATTCCACTTGCTCCATTTCTGGTTATGATCAAAGGACTTCCTGCAAATTAAGTCAAAATTTTACTGAGAAACATCCTAACGATACCCAACACAACATTGTACTATAAGCTTTCAAAAAAACTTAGAATCTTACCTTTATATGGCTTGGTATCATTCTTGTTCTGTGTAAAGCATGCTGCACCAATAAGGCATTGGTAGGTTAGGCCAGAAAGCAACTCTTCTTTATAGACTTTATTTTATGTTTTGAGTGTGGTTGGACAAAGCATTTGAAGTAAGTTGTACTAAAAATAAGAAAAGGCTGATATCTTACCAATTGCTTCTGATGCTGTAGGAGGGAAATCTGTAAGCACCCCGTCAACAGCAAACTGAGAATTATCTACAAACTGCTGGTACTCAGCTGTTGGATCAAGACTATAGTTATAAGCGATTTTATTGTCATTTGCAAAACCAGAAGCATATACTTCTAGCCCTTGTTTGTGAGCATCAGTCACAAGAGTAGTGGCAGCCTCCAATAACTGGTCTTTATTTACAGGCCATATGTATTCTTTTGGGACAAGGATCCCAGCTGCAAATGACTTGATCATTCCCAGATCCTTCACTAGTTCACTGTACTTCTGTTTGGTTGTGGGCTCAGTTTCATCACCCTTTAGGAACTGGAAGATCAGCTTTGTCTTCTTGTTTGCCTTTCCACTCATGCTTTTCAAGAAACCAATCTCAGGGGACGAAAGGTAATTTATGACTGGACGTGCCATTGCCTTTTCGATAAATGCTGCCAGACTGATTTTGTGTTGGTTGTAAAATTCGACATACTGCGACAGAGAACGAATTAACCAAACACCAAAACCAGTTTAGAAAATAATGATTAGGACTCATGAAAAACTAGACGAAAATAACATTGAACATTGAAGAGAGAGAGAGAGAGACCGGAACATTCAACCAAAACTGGTGTGGTTTACTTCCCAAAGCATCCTCTACGGTAGCTATTGGCAAATTGCCATCGAACTGACTTGGTCGAGAATAAATGTTTTGAGTCACTGTAAAGGAATCGAAGAACATAATATAAAAAGCATGATTAGTCACCTTAAACCAGGAAGGTTAGTCTAATTGCAAGCTCTCTAAAATATCTCATCCTCCAGAAACTAAGTTGATGCACCATGAAATATATATGCTTGTTAGTTTTCTGTTTATTCTATTTCAATGTCATTTCCTATTAATACAGATAGTGACTCTCTAACCCAATCAAGAAAACAAGGGAAATCTTGACTATCCTGCTGCTTCTAATGTATGTACATTGCATTTTTCGTATTGTTATGGCATTGACAAAGAATGAAATACTGATAAATTAATGTAGGAAAGAGATAAGTTGTTTTGAGACTTACATGACACATTTTGTAATAGCTGTTGAGCTGTAAAATCCAAAGCGAACCACCCACGAAGATCCTTCCCATTTACATTGTAATTGTTCTGGCCTTTATGGTAGACCATAGCTATGTTTGTTGTATTATCAAGCTGAATGTTGGACAGGCATATTCCAACGCTATCTTTTGTCAACTGCAGATTGCAGAACAAAGCAGTGCCTGGCAGACTTACAGACTTTGCCATGTCATTTGCATAGTTGCTGGATTCAGGGAAAAGTCCTGAAAACCCACCGCGAGCTATTACAAGGGGGGCTTCACCTGAATCAATGCAGGTAAAACTATGAGTTACAATAACTCATTACACTTCACAATGATTCTATTTATAAATGGATATAATCAGAAAAATATAAGCCAAAGATCCTAAGACATTTATTTCTGCAAATGTTAAAGAAACTTGGTTCTACAATGGATCAGCTTTTAATTTTCTTTTTGAAATGAATGTCCAATTTTTAAGCTCCAAAAGATAATCAAAAATTTGTCATTACCATTTAAAGTCAGCCATTTCTTTGGCGGAGGTGCCTCCGGTGCTTTATTGCCTGCATTTGGTGCGTTCTGTGCTAAAGTTGAGTGGATCAACAAGGAAATGAGGAACCAATACCTCATCATTGCTTCCATTCTAACCCTGTCACAGATTCAAGGAAATGCAGAAAATAATAAGGAATGTAACCAAAAAATAAGGAAGAGAGAAGAGCAGAACCATTGATTTATCATCAATTCATTCATTCTATAAGAATGTTGAATGTGTTTATATATTCACATATTTAGTAAATAAATATTGTAGGTGATCGAGAATTGGACATCACTAATTAATTAAGAAAAGTATCTTAAAAATGTAACAGATCCGAAATTAAATTTTCGTCATCCATACGCAAAAACATTACAAATCATCAAACAGAAGGGGAAAAAAAAAAGGGAAGAGCATTCACTAAATAAATCCCATTATATATAAATGATAATGATGATACAAACTCACCTTTGGGAGATATATGCTTGATCTGGTTCGGATTTTTGATTTTTTGCCTATCCTATGTTTTACATGCAAACCTGGGGAACAAAAAGTATTGGCAGTGCGATTATGAAATTGATTCTATATCACTGCATGCAAAATGGACTTTTAATGCTAACAAAACGTTTTTACAGTTTTTATTTGGTCAGAGCGTTTTCACATATTTATGCATGTTAAATTCTGTAACATATAATTCATTCTTATTTAAAAGAAAAAAATGCTAGCTTTTATTATATCACCAAAATGTCCCCATGTTTTCATTCTATAACCATCGTGTCCTTGAAGTTGATTGATCTATATTTGTAGATTGACCAAAATACCCTCCACTGGTTCGGGGCAAGAGCATTATAAAGAGGCCTGGTAGGGAATTAGGGTTTATCATTAGTTTAAGAATGAGGCTTTGCTCTCAGAGTCAGATCGTGTGGGTGGTTGCCCCCTCCCTCTCTCTCTCTCTGAATGTTGCGAAGCCGATGATTTCACCAAATGGTATGCTTCATGCTACCACAACTCTCTCTCTCTCTCTCTCTCTCTCTCTGTCATCATCATCATCATCATCATCATCTCTTTCTTCTGTTTCTTCTTTTTCTTCTTCTGTCTCTCTCTGTCTCTCTCTGTCTCTCTCTCAACTCGTGAGGCGGTGATGATATTTTGATCAGCATCTATAAATCAGACAGTGGGGAAGGAAGGAAGAGGGACCTGTTTCCTTGGCGGGGCGACCCGGTTGCTCTGTTTGTGAAAATGACGATTCTGTCCTTTCACCAACAGGCAGCGACCGTAGTCGCAGCCATGGAAGGCGGGCCGTTTCCCTTTTCTTTTGTCTGACAAAAGGCGAATCTGAGCCTCGCCCCCTCCATTTTCTCCATTTCTATTTCGACGTTGTTTACTTGTTTTTCATTTATAGATTTATTAATATTAATAATTTTGGCCCTGCTTTTTATCTTGTACATCAAATAAAAAAAATTGAGGAATTGGAAAAATCATGAGCTATAAGCCTATATCATAGCCTTTACTCTTTAGTAAAGGGACGATTTTTACACATTTTGCCGTTGAGGGGATATGGGAACCAAAATTGGGGAATATATTTTTAAGTTTCCTTCTGCTTATGTTGGTTGGGCTTTGGGCCTTGTTGGTTTTTGTATTTCTGCATTTTTGGGCTGCTTAATGCAGATATCTTCCAACAAAAGAAAAGTGGACAATTTTCAATATTTTTTTTTTCCGGTGAACTGGGCCATAGGCCCAAAAGAGAACAAACTACCTAAAGACAAAACGCCACAGCTTGCAATATTATCAATATTTTCATTACTATATTTATTTCTTATACACATAAATCTTATAAAGCATCCTAAATTATATTTAAAACACTCAAAAATAAATGGATGAGCACTCTAGCATTAAAAATAAATAAAAGATTTCAAATTAAAAAATAATAATTCATCTAAATTGTCGGCCCCTAACATAAAATATTAAAAGAATAAATCTATAAAAATCAATATTCAATACATGAGTGCAAATTTGCTCCCCACTTCTAAAATGGTGATACTCACCACTTTATTTATAGGGTGACATGTGTCATCTAAACTAACTCTAATTAACAATTTTGAATTAATAAATTTTGATATAATAATGAGGTGAGAGAAAATCTCTTTCTTTCAAAATTTATCTACCTTTTTCAATTCTCATGCTCTCTCTTCCCTTTATTTTATTTTCCTGATTTTGCTTCTTGTTTTCTTTTCTTCTCTTTTATTCCTGTATGCACTTTTTCTTTACATTGCGCTTTTTTGTCATAGTACCCTATTACACCTTTTTATTTATTTATTCACCCTGCAATATTTTTCATCACACATTTGAAAGAAATTTCCAGAACTTTTTATACTCATTATTCCAATTGAAGACCTCTTGTGAGCATGTAACAATTGAAGACCTCATTTTTAATCTAAAACAATCAAAGACCTCATTTGTATACTTATTATTCGAGAATTTATTTTAAGTTAATTGTTCATTCAAAATTATAACACAATAAATTATTTTAGTCTGCTTTAAATTCTTAATTTTGAATGAAAAAACTACATGAGGTCTCCATAAGGTTCTTACATGAAGCCCAATATATCATAATTTTACAAAACACATAATACTACAAACCCAAAAAACATTGTTGTTGCAATGCAACATAACTATGCTAAAGTTAATATATCGGATATCATGTGTAAAAGACATTTACAACTCTTCTCTTCAAACACTATATCAAATTGAGCTTGAAAAATTTAACTGACGAGATGATCCTTGAGTTGTTGGTTGAGTGCTTGTACTTGCCTATCAAATTTATGATCACATATTTATTGATTAGTTAATCAAATTAATTAATTTTGGCAAAAAAAAATCAAATTAATTAATATTTGAAATAAACTAGTAGGGAACAAGGTAGACGACCAAACTTGTTTTTATTGAAGAAAATAAAAGTTGAAAAGACAGAGGGTGTCAAACAAGAAATAAAAGAAAAGATTTACTTAAAATAAAAAAAATAAAAATAAAATAAAGGGGAGAGAGAGCGTGAGAATTGAAAAAAGGCAGGTGAGTTTTGGAAGAAAAAGATTTTCTCTCATCTCATTATTATATCAGAATTTATTAATTCAAAATTGTTAACTAGACTTAATTTAAAGGATATATGTCACCCTATAAATAAAGTGGTAATCCTGACGACTTAGAAGCAAATTTGCACTCTTCAATACACCTCCATAATCTTTTGTCGGATTTGAATATTTACCATATATATATATATAATTGAAGTATATTACAGACCCGGGTAATATTAGAAGCTCAAGGGTGAGTTAATTTAGGATGGACAACAGTATTGGCAGCAGAAAAAGACCCCAACTGACAGCATTTGAGAAGGCATTTGAAGTTCCAGAGGGTGCAGGAGCAGGCGGTGCAGGCGGTGAGTTGGAGTTGGAACCGGAGTCGGAGCTGGGCTCCTTTTTCACCACTGCAGGAAGTGGTGGGTCAACTATATTGGAAACTTGTAGAAGTGGGCTGGGGGGTTCTGCTGGTGTCACTGCCTCAGGGATTATCAAACTGAACAGAGAACTAGGTTGAATTGGAGTTATGGGAAATGGGTTATCGGCTTTGGGATCCATATCAGCACATGGACTTCCTGCAATTATCAAACCATTCATTTTAATTAATGTTAAAACTTATGATTATATATATATATATATATATATTTGGTGGCAACTTATAATCATATATACACTTACTCATATATTTGCTCGCAGTTCCTGGGAAATCAGTGATGATCCCATCAACTCTGAATCCGTGAGCATATGTTGCAATCTCCACCATAGGGTCTGACATATAATCAAACATGAGACTGTTATATTCATTCTTCAGCCAATGGACATAAACCGAGATATTTCGAGCCTGCATTTGCTTGACAACTTTAGTTTCACCCACAATGAAAGAGTACTGGTTACTTCGAACCACGGAGTCTTTGTTGACAATTACTGCATCTGCAAACTTCTTGATCCTAGCCACTACTTTCTTGGGTGCGCCACTTATTGTCTCCTTGATGTTTAACACTCGTTTGTACTTTGGCACATGTTCGAACTTGGACAGCACTGAAGTGTCGTCTGATTTGATCAGGACTTGTTGAGGGGATTGCTTGTCAAATGTAGCATTGCTCAAGGCAGAGGTTACAACACCCACAATATCCAGACCTTGCTTTGATGCTAGGTAGGCAGCATTCTGAGAAGAAGATGGTGTGTATATATATATATGGCTTAGATCAATTTTGTGCTAGAGTAAGAGTTTGAGCCTCAAAATAAAATTATTAGAATGATTACCTCAATGTTGATCAAAATTCCAGTGACTGCCTTTTTCTTAGCAAAATCCAGGAATTCAGAGAGGGTCACGAGTTTACCGGCATCCTTGTTAGCTGGGTTTCTAAATACCAGCTCACTGGCTGATCCGTAGGGGCTTTGCAATTGGGCTGAAATAGCCAAGTAGAACTATTAGTTTAATTTTCAGAAGCTGAACTTGATGGTATGGGAAATTTTTAAAGAAGCTAGCTTACGTTTCAAGGTCTGAATCTCGCTCCATGAGAGCTGGAATGAGAAGATTCCAGCTTTTGGTTGTAGTTCAGGGATACTCCCACTTTTGGTAAGGAAGAGATTTATTGCATTGGTCCCTGAATTGAGGTCTATGGTATCTAAGCAGAAAGCAACTCCATCACTTGACATTTGAACTGAGCAATCTATTATGTCAGCCCCATCATCTACTGCTTGCTTATAGGCAAGGTCTGTGCTACCAGGATAGATTCCACTTGCTCCATTTCTGGTTATGATCAAAGGACTTCCTGCAAATTAAGTCAAAATTTTACTGAGAAACATCCATAACATTGTACTATAAGCTTTCAAAAGAATTTAGAATCTTACCTTTATAAGGCTTGGTATCATTGTTGCTCTGTGCAAAGCATGCTGCACCAGGAAAGCATTGGCAGTAGGTTATGTTTTGATGGTGGTTGTACAAAGCATTTGAAGTAAGTTGTATTCAAAATAAGAAAAGGCTGATATCTGTCTTACCAATTGCTTCTGATGCTGTAGGAGGGAAATCTGTAAGCACCCCATCAACAGCAAACTGAGAATTATCTATAAACTGCTGGTACTCAGCTGTTGGATCAAAACTGTAGTTATAAGGGTTGATATTGTCATTTGCAAAACCAGAAGCATATACTTCTAGCCCTTGTTTGTGAGCATCAGTCACCAGAGTAGTGGCAGCCTCCAAAAACCGGTCTTTATTTACAGGCCATATGTATTCTTTTGGGACAAGGATCCCAGCTGCAAATGACTTGATCATTCCCAGATCCTTCACTAATTCACTGTACTTTCTTTTGGTTGTGGGCTCAGTTTCATCCCCCTGTAGGAACTGGAAGATTAGCTTTGTCTTCTTGTTCGCCTTTCGACTCATGCTTTTCAAGAAACCAATCTCAGGAGACGAAAGGTAATTTATGACTGGACGTGCCATTGCCTTTTCGACAAATGCTGCCAGACTGATTTTGTGTTGGTTGTAAAATTCGACATTCTGCGACAGAGAACAAACCAACCAAACACCAAAACCAGTTTAGAAAATAATGACCAGTGCTTGTTTTAACGCTGAAGAGAGAGAGAGAGAGAGAGAGAGAGAGAGAGAGAGAGAGAGAGAGAGAGAGAGAGAGAGAGACCGGAACATTCAACCAAAACAGCTCTGGTTTACTTCCCAGAACATCTTCAACAGTAGCTATTGGAAAATAACCATCAAACCCAAGCGGTCGGGAGAAAGTGTTCTGAATCACTGTAAAATAAGGAACCCAAGAACATAACAAAACAATGCATGATTCATCACCTTCAACAACAAATATATATATATATATATATATACAGAAATGATCACTCGCTCACCATAGAGCGGGATGAATTAAAGAGATAGGAGCTAGACTTACATGACACATTGGCCAATTGAAGAGCTGTAAAATCCAAAGCGAAATAGCCACGAATATCCCTTCCATTTACATTGTAATTGTTCTTTCCCTGAGGGTGAAACTGAGATATATTTGTTGTATTATCAAGCTGAAGGCCGGATAGGCATATTCCAACGCTGTCTTTCGTTAACTGCAGATTGCAGAACAAAGCACTACTGCCTTGAAGACTCTGCATAATTGCCATGTCATTCGCATAGCTGCTGGATTCTGGAAAAAGTCCCGTAAACCCACCACGTGCTATAACAAGGGGCTCTTGACCTGAATCATATACATCATCAACAAATTACAAATGCATGCAGGATCGATCAAATTACAATTAACTAATTACTAATAAACTACCTACTTCATTTTTACGTACCATTTAAAGTCAGCCATTTCTTTGGTGCTGCTGCATTTGGTGCTTGCTTTGCTGCTAAAGTTGAGTGAATCAATAAGGAAATGAGGACCAAACACCTAATCATTGCTGCTTCTAACCCTGTCACGTCCTGGATAATTGAATGATTAATTAATAAAGCAACCCCAAATATTATACAATATTCAACATACTTGTGGAAGAACTAGACACCACCCCCTTGTCAAGTTTCTGGGAAACTCTCAAGGGAATGTGATGAAGATAAATGGTGGGGGTGGGGGGAGGGTAAATATATATATGTGAATGTTCGCTCGAGGAGATCCAAGATCAATTAAAGTTTATCCCCAATGCTATTCCCCAAACACTGCGACCCAAATAGGTTTCTTTCTTTCCTTTTTTTACCAACTACTTTACTTGCACACACACATTTGTGCGCATTAATAGCAGTCCAGGAATCAAAATTATAGGACAACCAGCCACTTTGTTTTCCTCCATCTTTCTGTTTCCTTTTTTTTTTTTTTGGTCATCTTTCTGTTTCCTATATACTATTATTGTACACCGCCGACAGATGATATTGTATTTCTTTCGCGGGAAACCAGCCATCTCTAACCGACCTTAACGTTTTTTTCAAACCCCCGCTTTTCTATAATTAGGGACATGTACGTTTTTCAACACTTTTCTTACCGCCAATGAATTATATGTTATTAGTATCGTACTTTACAAGATTTACAAGTATTAACTCATCGTTTATTAATATTATAATATGTGAATGGGTTTAATATCTCTTTAAATTTCCTAAATTTTAAATCTAGCTAGCTCCTATATATAAACAAAAATTGAATATGTTTTTTATGGAATCAATACATCTGTTGAGATATTCCTTTTGTTTGTAGTCAAATTGTACGTCGTCCATAAGACTATTAATAGTGTTCTTACCTCTAAACAATTTAGTCGAGAACTTGAGAGAACATAGAGTTAAAATCTTAGTTGAGTCTAAGTTTGCGTTGTACGTCCGTGCCTTTAGTTCTTTTATGTTTTTTTTCCCTCTTACTGTTATTTTGTTTTCGGTTTAACGAAAGGCTATCGACAAAAGTTGCGTTGTACAATATACAATACATTCAGTGGCCAAAAAAAATATATATTGTAATTTCTCTTCAAGTACGTCTTGATCAATAGAGATCTTGGTATTAATATCTAACATTCTTGAATCTTGATGTGCTAAAGGCAAATAATTGAATTTTGAATTTCGAGAAAATTTCGATGAAAATTTTGAAATTTTTTAAATTTTGACAAAAATTAGACAGAAACGATGAAAATTACTATAAAAATATGAAAAATTTTAATGAAACTTTATAATATGTTTATTTAACATGTTATCTACTAAATTGATAAAAAACATTAAATAAACCAAATTATATAATAGGTTTCATGTGATATAAGGTGAATATAATGCGTGCTGGAGCAAATACTGTTAAAATAAAATTAGTATAATGAATAAAAAAAATTAGTATATTCTTTATACTGTATAATTTAATTATACACTAAAATCTAAACACTAATACTCTATATACTCTATATACCCTAATACTCTTTATACTTTATAATCTATACATTAAACCATATATACTCTATATTTTTTAAGATATTAAGTTTTAGGCCCTTTAGGATATTTTTAATTATTTTTTATATAAAAATTTATTAGAGTTTAAGGTTTAAAATAACTAAATGAAATCTCAAACTTTTTTTTTCTTTCCAATTGCCCAAAGACCCTAAACCCTGCTCATTTTTTCTCTCTTTTTTTTTTTTTGTTCTTTCCTTACTTTTTTTCCCATGCCTCTTTCTTCAGTTTTTTTTTTTTTATCTTTCCTTCCTTTTTTCCCGTGCCTCTCAACCAGCCAAGTTTTTTCTTCACTAAGTGTAACAACCCAAATTTTGGTTTATCGTAATTTTGTTACTTAAATTTTTCAAACTTGTTTTAAAGTTTGTTTAAAGGAATTAAAAATTTTCTTAAGTTTATTTTAACTAACTTAGACCTTTGGTTGTGGTTATAGAGTTTAATTATGTGGAAACTAATTTTAGAAAATGAAAATTCAAGAATTTGGCGATTATTATTATTTTTAGAATTAAATTATGAGAGTAGGATTTTTCATAATTTTTTTGAAAGCAATTTGACTATTTTAGGTCATAAGAAATTAGTACTCATCAATACGAGTTCGTAGAATTTTTCGGTGAATTATTTGGAGTCTCAAGCTATATTTGATAAATTTCTGAAGTTGGAGAAATTAGAAAATAGAAAAATTTCAATAATTTCGATAAATTTTAGTAAATTTTGGTAAATTTCACCGAAATTTTGACAAAATCTTCACAAAAACTTGTTAAATATGTGTTTCGATTTCGGAATCCAAAAAAAACAAAATTTAATACCTTGCCTAAAGGCACATGTTAGCATCGCATATATTGTATATGATAGGGTTTCTTTCAAACTTTAATACTACTTGTTCTTAGTTAGAATGTTTACATTTCTTGTACTTATTTTCCTTTTATGTATGTTAAGCATTCATGGCTAGGTTGGTGGTCAAAATCACTGTTGTTTACCAGCCTCTTGCTAATAAAGTCAAATTTATATTTATTTTTAAGGTGTTTTGTTACTATTTAAGCACATTTCACCTAAACCAAGTTACAATTTTAGTTACGGTTTTAAATTTAAACTTGAGGGTTAAAACTTAAAACCCTACAATTTAAAGATTAAATACTAAAGCTTTAGCCTTAAATTAGATTATGATGATGGAAAGAATAATAAAATAAGTAGTGATAGAGGGTTGTTTATCTTGGAATAAGGAATTAATTCAAAGAATGAAAGGCAGTCCAATTGACTTCCCTTTTTACATGGTGGAGGGAACAAAGCAATAAGATTAGTTGGTATAAAAGTAGGTATAGATGGTTGGCGCCAGGCCAGCTAAGCGATTGCACAAAATCTAAAATTCTCCAAATCCAGGGGATCCCTACCCTTTGGCAGAACCGAATTCGATCCCACTTCCCAATTCCCAATCCCCAAATCAAAATACAAATAACAACGACATACAGAGGCTGTTACACGAAATCGAAACCTAATAAGCCATAGATTGATTGATTTTGATTTTGTACAGAGAGAGAGAGAGAGAGAGAGAGAGAGAGACAGAGATGAAGGTCACGGCCTTGCTGGTCCTCAAGTGCAACCCGGACGAATCCGACCCGATCATTTTAGCCAACGCCTCCGATGTCAGTCACTTCGGCTACTTTCAGAGGTCCAGCGTCAGGGAATTCATTGTCTTCGTCGGTCGCACCGTTGCCAAACGGACCCCTCCCGGACAACGTCAGTCCGTCAAGCACGAAGGTCCGGAGTTGTGTTATTTACGAACAATTCAAGAATTTCAAACTACTAGCTGATAAATCTATTTGATTCATTGATTTGGGATCTCGCTGAATTTGGCTGTAATTGCAAAATCTTCGTTTTTTTCTTTAAGGTTACGTAGTAATTCTAGAATTCGATGCCCCAATTTTTTCAGGCACCAGATTCAATTGTTCATTCAAGGTTTAAATCTCTGTAAATTATGGTAAAAATTTGTATTGCTCTCAGGTTTACAAATATAATAACTTTAAATACGTTTTTTAAACCCCATTTGATTGATTGATTTTTTTTCTTCTTGTTTTACCTTTTTATTAGGAGTTTCATTACGCTTTTATAAACTCTGATTTTCTTGTTTACTTTCTTCGCAGAGTATAAAGTACATGCTTACAACAGCAATGGTCTTTGTGCGTTGGGCTTTATGGATGACCACTATCCTGTCCGAAGTGCATTTTCTCTGCTCAACAAGGTAACTCCTTTGTTCATTATATAATTCCTTTTCATTATTTTGATGAATGTATACCGTTTTTTCGTAGCAGATTTGTATCCGTACATTCAATAATCCACCAATGTGTCATACCTTGCTTCCTGTGTTACTAATTACTTAAGTTTTGCTTGGTAATTTTGGTCATCTATTGTTCTATAAGATCTGATTCCCGTGGTACGAACTTTAGTGTTATGTGATTAGGAATTTATGTGTGGCTTCTACTTATTGAAATGGCACAATCATTGACTGGAATTAGTGCTTTGTTGTTGTTGCTAAAATGGAACATGTATTCTATGACCTTCACCATTTCACTGGTAACAAACTATTGAAGTTTCCAAATTTCAAATTATCATATTTTTGTGATAGCTACTTTTGTCAGCTTAGTGGCCACCTGGTGAGGTATTGAGATCCACTTGGCTTTGAACTGTAATTAGTCATGTATGAGAGTTTTGCAAACTTGGTTTCATGGCCTATATATATGGTGCTCCGTACTTGTTTCATCATGTAACTGATCTAATTGCTTTGATTGCCAGGTGATAGATGAATATCAGAAAAATTTTGGTGATTCTTGGAGGACTATAAAAGAGGACAGCGAACAACCATGGCCCTATTTGAATGAAGCTCTGACAAAATTCCAGGTTTGTCTGTTCATCTGTTTTCTTACTCGTTTATTTTAGCTGGAATTATAGACTGTTTTCTATTTTTTTTAAAAAGAGGAAGTTGCATGAGTTATAAGTTATAACTGAAGCCACTACTTTTCATCTTTTGTTCTTTACTTTCAAATATCAGGACCCTGCAGAGGCTGATAAGTTGTTGAAAATTCAGAGGGAATTGGATGAAACAAAAATTATCCTGGTGAGTATAGTGCATTACTTCAGCTACATATTGGTCGATTTATTGTTGTCTTGCCTGTTTTGTTATATTTTTAACAGCGGATTCAGTACATCTGTTTGTCAGATGTCTTTCTCTATTTATGTGGAACCTTCAACTTGTGATATTCATTTTGTTTAGTAACCTTCAACTTTGTATCCTTTCTGCTGAAATTTTTTCCCTGAAATAATTGGTGGCGGCCATCTTTTTTTTTTTTTTTTTTAATTTATCTTGATCTGCCATATCATATTGGTCACCTCATACATTTCTAACCTAGCATTTGTTGCTTCTTGCTTTGGTGCAGCATAAGACTATTGATAGTGTGCTTGAACGAGGTGAGAGACTGGACAGTTTAGTTGAGAAGAGTTCAGATCTTAGTGCAGCATCACAGGTACAGACACAATTCTTTTGCTAAGATTACGCATTTGCCACTGCACACACTCACATAGTACTTGTTATCTTCGTTTGTGCTAAGTCCATGTTAATCACCTATAATTTCAAGTGTGTTGTCAAGGGCTTCTGATTATTTTAATTTCAAGAGAAGTTGGTAGAACACTATATGTCAGTGTCTAGGTGAGAGAAAGCAACGGGTTATTTTGCATGCCATTAATATAATGTTTATAAAGCACTTAATGATGTGAATTTCAGAAGGCGTCATTTGTGTAAAATGACCAATTTTGGCTGTCTAAATGTGTTCCAGTGCTTGAAAAAGTATTAAGTTACCTTTAGTTGAGTCTAGAAAAGCAATATCAAGTTTGTGCAGTACAATATTTAAATTTGGAATTTTAAAATTGTTGTCCAACAATATGATGCTTGGAAGATCCCACTGAAGTTTATTTTAGGCTGAAGATTAGCTGCACGTGGTATGAGTTGTTTTTGGCATTCTGTCTGGACTCTTGAAAACCAATACATGTCAAGACGGAATTCAAATCACATGTGCTTTTAGTGTTGATGAAATAGCTTTTATGTTAAACCACAGTATTTGCCTCTTGATTTTGAAATTAACTGGACCTTTTTTCGGCGGTCGAATATAACTGTACCTGAAGTTTTATTCTAATGTGAGAAGCTGATGACGGGGTTTTTTGAAACAGATGTTCTACAAGCAGGCAAAAAAGACCAATCAGTGTTGTACCATATTGTAAGCTTCTTAGGCGAGCAGCAACAATCCTGTAATGACAATCCCTTGTTATGGCGTTGAAGTTGATGGATGACAAATTGATGATTGTAATATGTTCAAATCATTTGTCAATTGTTTGCTTGGCAGAATTGTGTTGATTTTCCTCATTTTCTTATGGATCAAAGAAAGAAGGGAAACCAAATATTGATAGAGGTCCCTCTACTATAGTATTAATATGTTTCTGTTTGACAACATGTGTTTACAATTCTGCGTGTGTTGTATGTGATATTCTCATTTATGATCTATAAGAACAAAATATATGCCATTGCTTATTCTTTTGAAGCTTTTTGTCTTTCATAGACATATAAAAGCTTCATGATTGTTTATGCCACTGTTCTAGTTTCGTACGGGGGAGTTTAGCTTTATACGTGTTCGTCCATTTTGTGAATACCTGGATGCTCAACCGACATTATGAGTTGTCAAGATGAGTACCAGATGAGTTGACTTTGCTTCAGGGATTTTATCATATTGTTATGGTTCATAGAATTATGTGTTTTGCAGTGAATTAAACCATAAAACGATGTTCAGCGAATTTAATTATTCACTGTAAGTTGGACTAGAATAAAATGTTTATATTGAAGGTAAAAACGTCAGTTGAAGATATACTCCATGTTTCATTGAACTGTCTTAATGACCCTGAAAACTAAAGCACCGTTTCTCCTTGTGTCTCACTTAGGCAGTTAGGCTCGAAGGGAATAATTAACCAAATGTCATCCTTGATTCTTTCTACTAATTAATAATCTCGAAATATAATTCAGAAACACAATCAAAATCCACACACACACAAGTTGCATGCAACCGGTTAAATGGAAATTTTCAAGTTCATTTCTTTCACACCTTTAAAGTTTAAACTATAGATTTCAGACTATACCATCCACAAACACTCCTAGTTCAAACTCTACAGACACTAAAACATAACTCAACATCGGTACTCGGGTTCAGACTGTACATGTTGCAAAAGGGGTTTTGATGTTTCTTATTACATATATATATTACACTCAAACCCCAATATGCTATTATTGTTGTGAAAAATTCACTATTTTCCAAAGATGGATTTCAACCACCAGATCCCCTTGGTGTCCTTGGGGCCTTCTTCAGCTTCTGGTGGAGAGTCACTCTGTGGTGTCTTGTTGAGCTTGCTAACATCATAATCCTCATCCTTGGCTCTTTGAACTAGCTGGTTGTAAATTTCATCATCTAGATGAGGCTGCCTGCTTAGTATCTGATCAAATTGCCCACAAAAAGGAAAAAGGTTATAAACAACTATAAATTAACAAAGCAAAGAAAGATGATCATAAAACAAACACAAAAAACTAACAAATTTTAAAAAATTGATCAACAAAGTAAAAGATGAAGGAAGGGGAACAAATTAACATACCCAAAGGGAGTTCCTGCTAGGCTGGCCAATCAAAGCATACTGATAATCCTCATCAATATACAAAACCCAGTAATCACCAACAACAGGGATGATGGGCAAGAATGGAGGAACATAGAATTTGACTTTGAGCTTGGCCTCATCACTGGAAGGGTCAGCCTTGTAGGCAGTGCCCTCTATGTAGCCTCTTTTCCCATCAGTCCAAGTCTCATTGAACACATTCACAGTCCCTTCATCTCTCAGAGTGTAGGTAGCCCTTGTGTTCTCTCCCTTCTTGGGCTGAAATCTTGATGGGAATGAGGCTATCTCGTACCACCTCCCCATGTACCTCTGCAAGTCCAGACCCTTCACCACTTCCATCGTTTTCTCGGCCATTGTTTCTTGTTTTAGAGAGCAAGAGAGCAAGAGAGCAAGAGAGCAAGAGAGAGGGTTTTATGTTTTGGGTTCTGCTCCTTCTTGATAAGGTATGGAGGTGGCTTACTGTTTTATGGCTTCCTTGGAGTAAGGTAATTTACAGGAGGAGGGACGTGGAGCACTCAGGACCTTACACGTGTAGGCTGTTAATGGTTTTATTTGCCACGCATATGGCCAGGTTCTACGTCGGTACACTTTGATTTTATTTTAATTTGCACCTTTTGAAGGGAAAAAACTAGATGTTGTCTTGGAGAGGAAGAAAAAATCTATGTGGTAGTAGCTTGAAAGAAAAAGCAATCTTGCCAAGAAGGCAATAACCATTAGGCTTGTCATTCTCGTCTGTTTGTGAAACCAAAAATTATTGAATATTGATCATATATCAAAATCATGGCAGACACGAAGGTTCTATATGAGTCAAATCCCGAGCCCATACATTTCTTAATCACGGGCCATATAGAAATGATAGCTTTCTAATTATAGCATTTATACTATGAAAGAATTATAGCAATAATCTTTGAATTTTATCGAATTTATTTTTTGAATGTTATAATTCACAAACTTTCTTATGTGTTCACTTAAGTCAGTTCAATTAATTTTATTCTTTATTTTTTTGTTAATTTTAATTATGTTTATCACGTTGAGAGAATAAAGAAAATGTGTATTATCATTTTATCTTTTAAAAAAAGATTACGTTCTTGATATGTGACTAAAACTGATGGAAAAAATATATAGAATTGACATAATTGATTTAAGTGATACATTGGTGAAAGTTTACGGACTATAAAATTGATGGACCAAAATGATACTCGGGGTAAAGTTCTACGATTATTGTTGTAATTTGCTCTATTTACTATTATAAAATCAAAAGCTCATTTCTAGTGCTATTAAACAAAAAAAAAAAATTTGTTATATTAGAGGGAATCTAAGTCTGGAGTTTGCATTTAGCCTAATCTTAATTTTTACCCTACCAACTTTAATACTTGGGCTCTAACAGCAAGGGCTTAAAAAAATAAAGGTTAAATTATTATTATTTTTTTAATTACCCTTTTAATTAATTGCCAACTCATTATTTTTTTTCTTATGATTACACTTATTTTAATACGGGACGTGTCACATGACTCACATGTAAGATACATAATAAAGGGGGCAAAAAAACAAGTGAGGTTCTTTACCAAACTAGTGAATACTGAGTAGTGACTACTACTACTACTGGCTCTGGGAACATTTTGTTTCATGATTACAGCTCATTAATGTGAAGCTACTGACTTGTTCAAAGACAGTTTAACTTTAACAGACCAAACAGTCATAGATTCCTCGTTAGATCTCACTTTCCCTAAACGTAGTGACACACTAACAGAGGAAAACACAACAAGGCAGATAGAGAGAGATGTCAAGGCGATCTGCTGCTTGTTTGAGATGTTGTTTGGTGGTGTTTGCAGTAGTTTCAGCATTGGCCGTATGTGGACCGGCTTTGTATTGGAGGTTCAAGAAGGGTATAAGGTTGGGGGATCCCAAAACTTCTTGCCCTACTTGCAACTGTGATTGCCCTCCTCCTTTGTCCCTTCTCAAGATTGCTCCTGGTACCTCTCTCTCTCTCTCTCTCTCTCTAAATGCGTTTTCTTGCCGTTTCAATTCTGATTTTTAATGTTTCGTTTCTGGGTTTCATTAAAATTATAGCTTTTTTTTTTTTTTATTGGAATGAAATTAAAGGTTGCCCATGTCATCAATTTGAGTTTGGATCCTTGGTATTGCTAATTTTTTAATTTTAATTTTTTTTAATAACTTGGAGCTGCTCATGTGTTAGAATATATGTGAGAAGTGGAACCCAATTCAGGTCTAGATATACAATTTTTTTTTTTTTTTAGATTCTGTAATGATTTATAGAGTGAAATGATAATCTCCTTTTTTAACAGATTTGTTGCATTGATCTGCTGTTATTGCTTATTATAAATTCCGAGCTTTTCTCTTTTGTTGTGTATTGAAATAGCGAAACCCAGTTCATGGGTTAGAATTATACTTAGTTTCTTGTTTGATTGATTTTCGAGTAAAATTGAGATCTTGTCTTCTGTTGTCTTTACTTGCTCCATATAAATGTGCAAACGATGGTTCTTGAAATGAAAATACAGCAAATACCTGAATATCATATATTCATATATGCGCTGTTTCAAATTACTGTGGGCTGTGTGAAGTCATTCCTGATCTGAGTTTATAAATCTGCTATGCACTGATTTTGTGGCAACATAAAGTTCCACTAATTTCGCAGACATAGTTAACCATGTTTTGGATTTTATTCCACTGGAACTGGAAAAAGCTCTTTTGATCATACAATTACTATAAAAAATGGTTGTTAGCATTTTAGACAGATGTTTTTACTGATCATAAAGGAACTAGAGCTGCAACGATTCCTAGGACTAAAATTTGGAATGAGCATTTGTCATGGTATTTTCATGAAGTGAAGCCCTCCTAACTTGGCATCATGTTCTTTGCTTGTAGTTCAACAAGTTGGTTTTGGTGCATGTTTTCATTTCTTTTCTTTTTCATTGTTATGATGTATTAATTTGTATATATTGGATTTGGGAAGATCTATTTCAGCTGTTGAACTGCATGCAAATCTGAGAATTCTGTTATTGATTTCCCTGTCTTTTTTCAGATTGTTGTAATGTGAGAGTTCGTTTTTAATTATATAATAACATATGTCATGTTTTGGTTTTTGTTATTCTTTTTGCAGGATTGGCCAATCTCTCAGTCACAGGTTAGAATGCATCCTACCATTCAACTTGTTGTGCCTTTTTATTTATTACATTTTATCATCTTTCTTTCCTGTAATTAGAGGAGTGACTTGGTTTTTTCCTATTTTTTATGTAATAATAAAATAAAGAAATTATTTTCCATGTGCTTGGACCTTGCATACCATTTTATTTTTACCTCATCTGCAGAGTATATTGCACTTTGTAGGGTAAAAATGTGGATATGCTTTACAATTTATGTTAAATCTTGGTTTGGTCAATGCAGATTTTTGTCTATATTTTGTAAAATGTTTTCACTTTGATAAATTGACTAAGGATTTTATCTTTCACTTTAAGCATGCTTTTAACCTCTGTATAGAACACATCTTCAACAGTTGGAGCCTTTTAATCAAGCAAACAAGAGGAGTTTAAAAAATATTGGAGAGCCCCTTTCCTGATGGGCCAATTTAGTCTGAGCTTTTTAATTGCTCCTTATCATTTGTATATTACTTTTCACGTTAAAAGACTACAAATTCCGAACACCACTTTCTAATTTACTCAGAATCATGCCGACTGCCAAAAATAAAAAATGAAAATTCTTTTGATGGTTGGCACTAGTTTTTTTTTTTTTTTCTTTTTTGGTATGAGGTGGTTGGCACTTGTTCAGGAACTTGCTTTAGACAATTTCTTGTGTTTTTCTTTCTGTTTGATATTTAAGTTTATATATGACAAGAAACAATTATAAGCTACTAAAAGCTTCCTGTGAGTAGCAAGTAGTATGACAACAGGGTCATTAAGACCTTTTAACAAGATTTTAATGGCTTCTGGATATGCTTTCCCAGTTCTTTATTGTGAATTATGAAGAGGCAGAGGTACATGGATGTGATAATTATTATGTTGATGAACAGATTGCGGAGGTAACGACCCAGATCTGAAACAGGAGATGGAGAAGCAGTTTGTGGATCTTTTAACAGAGGAGTTGAAGCTGCAGGAGGCTGTTGCTGCAGAGCACACCCGACACATGAACATCACATTTGCTGAAGCAAAAAGGGTGGCTTCTCAGTACCAGAGAGAAGCAGAAAAGTGCAACGCTGCAACAGAAACTTGTGAGGAGGCAAGAGAACGTTCTGAGGCATTACTGAGCAAGGAGAGAAAGGTGACTTCGTTGTGGGAACGACGAGCCCGTCAAATGGGTTGGGAAGGGGAATAATTGTTTGTAGAATTTGATTGCAAGTTGTTCGGTTCAAGTACTGATATGTCTTTCTCTGCAGTATTTATACATCAAGTCATCAACCAAGCAAATTGCTTCGGTTGTTCCTCTGTTACGATGTAATTCTCCACAGTATTTGCACATGCAACCAAGCTAATTGCCTTGGTTGTACCCCTGTTACAGCATAATTGCTCCCCTCTCACTCCCTCTCTTCCAATTGTAGTTGTATTGCCCAGAAATGGCATATAGTTATCAGAATTTACTTAATAGACAATGTCATGGATCCCTTAGCTCTCCATTTTACTACAATGAGATGATGTCACAATCTGCCAGTGCATTAATTCATTCATTTACTTTAATCTGTTTATGCAAATGATTTTACAGGCTTTGTGTAGGTAGCCTTTTCTCTTATGGTCAATACCTTGGTGAGAGAAATTGAGCCTGTTTGATTAGTTTGGTTTCCAGGTTAAAGATGCATTTATTCTTTTCTCCTACTTTAGATCACAAGGTCTTGGGTAGCCAAACTCGCGGCTTTCCTGAAGTAGAAATATGGTATTGCCCACCATGACCATACCATTGATATTAAAAGGGTTTTGGTGGTGTGACCTTCATATTCAATTATTCATAGTTAGCCTTTCAAGACAGTCTGTTGGTGTGGGTGTGTTTTATTTATTTATGCATGCTCATTCTAAGGTTCATTTATTTAGTTCATTACCTCGGACTCTCAAGACATTGAGAAACTAATGTAGTTTAAAGATGGAGAAGGTGAGGCATTTAAAGATGGAACGTGGTTTGTTATGCAGGCAGTGAGGCAGAATCAGATCATCAGCTCACTTATTAAAGCTTTGGGCTTTGACTTTAAATGGTAGTGGACTACAGAGCATTTTCATTTTCAGATTCAGGTCACATTAATCCCAAATGTACGTAAACCGCGTACAAAATTATCCCTCTACGGCTCTACTCTATCCAATTCCAAACAGCAGTTTACCTGCTTTTATTTTCGGAGAAAGATGCACCGAACCCAGCTGTGCTGTACTGTACGTGTCTACGTGAGCCACCATGTGATGTTGAATTATATTTCTATGCAAGTCAATAATAATATTTTTAACATGCAAAGCCCAATAATAATAATAATACTAAATTCCGTTTAGATCCATATAATATATATAATTCGATATAGATCCACCCAAATTAAGAGATCTATCTTTGCATTTAATACCCAGAGTCCGAAGAGCCAGAAATTGTAACAAAAACATATATTTTTGTCTTTTGGAGAGTGAGTAGAAGGCTTGAACCATCGTATATATCTTGGGTTTCTAAGTTTGGAAAGTGTTGAAAAGGTATTGGCTGGCGCCTGGCGGCATTGGATAAATTTCTAAAAATGGAAAGTTCAAGGGTGGAGAAGAGAGGGTATGAACAGGGCGTGGAATTGGATGATGATGCAGAGGACCACCCGCCCGAGCCAAAGAGACAGAAATTGCCCGCTTTGGCAAGGTTTGTTTCCTATTACTAGTTTATTTCTTCATTGGATTTAATTTATGCTTTTTGTTAATTGCTGTTTAATTTAATTGCGACAACTGACAAACTCTTCTTTCTTCCATTTTATTTTGGCTTCTAGAATTTTAATGGGTTTTTTCATCAGTTTAGACTCCGGTACGTGTTGTTTCATATATAGGTTTAATCATCACTTTGAATTATTAGTGTTATTGATTCTACGAATCAAATTACCAAATAAAGAAAGATGATTTTGCTCAATTAAATTTAGTAAAAATCTGTTCCATGGAGTTAAGATAAGTGATTGATTGGCATTCTCTTTGAAATTTTTGGAATCTGGGTCTCCATGATATTTGCCAGATCTTAATATATGTGATGACTTTGCCACATTGAATGTTGGTTTCGTATATGCAAATTTGCCAACGCATAACTGCATAAGTGATGTTAAATAAAAAAATTTGGGTGTGAAGTGGCAATGGACTTATTCTATAATCTCATCACAATCCAAATCATAAGTACTAGCTCATTGACTTCGATGGTACTCAGGGACATATTAGTTGCTGCATGTGAGATAAATATGGTCCCACTTGACTTGAACGGGAATGGTCGCTTGCCAGTGTTCTTAGTCTGACATTTTTGGATTTAGTTTCAGAGATATAAGACGTATGAAGGATGAAAAAGTTGGGTTATATTTGAGACTTGCATACTCATAAGTTGAAGGGTGCACTTTAGTGCTATAGAAACTTATACTCTGTTCTGGGAATTGTTTTAAAACTTTACAACAATAAAAGCTTTATTATAGTTGTAAACAGTAAACTCATAACCTTGTATTGAATTATTCGCCACCTTTCGACATCCTCAAACTTTTCTGGATCAAACTTCATCAAAATTGTGGTTTAGTGTTTTAGTGCCATGTAGTATCATTTTAGTCTTACTATTGAATGTTCTCCAAGGCTCCAAGAAAAGGGTTCGTTGGCAGTTATTTTAAGTCTATTTATTTATACAGTTTGTTTTATGCAGTGTAATTGTGGAATCCTTGAAGGTGGATAACTTGCAAAGACTTTGCTCATCTTTGGAGCCTCTTCTCCGCAGAATTGTGAGTAGATTGTTACTCTTTATAAGTTATAGTAGAATTGAGGTAGTAGATTGTTACTCTTTATAAGCTATAGTAGAATTGAGGTAGTAGATTGTTACTCTCTACAAGTTATAGTAGAATTGAGGTTGAAACTAGCTGCGCACAGATGGTTGATCACTCTGTTCTGGGTTATGTCTATCAATTGAGTGAAATATATTGTGTTGGTTTTTTTTTCTCTTTTTCCCCCTTTGAGGGGAGTGACATCATGCACCTAAACCTGTTAATGGTGTCAAAAAAAAAAAAAAACTTGTATTGTTGTTTGTTACTGTTTCTTTTATTAGATTTTTATTTTTTCTGTAAAGATACTATCAGAATGGTGTGGCTGTCCAAGTAGTTTACTTAAATCCCACTTATTTGAGAAAATAAAAGACATTAAATTGTTAATATACTGTCATGGAAAATGCAGAAACATATTTATGGCACTTAGTAGTATATCCTGGCTACACTTTCTTCAAAACATTGCCTTCAGTCATGTGTAAAAACATGTATTGTTTGCATTGAGGTCTCATCCATTTAATCATTCTGAAACTTTCTTGAGTGACAGGTTAGTGAAGAAGTGGAGCGTGCTTTGACAAAGTTAGACCATGCTGAACTGGCTGGAAGGTTTGTTCCAACCATAGCATTTAGATGTCCCTGTGGTAGAATCAGCAAATTCATTGTTTACATTTTACACATATGGCAGGTCTCCACCACCAAGAATACAGGGCCAAGAAGGAAAACTTCTGAAACTACAATTCAAAACAAGAATGCCACCTCATCTATTCACAGGTGCAAAGGTTGAGGGAGAGCAAGGAGCAGCAATTCATGTTGTCTTGCTAGACCTGAGCACAAGCAGTGTTGTGCAAACAGGACCAGAATCAGCTGCAAAACTGAACATTGTAGTGCTGGAAGGTGACTTCAATGAAGAATTTGACCATGATTGGACCAAAGAGCACTTTGAAAACCATGAAGTAAAGGAACGTGAGGGGAAAAGGCCACTTCTGACAGGGGATCTACAGGTTATTCTCAAGCAAGGGGTTGGTACTCTTGGAGATGTTACTTTCACTGACAATTCTAGCTGGACAAGGAGCAGGAAATTCAGGCTCGGCGTTAAGGTTTCCCCTGGATATTGTGAGGGAAATCGTATTTGTGAAGCTAAAACAGATGCTTTTTCTGTTAAAGATCATAGGGGAGAACGTGAGTTTTCTAAAGTTTTCCATTTTACCTTTCACTTATGATAGAACATTCTGCATTGCATAATGCATATGCTAGTCAAGTTAGGGGATCTAGCCGAGAGCATAACCCGGTATTGGTTGGTCAGAACTCAGAATACTATAGTCATTATTACTGTAGAGATTGATAGTCATAAGTTGGCCAGTTATTTTGGAGTCTTGATTTGTATACCTTGAGTCTGATGCTGCTATCATTTATTTGTGTATCACAGTTTAGGAATTAGGAAAATTTTGGTATAAAAGGGTCCCTTTACTTTCTATTCCCTTTAAAAACAAAAAAAAACAAAAAACAAAATACCTGCAGAACTTGTTTTAATCAAAGTACTGTTTCTGTAATTTGAAGTGTATAAGAAACACTACCCACCGGCTTTGCATGACGAAGTTTGGAGATTGGATAGAATAGCAAAGGATGGAGCTCTGCACAAAAAACTGATCAAGGCTGAGATTGTAAGTGTGGAAGACTTTCTTCGCCTTCTTGTCAAGGACCCACAGGAATTAAGAAGTGTAAGTATCTCTTCCAGTAAATTTTATAAACCCTTTGGCTTTTGCTTTCCTGGGAGTTGCTTTTTATTCATTGTCTGTTTCTTATTTCAATGCTTCGCAATATAGATCCTTGGGAGTGGGATGTCCAACAGGATGTGGGAAAATACAGTGGAGCATGCCAAAACTTGTGTATTGGGTGGGAAGCTCTATGTTTACTACACCGATGAAACTCACAGCACGGGTGTTGTTTTCAACCATATTTATGAACTGAGAGGCCTTATTGCTGATGGGCAGTTTCTCCCTTTGGAGTCACTTACCCACAGTCAAAAGGTTGGATGCTTTTAGCTAATCAGAAATGCTGTTTTATTTTTTTATTTTTTTTTTTTAATAAACAAAGTTACATTGATCTCTGTCAGTTTGGCAATTCAACTTCCTTTAATTACTTATCTCTTGAAATTGGGGCCACTCACTCGGAGCTCTACATGCAATACAGGTTTCAGTGGATTCTCTGGTGAAGAGAGCATATGATAATTGGCATCAAGTCATAGAATATGATGGCAAAGTCTTCAACTCTCTAGCCAGCAGCAATAAAAAGGATATGAGAGCTTCAGCTACACCTGTTGCTGATCACAACTATGCCATAGATCACCATTCTGCAGCTACTCAGCAGATCAGGCAGCAGCAACAGTTCCGAACAGAAAATAACTACCCAGCAGTCCCTCAGTTGATTGAATTTCCATTTGTGAGTTCTGATCAAACGTCGTTGTTTAAATATAACAACCCACAAACAACAGCATTATCTGTCAGCATGGGTTACATGCCACCGGTTGGGTCACAATTTTCAGGAGATTGGTCACGGCCAAACTACGACGGGCAGGGGGGATTGGAAGACTTTGTTGCTGATGAAATCCGACTCAAGAGTTCAGAGATGTTGGAGAGTGCTGACATGCAAAGACTGCTGAAGAGCTTTAGTGTTGGTGTAGGAACGGGAGCTGGTTTCGGTCATTCTGATGAGGCGGCTTGTTACAATTACAGTGTAGAGTATGAGGAGCCTCAGATAGGTCAGTCATTCAGGAACGAGCATGCAAAGAGTTCAGGTAAGGCTGTTGTTGGATGGCTTAAGCTCAAAGCCGCTTTAAGGTGGGGAATATTTATTAGGAAGAGAGCTGCAGAAAGGAGAGCTCAGCTTACCGAGCTAGATTGAATCAATTGTTGGGTTCGTTGGGTGTATGTCAGCCACAGCCATCATGGAAATAACTTGTGTTTGGGGATTTGAAATCTTTGCTTGCAGAGATGACGCGCCAAAAGGAGGGATGAAAACTAGGAAACTAACTATATATATATATATATATATATATATATATATACACACACACATATATATACACAGTGCCCCCTTCTTAAGAATCCCTTTTAATTTAAAGCAAAAGGGATCACATTGACGGGGTCATCCTGCAATGTGGTCTAATATATGATCTGAACTGTCTACTTTTCAAATCATCATTTAAGAATCATTCCTGTAAAAACTCAACAAAATCAGAAATCATTTACTATTTGATTATCATCATAATTATTTCAGTGTCTATTAAAAGTGCTATGTTCGTCCTTTTGTGCATGGAATCTCATTTTATTCTCCCATTTTAATGTCCTTTTATACTTTCTTTTTATCTAGATCGATCTGAAAATTTGACATTGAATAAGTACTGGGAGTGCAAATTGCAGTTTTCTTTCTTAAAAAGCTATAGACAAATCCAATCTTAAGACAGACGTTGAACGTTCACAAAGCGAAAGAGTCGTCATAGTCCAGTGAGAAAATAAAAAACCCAAAAATCTGTAAAATCGTCATAACACGAGGAAAGTAATTCTTGTTGCGGGGAAGGAAAAAGGCCCATTATGGTGTCTTATGGTAACCTTCTAAATTTCTAATAAATTTATTTTCATCTTAAATAATTAATTACAAAAGGAAAAAGGAAGAAAATATGAATAAAGGATATAGGGGAAAGTTGACAACTTATTATGATGCCATTGGCCCATTACTCCAACAAGGAAAAGAGAGGAGGTTGAAAGAATTAAAAGGATGAAAGTTTGATGTCTGCAATTGCAAGGAAATAAAAGTTGGCAACATTTAACAAAACAGAACATAAAAGTGGAAAGAAGATGGGAGAAAAGAATTCACGAGAGAAATGAAGAAATTACATAATTATACAAGCTCCACATAGAGGAGTAAACTGCTGTTGCATGGTGATGCCATTCTCTTCTCCAGGAATTAGCAGTGATGAAGTCTCATATACATGACCAAAGAGAGTAAGCATCATATCCAATGTCTCCATCCATTAACATATTCTCATTTTGTTCCTGTATAACATAATCATATTCATGTTATGCACTGCTGAATATGAAGTGATAGAAAAAGTATAAACATAGAAGAGAACAGACACATCAATAACAAAAGTCTTATTGTAAGCAGCTTATTAATCATACCTGTTTCATTATCGCACTCATTATATCATTCAATGATTCGTAACTATTTTGAACGAAACCATCATGTGACTTTGTTTGCTCCAAGAGGTAGGCCTCATTGGACTTCATACTAGTGTCCATGGCAGATTTCTCAACCTCACTAGACTGGATGACAGTTGGAGTGGCCCCATTTAACTGGTCAAATAAAGATGAATTCATCTTTTTGCTGCAGATTGCATCATTTTGGTCCATATTCTGGCTTATGGCACAGAAAGTTAGGTTCAAGTTGTGGTGGTACTCTCGCTTATGTTCTTCCCACCTTTGCTTTGGTGTGTAATTCATTGTCAGTAGATTATCACCAATCAAGCCTTCGATAGGAGCTGAAAGTGCACTTGTAGAATAGCATTCATTTGGAGCGTTCCCAATTTGAGGCCTACTACAAGAAATACCCAAGTTATTAGCATGCAACTGACTATGATTAAAAGGCTCACTCATTGGCAACGCGTTTGATGAAAATTTAGATAATTGAACTGCACCCTGCCAGCTTTCACTGCATGGATTGTGATCCAAAAAATTGGAGGAACCACATATGTCAATGTCAAATGATTCTGGATTCAATGAAGCCACTCTAAGAGAAGACTGATTTCCAAACACTCCTGTATTATGTGTTTGTTGTAGGTTCCCTCGGAACATCAAAGAATTGCTTGAAACACCGGAATCAGAATGGATTGAGCTAACAGACACTCTTGTATCTGGGAACCTAGAGGGTACCGCATAACTTGTTGGATCATTATTGGGATTGGAGTCTCCAATGTGGACGGTAAACTTGCCTTGTTGCAATTGATTGAGCTCTAATGATTTTGGAAGTGCTTGAAGTAAATTTGGACTTTGGTTTGCATGCATAGTTGGCTGGAGCTTTGCACGAGTATTAATGGAGTTGCTCAAGTTTTGGGAGTGACCATGCTCAACCAGACCAGAAGAAGTAATTCCTCGTATGCCCAAACCAGCCGGGGAGTTTAATCTACCAAGCATCCCACCGGGTGTGTATGATGATATAGCAGCATTTGAGAGCTTCCCTGATCCAGCTAAGGAGCGTAGATCTCCAAATCCATCCAGTGGACCCATGCGCATGTAAGAGGGATCTTTGCCCCCCAAAGCAGCAACCATGCTAGCTTGCTGAGTTGCCACATTCCTGATTCTTTTAAGGTAGAGCCTATATTTCTGCAACACAAAGTATGAGCATAAGCATGGAGTGCCCATCATGACACAAAACCCTGACTTTCTAACAAGCCTAAAAGAAATCACAACTTGTTTTCATTAACCATTCCCATGCTGCCCCCTGTAAAGTGTTACTGAAAGTCCAAAATCGTATCACAATTGCTGATTAGACAACCTTCTCTTTAGTAAGGATCCCTTTCAAGAAAGATTTCGATTATTAAGGAGCAATGTTTTCCTCACTAGAATCACTCTTTGAGTTGTTTCCAAATATTTCCTGCCAAATCTTTTATGGTAATGACAACATCATATTTATTTACACATTATTAAATCCCATCCATACCCAAATTCAAGATTATTCCTGGGTCCAAACAATTATTTTATTTCTAAAAAAAGATTTCTTGCAGAAAGCTAGATGTTAGTAAAGTTGTTCTGAAAGTAAAGCAAAGGAAGGATCAGTGCCTGTAGATGGCTGGCCACATTTTCCCTTGAAAGTCCTTCCACATTCATCAGGTCAAGAATTTTCTTAGGAACAGCCTCTGCATATAAATTAAGAGAAGGAGGGGTGACACAAAATGCATCAGTCAAGATAATCTTTGTGTAACAAAAGCAACACATCACTTCTCAGTAGCAAAAGACTCACTTTCAAGTCCCAATTGATTTACAGCTGCAACAAACTTCCTGTGCAGATCTACAGACCAAACTACCCGAGGCTTCTTCTGGGTTGATGGGTCCTCATTCTCATGCTCATGCTCATCATCTTCACCTTCTTCCTCATCTTCATTTTGGTCTTTTCTTTTCCTATTGAGTTTTCCATTCTGATCTGAACAACCTGTTGGTGAAGCCCCTTGTCCACTCTCACCAGTTCCATTGCAAGCCTTGTCTTGATTGGAAGACTTACAAGCTTGGTCCTTGGAGTCAAACTTCTTTCTCCGAATTACATGTTGCCAGATATTCTTGAGCTGTTCAATTCGAACAGGTTTCAACAAATAGTCACAAGCACCATGGGAGATTCCCTTCATTACAAGCTCGGTATCACTATGTTGTGACAACACTGGAACCAAAAATGACACAAAAACAAAGTTAGTAACCACTTGAGCAATCACTATGTACTGCTCAAATTTCATACTCTACCCTAAGCAGTATTCAATTTGAGCCAATACCAAAGAAAACTCCAACTAAATTTTTTCACTTTTGCACTTAAATCCAATTAAAACAAGATTAAAGAAGTCATATGATATGTCAAAAATTACAAAAAGTTCATGCTTACTGATTACAGGAAGGTCCATTTCAAGCCCCAAGAGCTCTAGTAGCTTAAAGCCATCCATGTCTGGCATATTAACATCACTGATCACAAGGTCAAACTTATTTTTGTTTTCCCTCAACATTTTAAGTGCCTCAATTGCCTGATTGGTCGTAGTAACTGCAAAAACCAGAAATCACATATAACACCCAAGTTTGATTCATTTCTAAAGTCAAAATCCACACACTAAAATCAAAGAAGACCACTCTAGGCACCATAACATCAAAAACACAAACTTGATGACAATTCCTGTATCTAATAGTGTAATCTCTCCAAAATGTCAAAGAAAAATCACATTTAAGCGTATAACTAAAGCTTAAAGTTGTTTATGAATTTAACAGGATATATTGGAAACCCATTTAGTTAAACATTCCAAATTCGAAACAGCAAAAATGAAAACCTGAATAAACAAATTCTGAACAGGGAATTGAGACTATGCTAATTATTGTTTTATTCAAAATTAAAGAACAGAAACACCTAAACAGAGCACTTAGTAATAGGATTTACATTATTATTGAAACACACACACAATTTGTTAAAACAAATTACTAGTAATTGAAAGAAGTAAATGCAAATTAGTCTAAAGGAAAAAACAATAGGAGGAGGAAAAGAAACAAACCCTGATACTGGCATTTCTGAAGCAGAAGCTCCAACACTTTAAGACAAATTCGGTCGTCGTCAACAGCCAGGACACGCATGCCCGCCGGAAATCGGTCCACACCCCCATCCAAACGTTCCTCCACAGTCATTGTGAATCAAAAATTTCAAAGACTCAGGGGAAAAACAGAGCAGAGAGAGAGAGAGAGTCGGTAGAAGTAAAAGCTGCACAAACAAACAGACAATGATGGTGGTGATGGCCAGAACAGAGTGAAGGGTCAACAAAACCGAAATCTTTTTCGTATTTTATGTGAAACTCTCTCTCTCTCTGAATTGTTTGTTCTATTCTCTCTCTTCTGCGCGCTTGTCTTTCGCTTTTTCTTCTCCTTTAAAATATTGTTAATGAATTTTATAATACAGCTCGAAGTGGAAGACCTTTAGGAAGTGATAACATAGGCATGATGCTCATAGCAGGTCAATGGACCCTGTCATTAAACCATTTATTAAGATTTAATCATCAATCCGGATCCTGGATTCTAGACTTTTTCATTTCATAAAATCATGAAATAGCTTTTCGGCCTCTTGTGGGCTTTAGGCAAAGTAACCTTTTTTTTTTTGGCCCATAGGCAAAATAACTTTTTAAATGAATGTAAAAAGGCAACAATATCAACGGTATAGGTGATGTTGGGTCATCATTCAATTATAGCAAAACCTATGAGCCTACTTCATGTAACGAGAGAAAGAAGAGTGTGCATATATAGCTGTACTCATAGAAAATATTAAACTTAGTGTTGATGCAAATTCTCGTAAGGTAGATGCAACAACTTAGATATGCTGATCTGGCTGATCAAGTGCTTCGCTGGATGATGAAGTGGATGCTGGTTGAGATCTTCCTGTAGACAAAAACAAGATCAAAGGAGATGGACCGGTGTGGTACCAGCCAAACACACTCCGATGATGAAATCAGTGGTGGTGTTTGATGGTGGATGAGGAAGAACAAAGGAAGAACTTGGGAGAATGGGAAGAACAAGGCAAATGTTCTGGGTTATTCTCAGCAAGTTGGGTAGGCTCTTTTTTTTGGATGGAAATGCAAAGTGTTTAGCGTGTGTATTGATAGATTGCTAGATGCTTCATTTTGTGCATATGTGGTGCCTTATATAGGCAAAGGAAAACTTAATGAATAAGTTACCTGCATGTGAATGAATGGTTGCCAGAGACCCACGCACCTGGTCAGACCTAGTTGCATGCTCAGCTGCTTGCTTCCTCAGCATTGAATGCTGCATTAAATGCAAGGTTGGAAGGTCCAGGCAAACTGTCCAGCAGTCATGAATGCAAGCCTGATATTCTGTCTGTCAGAAGATTGTGTCAGGTGCATTCAAGTGTGGCGGTTCGTCCCATCGTGATCTTCCTGGGAATGGCGGCGGAGAGCCGAGCCGAGCCGATACGAACACATGTTTTCATGTGAAGACACGAAGTCCATGTGTGGTCGGATCGGGCATGGGATTCCAGGCCGAGCCGGTCCCATAGACTGGGGGTCTTTCCGAGCTCTAACTGGTCGACGCCAGAACCCGAAAAGAGGCCATCTCCTGTGCCGAGCCGAGCCGGACCGGGATGATCGTGGGAAGATGGACACTCGATCCCATGGAAGATCATCGGTTCGGCTCGGACCGAACATGGAGGGCCGGCGTGGAGATCCGGTCTGAGCTGGCAGAGGCGATGCCGAGTGGTGATGACGTGGGGGTCAAAGTTTTGACCACTGAGAGTCAAACTCCGAGGTGGATGTTGACCAGCCACGTGTCGAGCTGTGATTGGCTGTTCGGATTGATGTGGATTTTCCCACAAACAGGAGTCCCCCAGCTTCCGATCCGAGCGGGCAGTGGTGGATTGGAAGTTGAAGTGTAATCCCAAAGATGGCGTGTTCGCTTGGTCCGAGCCGAACCCTACAAGCCCATGTTCCCGAAGATCCGAACACAAGACGACTTGTGATTAGTCAAAATATCTCAGGGACAGGTGAAGAGACGTTTGATTTCTGCATGGGGGAACGTAAGGGTCACCTCGTTATGGGTATTTTTTGAATGCTTGACAGGTGTCAAGATCTGGCATATGAAGCGCCAGAAATGAAGGGCTGAGATCGGTTTGCATGGGGGTATAAATCATGCCTTTCTCTCTCTTCCCTCTCACTTTCCAACTTTTTCAGAAACTCCCACTCTCTCTCTGCAAACTCTTCCCTCCTCCGCCGTGAATTTCCTCCTACCTCCGTCGTTAGTGCAGCAGTTCGGTCACGGTTTCGGGCAAGCGTAATCATAGACGAAGCCATTCCGAGTGTGTGAGGGGTGGAGGGATTGGCCGGACAAAAACCAGTAAGTGATTCTGTCCATTCTTGAGTTTTTGTGTTTTTCGGTTTTTTCTGGGTGTGTTCTTGGTGTTCTTGAGAAAAAGAACTTTTTGATCCATAAAGTGAGAGAGAGAAAGTAGAAAAACTGTTAGTAATGTCAGAGACTGATTCGAGTGGTCGGCTCGGATCGGGGGAAGCCTTCGAGGGAGACAGTGGGGCCGAGGTGAGCCGAAGCCCATCTGTGGGTGAGGCCGAGCCGAGCCGAAGCCCACCTGCGGGTGAGGCGAGTTGGGATGGCTTGTCCGAAGAGTTGGACGAGGCCGGCTCGGCATTGAACCGCAATCCGGGCGGAGAGCGCCGAGCCCGAGGGGATCAGGAAAACCCCGAGATACTGAGTTCCGACTGGGAACAAGGGACGGTCGAAGGAGGTGACGAAGAACCTCTCGACGTCGAGCCGATCGCCACCATTCCGAGCAGACTCACCTCGGGCTCGGATGAAAGGGATAGGGGGCACGAGGCGTCGACCTCGGCTCAGGGGGTGACGGGGAGTCCGATCGACCCGGACTTCTACGAGGAACTGCCGTGGAAGGCCGATCAGATCCCCAATGAGATGACCGAGTACCATCTCAGGGACTTGAGGGATAGGTACTCGGTTCCCGACTCCGTGTTGATGAGGTTGCCGACCGAGGGGGAGAAGCCGAGCCGACCCCCGGTAGGATGGGTGACTATGTACCCGGAGATGTTTGAGAATGGGGTTCGGCTTCCCCTGCACACCTTCCTGCAGGACTGGCTCGCGACGATCGGCGCGGCGCCACACCAGCTGAACCCGAACGTGTACAGGATCATCCTGTCCATGCACATCTTGTGGCACAAAGTGCACAAGTGTGTGCCACACAAGGATATCCTGTTCTGCAATTACGCACTGAGGTCGAAGCAGAGCGAGCTCGGATTCTACAACCTCCAGGCGTACTCGGGGCCACTCTTCGGTGGGAATCCCTCCTCCCAGAAGACATGGAAGAAAAGATATTTCTTTGTCTCTGGGGATTGGGAGTTCGCCGATCCGAACAGAATCACCTCGGCTCGGGTGCCCAGAGCTTTTAGAATTCCAGGTGGGCATTGGGAATTTGGGGCCGGTCCGAGGACAATTTGCATATGTCTTGTGATAATTGTATTATATTTTTGTCTAACTCTTTTTGGTTTCGCCTTCGCAGTCAGCTGGGGCAAGTACAAGCTCCGAGGCGAGCTCAAGGACCAGATCGCCGCGATCAGGGACTCACCATGAGAGTACTTGTCAACCAAGTTCCTGCTCGGGGAGACTCAGATCCGACAGAGCGGGATCTCCTGGTTTGTGCCCAGGTGGAATCCTAGAGCCGAGAGGGGAATGGCGCCCACCGAACTGGAGGTTCGCCTTAGGAAGAAAGCGGCTCGGAGCGTCCAGAAGAAGGCAGCGGGGCGGACCCCTGCCGAGCCGGTCCAGGCTCCTGCCCCGGCGGCAGCTCAGCCTAGATCTCCTGCGCCGAGACCGGTTCGGCAGGCAGAGAAGAGGAAGGCTCCCCAGGCCGAGGCCCCGGTGGAGAAGAGGGCTCGGGCCGAACCCGGCGGTTCTGGTGCCGGGGCGTCCGGTTCGGCGCCCCTGAAGGCGGTGGAGGTAGTCCCCGGCCTCGAGCCGTTCGTCACGGGCCTCAAGCGCGTGATGACCGCGAGGGTGCAGGAGGGGCTGTGGGCCGATCATGGCGAGCCGGGCTTCAGCCACCAGGCTCTGATCGCATCCCGCCAGGCCATGTTGGTAAGTCTCCTTTACTTCGGATTTTGTCTATTCGCTCGGCTCGGATGAGTAATGAATTTGTTTTTTGTTGTTGTTTTTTGCAGCTCGCCATGAGGCAGTTCGAAGCTGCCAAGGCCGCCGTCGATGCCGAGGCGAGACTGGAGAGGTTTCGGGCACGAATCCTGGAGCTAAAAGAGAAGCTGGCCGAAGCCGAGCGGACGGCCAATGCCGAGCGCGAACGGTCGGAGGGTCTGCAGACCAGCCTGGCCAGGAGGGAGGAAGAGGTCGCTCGGCTCAGTAAGGAGCTTGCATCCTCAGAGCAAAATGTGACTGACTTGAGGCACTATGTCGGCGATCTCCAGCGAGACATCGAGGCTGCTGAACGGAGGATCGAGAATGTCGAACTCCGACGTCGATCTGAAGTGCCGAGCGCCCAGGCACTGGCTGATGCCCATTTTGATGGGTATCAGGAGCTTTTGGAGGCGATCAAATCGAAGAGGCCGGACTGGGATGTATCATTCCTTGGCGAGTCCGAGGACGACGAAGACACCCAGGGAAGTCAACAGGATGAGCTTCCTCCTCTCGATCGCCAAGTCCGCGCCGAAGTCGAGCCGACTCCGGAAGATCCTCCACTGCCTGCATATGAGCCGACCCCGATTCCCCCGGTCCCCGAATCCGATCCCAATGCTGAGATGCAGATCGGCGGGGTTGAGGTGGTGCAGCTCGGCGAGGAGACGCCCGAGGAGTCTACCGAGCCGATCCAGGAGGGCCCTGCCGAGCGATCTGCATGATAGCATGATTTTATGTTGTCTTGTTTTTGTTTTTTGTTCCCGAGCCGAAGTGTGGCTCGGGTTTAATTGTTTTTGGAACAATTTGTATTTGGTTTTATGTTGTTTAATTTTATCAGAATTTTCTTTATATGATACAAGTTGCTGTCAGTTCGGCTCGGAAATTAAGCTAACGACAAAAACTAATAACACATGGAAAAGAAAATGATAAAAGTGAAAACATAATAAGAACCAAGACACTTTGAGATCGGCTCGGCATGCCGATTAAAATGAAAATGAATGGTGATGATAAATTAGAACTTGTCTTCGGATCAGCTTGATAAGCATAACCAGGATAAGTAAAAATTTAAAAAACCCTAGTCATCTCGGATGGGCTCGGCATACCCATTGAGATATTTAGGAATGCAGTTTTTTTGAGAAAAATATTCAAACCTACTTTTCAGATCGGCTCGGCATGCACGATGAAAGTTTTGGTTGGAGTGTATATTTTTCTTTTAGAAATATCCTGTTGAACGTTAGGACTGTAGGAAGTCGCTTCGGCTCAGACAGGGATTTTTATAGACCTGATAAGTCTGTACCATGCCGAGCATTGGGCCGAAAGTGGCGCGCTAGCTCGGCACGGGAGTTTATAGACCTGATGAGTCTGTAATATGCCGAGCATCGGGCCGGAAATGGCGCGCCCGCTCGACACATGAGTTTATAGACCTGATGAGTCTGTAATATGCCGAGCATCGGGCCGGAAATGGCGCGCCCGCTCGACACATGAGTTTATAGACCTGATGAGTCTGTAATATGCCGAGCATCGGGCCGGAAATGGCGCGCCCGCTCGACACATGAGTTTATAGACCTGATGAGTCTGTAATATGCCGAGCATCGGGCCGGAAATGGCGCGCCCGCTCGACACATGAGTTTATAGACCTGATGAGTCTGTAATATGCCGAGCATCGGGCCGGAAATGGCGCGCCCGCTCGACACATGAGTTTATAGACCTGATGAGTCTGTAATATGCCGAGCATCGGGCCGGAAATGGCGCGCCCGCTCGACACATGAGTTTATAGACCTGATGAGTCTGTAATGTACCGAGCGTCGGGCCGAAAATGGCACTTCGGCTCGGCACATGGGTTTACTATTTTTTTCGAAGGAAACACTTAGATCTTTCCTCTTTGTTGGAAGTGTATAGGAGTAGAGTCCCCAGTGTTTGCTTCGAAAAATAGGAAGAAAAATGAGTAGAAGTGTGTTCATCTTTTCATTGATTGGAACGGGTGTTAGGTCGGACAGTCCCCGATCCTAACTACATTTTTACTGGTAATAAATCTTCAAGTGTTCAGCATTCCAGCTATGCTTGAGAGGCTTACCAGCCAGAGTGGCCAAGTTGTAAGTGCCGGGCTTGACTATGCCCGTGACTCTATATGGTCCGGTCCAGTTCGGATCGAATGAGCTCTCTTTGATGGCAAGGGGATTCTTTTTCATGACGAGATTGCCCAATCCGAAGCTTCTGGGTCTGACCCTTTGATTGTAATATTTGGCTACCCTTTGTTGGTAGGCGGCTCGGCAGAGATCGGCGTCGGTTCGCCTCTCCTCGATCATGTCTAGGCCGAGCCGAAGTCCGGCGTCATTGGTCTCGGGATTGTACGTGCCGGTCCGGAATGAAGGAGTCCCCATTTCGACCGGGACGACAGCGTCAGTTCCGAACGCCAACGCATAGGGAGTTTCCTTCGTGGAGTTGCGATAGGAAGTTCGGTAGGACCAAAGTACCTCTGGCAGGAGTTCAGGCCAATTTCCCTTAGCCTTATCAAGCTTAGTCTTGAGGGTTTTCTTGATGATCTTGTTGATGGCCTCGACCTGTCCGTTCGACTGCGGATGGTATGGCGCGGTGAAGCGCAAGTTGATGTTCAGTCGTGAACAAAAACTCCTGAACTTCTTGCAGTCGAACTGCTTGCCATTGTCCGCAATGATGGTGTGCGGCATGCCGAACCGGCAAATGATGTTCTTCCAGACGAAGGTCTCCATCCGTTCGGCTGTGGTTGTGGCCAGGGGCTCGGCCTCGGCCCATTTGGTGAAGTAGTCGACCGCTACCACCGCCATGGTGACTTGCCCCTTCGCCTTCGGCATTGGGCCGATCAGATCGAGTCCCCACTGCGCGAACGGCCAGGGACAGGATATGGAGGTCAGCAATTGGGGAGGTTGATGGGGAACCGCGGCAAATTGCTGGCATCTGATGCAAGCGCGAGACAGATGGTCTGCGTCCTTGTTCAGCGTCGGCCAGAAGTAACCCTGTCTGATCGTCTTGTAGGCGAGGGCTCTTCCTCCAGAGTGGTTTCCGCATATCCCCTCGTGGATTTCTCTCAGCACGTCCTGACCTTCTTGGGGGGTGACGCACCGCAAGTAGGGCAGGGAGAAACTCCTTTTGTAAAGCTGACCGTTGATCATGCTGAACCGAGCCGACCTGGTTTTGATGAGACGTGCTTTGTCCCTCTCCGGGGGGAGAACCCCGGAGACCAAGTAGGTGATGATTGAAGTCATCCAGTTCGGCTCGGCCTCGGTTTGCATAACTGCGGCCTCGGTTTCGGCGGTGCTAGGTCTGTCCAGAATTTCGACTGGAACATGCCTGGCGGATCCGGTGTCTGTGGCCGAAGCCAGGCGTGCCAAGGCGTCGGCCCTGCAGTTTTCTGCCCTCGGGATTTGTGATATTTTGTATTCGCGGAAGTCTCCGAGCAGCAAAAGGGTCTTCTCGAGATAGGCAGTCATGCTGGGCTCCCGAGTCTCATACTCTCCCAAAATCTGATTGACGATTAGCTGGGAGTCGCTGAAGATGTTTAGTTTGGTCGCGCCGAGCTCCTTTGCCAATCTGAGCCCGGCGATGAGTGCCTCATACTCTGCTTCGTTGTTTGACGCTTGAAATCTGAAGCGAAGAGCATACTCCATCACAACTTGTTCCGGGGAGATCAGAACAAGCCCGGCTCCGCTTCCCATGGCGTTGGAAGATCCGTCCACATAGAGGGTCCAGGTGAGGAGATCTACCTGGCCGTGTTCGCCGATTGTGTTTGGATCGGACGCCGATGGCATAGCGTCGGTGCGCGGCGGATCCTCCGTCGAGGTGGTCGACTCACAGATGAAGTCGGACATGGCTTGACCTTTGATGGCCGTTCTGGGACGGTAGATGATGTCAAACTCGCCGAGCTCGATTGACCATTTGATGAGCCGACCCGAAGTCTCGGGTTTTGCTAAGATTTGTCTGAGCGGCTGATCCGTCAAGACAACGATTGAATGAGCCTGGAAGTAGGGTCTCAGCTTCCGAGCCGAGCTGACCAGGGCGAGAGCCATCTTCTCGAATTTTGGATACCTGGTCTCTGCATCGGCGAGGGCTCGGCTCGTGTAGAAGACGGGGTGTTGTACACCGCCGACCTCTCTCACCAAAACCGAGCTGAGAGCTGAGTCTGAAACAGAAAGGTAGAGGAAAAGTTCTTCACCTTCCTCCGGTTTGGATAATATGGGAGGTTCCCCCATGTGCCTTTTCAGATCTTGAAAGGCCTGCTCACATTGGGGGGTCCATTCTATGCTCTTCCCTGCTCCCCTTAAGGCTTTGAAGAAAGGGAGGCACCGGTCGGTGGACTTCGAGATGAACCGGTTCAGGGCGGCAACTCTTCCAGTCAGACTCTGGATTTCCTTGCGTGTCCTTGGGGACTTCATGTTGATTAAAGCCTGGATCTTCTCCGGGTTGGCTTCGATCCCCCGTTGGCTGACCAGGTAGCCAAGGAACTTGCCTGACCGAACCCCAAAGACACATTTGGCTGGGTTCAGCCGCATCTGATACTCCTTCAGGACTCCGAACATGTCTGAGAGGTCCTTGACGTGATCGTCCGCCTTGATGCTTTTGACCAGCATGTCATCCACGTAAACCTCTACGGATTTGCCGATGGATGATCTGAACATGTGGTTGACCAGCCTTTGGTAGGTGGCTCCGGCGTTTTTGAGGCCGAAGGGCATGACCTTGTAGCAGTACATGCCGCGATCAGTTATGAAAGATGTGCCTTCCTGGTCGGACTTGTGCATCAGGATCTGGTTGTATCCAGAGTAGGCGTCCATAAAGCTGAGGAGCTGATGTCCTGCTGTTGCATCGACGAGCTGATCTATCCTGGGCAAGGGAAAACTATCCTTGGGACAAGCCCTGTTCAGGTCGGTGAAGTCCACGCACATCCTCCACTTCCCGTTGTTCTTTTTCACCATGACCACGTTGGCAAGCCAGTCGGGGTAGTTGACTTCCCGGATGAACCCGTTGTTTTGCAACTTGGTTACCTCTTCAGCCATGGCGGCGTATCGAACCGGGTCGTATGACCTCCTCTTCTGACGGACCGGTTTGCATCCCGGGTCAGTGTTCAGCCTGTGGGTGATCACGTCAGACGATATGCCTGGCATGTCATCGTAAGACCAGGCGAACACTTCCGCGTTGGCACGGAGGAAGTCAATTATGGCGGAGCGCTGCTCGGGGCTGATCTGAGTCCCCACTCGGACGAGCCGATCCGGTGTCTCGGCCGAGATCGGCACTTCCTCCCAAGCCTCGGCGGGGAGGGGCCGAGAATCTGAGCTCGGCTCGGAAGTGAAGTCGAATGTCTCCGCCCTCGGCCACCTGCCCGAATCGGCGATAGAGTCAAGCTCCTGCGAGTTCGGCAGCTGACCCTTCTGCTTGATCGAAGCTGCGTAGCACGACCGAGCCGAGCACTGGTCTCCCTGAATGACGATGCAGTCGTCGCCCACCGGACATTTGATGAGGAGGTTGGCGTAATGGACGATGCAGTCAAGGTCGACCAGAGCCGGTCTGCCCAGAATGATGTTGTAGGCTGATGGCCGTTTGACGACAATGAAGTACGTCATGCAGGTCTTCTTGATCGGTCCCTTCCCGAGCGAAAGGGGAAGGTAAATGTGTCCGAGGGGCTGAACCACTTCTCCCCCGAACCCGACCAAGGCAGGTGTATCGGTCTCCAGCTTATCCTCGCCAATGCCCATCTGCGCGAACGCAGAGTGGTAGAGGATGTTGACTGAGCTCCCTCCATCGACGAAGGAGCGCGCAATGGTTGTCCCGGCCACCTCAGCCACTATGACGACCGGATCATAGTGGGGGAAGATGATCTCGTTTGCCTCGTTCGGCTCAAAGGTGACCGGCGCCCAGTCCTTCCGCTGTCTTTTGGAAGTGCTGGGCTGACCTGCCTGGATCGACAAGGACTCGTGAGCTTGAGCCGCCTGTCTGACATACTCCTTCTGGGATCGGTTCGAGCTCCCCACGAAGGTTGGTCCCCCGCCGATTGATCCGATGGCAGCATCCTGGACCTCGATGGTGTTGGTGGGCTTCTTCGGCGCGGCCTTGGGTACCCTAGGCCCACCGGCCAGGAATTGATTGATCTTACCCGCCCGGGCAAGAGTCTCAATCCCGTCGCGGAGGGCGTAGCAATCACCCGTGACGTGGCCGTGATTGGAATGGTACTTGCAGAAGACGCCCTCCTTGATTTTGTCTGGGGGTGGTCCCTTGATCTCCCTTGCGACTGGGAGTTGGTCCTTGACCTTGGAGTAGATTGTCTCCAGACCGGCGTTGAGGGGAGTGTACTCCGTGTACTGGATAAACTTGGGTCCCTTGCCTAGGAGTTGGCGTGGCTCCTCGGTCCTGGTCTTCTTGGATTGGACCTGGGGTTTGGGAGTTGCAACCTCTCCCTCCTTCCTCTTGGCCGAGGTCGGCCTGGGATTCAGGGCCTCCACCTGAGCATCCCACTCCTCAGCTCGCGCCCACTTAGTGGCTTCGGCAGAAAGCTCATCGTAGGTGGAGGGAGGGTTCCTCATCAAGTGGGAGCGGAGTCCCCCGGCGTGCAGGCCTTGCATGAGGGCATTCTTAGCTGACCTATCGTCGCAATCGTCGCACTTCGTATATTCGATGTTGAAGCGGATCAGATAGGCCTTGAGGCTCTCCCCCTCCTGCTGCTTGATGAGCGACATATCGTTCAAGTTGTAGAGTCGTTCGGATACAACCCGATATCTCGCCAGGAAGGCCCTCCGGAGGTCGGAGAAGGAGTCGATGGAGTTCGGTTGGAGGGTTCGGAACCAACCCCGAGCCGAGCCCTTCAAGGTCGAAGGGAAAATTCTGCACTTCGTGGCTTCAGATGCCTGGCGGGCCTCCATGGCGTATCTGAAGCTGTCAAGATGGTCGTAGGGATCCTTGGTCCCGTCATACTGATCCATCTTGGGGGGCTTGGTGTCGCGGGAGACCTCAGCATCCATGATTCTGCTGGTGTACGGGAGGGGAAGTTCCTCCCCGTGGTCGGCTCTACCGGTATACCCCCTGGAGACCTCGACATGTCCGAGCCGATCGTGGACGCTTCGGATCTGGTCCTGGACCAAAGTCCGAACAAGATTTTCCACATTGGGCGGGGTCGGCTCGGCCGCATTTTCCCCTGAGCACTCGGCCTGGTTGCCGAGTCTCTCACTCACCGGCTGACGAGTGAGCCTCTCGCTTGCCGGTTGTCGATCCGACATGATCATGGTGGACCCCAGTCGGTCGCTCACTGATCGCCTCCCCGAGTGAGTTCCTGATGGGGAAGGATCCTGACTGGCGATAGGGCCGAGTCTATTCCGAATCGGGCCCCTGGTTTCGGCCGAACCGGCAGGACTGTTGGCCCCCAACCTTGATTGGGCCGGGGGTCGTCGATTTGTATTCGGGTCGGCACGGTCTCCGCCCGAATTCCTGGGGGCACGTTTCCCGAAAGCCGCCTGTTTTTGCTGAAGAAGACGGTGGGCGTTCAGGCATTCGGCCTGTTCGGCCGGGGGCATGTCCTCGAAGCCCGGGAAGACGTGATCCGAGTCCTGCTGATCGGTCTGGTCGTTCGGCTCGGCAGGAGTGCTTTGCCGAGAAGGAGACGGCGAAAGGACCTCCTGCTCGGTTCGGGTCCGGCGTGATCGGAAGCCCGATCGTCCACTATTCTCGAGTTGAGCACGGTGGCGTGCAAGTTCCCCGGCCAGCTCGGCCTGTTTTGCGAGCAGCTCATTATTCTGCTTCAGGAGTGCATTCTCAGCGGCCAGATGTCGCTGACTCTCCTTAAGGAGTTTGTGAGCGGCTCGGATTTTGGAGGGACCTTTGGACTTTGGCGTCCTGGGGAGTTGTGCTCCCCTCGTTTTCTCAGGTGTCTCAGGCTGATGTTGTTCATCATTCTGAGACGCTCCTGAAGAAGAACTGGTGTCCCGAAATATGGTAGTCATGATGACTTGCGTGGAGGAAGAGCTTAGCGTTTGCGGTGATGAACACAACGGCTGAAGTCAGCTTCCCACAGACGGCGCCAATCTGTTGATGCAAATTCTCGTAAGGTAGATGCAACAACTTAGATATGCTGATCTGGCTGATCAAGTGCTTCGCTGGATGATGAAGTGGATGCTGGTTGAGATCTTCCTGTAGACAAAAACAAGATCAAAGGAGATGGACCGGTGTGGTACCAGCCAAACACACTCCGATGATGAAATCAGTGGTGGTGTTTGATGGTGGATGAGGAAGAACAAAGGAAGAACTTGGGAGAATGGGAAGAACAAGGCAAATGTTCTGGGTTATTCTCAGCAAGTTGGGTAGGCTCTTTTTTTTGGATGGAAATGCAAAGTGTTTAGCGTGTGTATTGATAGATTGCTAGATGCTTCATTTTGTGCATATGTGGTGCCTTATATAGGCAAAGGAAAACTTAATGAATAAGTTACCTGCATGTGAATGAATGGTTGCCAGAGACCCACGCACCTGGTCAGACCTAGTTGCATGCTCAGCTGCTTGCTTCCTCAGCATTGAATGCTGCATTAAATGCAAGGTTGGAAGGTCCAGGCAAACTGTCCAGCAGTCATGAATGCAAGCCTGATATTCTGTCTGTCAGAAGATTGTGTCAGGTGCATTCAAGTGTGGCGGTTCGTCCCATCGTGATCTTCCTGGGAATGGCGGCGGAGAGCCGAGCCGAGCCGATACGAACACATGTTTTCATGTGAAGACACGAAGTCCATGTGTGGTCGGATCGGGCATGGGATTCCAGGCCGAGCCGGTCCCATAGACTGGGGGTCTTTCCGAGCTCTAACTGGTCGACGCCAGAACCCGAAAAGAGGCCATCTCCTGTGCCGAGCCGAGCCGGACCGGGATGATCGTGGGAAGATGGACACTCGATCCCATGGAAGATCATCGGTTCGGCTCGGACCGAACATGGAGGGCCGGCGTGGAGATCCGGTCTGAGCTGGCAGAGGCGATGCCGAGTGGTGATGACGTGGGGGTCAAAGTTTTGACCACTGAGAGTCAAACTCCGAGGTGGATGTTGACCAGCCACGTGTCGAGCTGTGATTGGCTGTTCGGATTGATGTGGATTTTCCCACAAACACTTAGTAATAAAATTTACCATAATCAATAGCTACAAGCCTACAAACAAGGTAGAAGGATGACTAAACTCTAACATTTCTTCCGTATCATCTTTGCAAATCATATCTAAATTTTTCTACAATTGTCCATTGTGAGTTGCTCATCCATTTTCAATATTTCATCATCAATTGTAGAGGATGATAATATTGTTTGTAATTAGAGAAAAAGAGATGAAGTATAAAATTAATTGGGTATGGAACAAGAAAATAGGAATATAGAAACGACATAGAGGGAAATTTTTTTGAAGATCATAGAAGAACAAATTGTGTTCAATGAAAATTATAAAAAATAAAAAAATATTTTGGAAGTCAAAAGCTATAAATGTATATTTGAAAATATGAAAAGAAAAATATTATAAAAACAGTTTAAAAAATAGAAGGAGTAACAAATAGATAAAAGTTGAGTACGAAAATTAAACTGAAGTATTTTTAGAATTATTTTTTGGATTATCTTAATTGATTACTTTATAGATCATCTATCTAATAGAAGTTGAACCCATTCATAAGATTCATACAAATAAATCACACCTCAGTACTTAATTTGAAAGATAATTCGATCACAAAGTGATCAATTGGATTGAATCAAATAATTTTATTCTTACCCTGGGTAAGTGTGAAATAAAAAGGGAATGCTAACTTATCTTTTAAAGCAATATATATTGAGATATGGGCCAGTAGGCTAGTATAATAAGCCAACCGACCACTGTTATAATAAGCCAACCGACTACTGTTTAGAGTTTGTGACCTTAAACCCGTATTTTGCAGAGGGAGCCATAGATCATGAAGAAGTTGTTGGTTCAAACTTCAACCTGGAAATTAGGTGTTGGTCAATCAAATAAAATACTAAAAATAGGCATTAACTACGAAGGTTCCGGCCCTTGTTTTTTTTTTTTTGGATTGTTTTTGTTAATTTTTGTTTGGATTTACAATATTCCATTCCAAGTTTCCAACTATAGAGGAGAGGAATTAGGCAGCGGTTAGAAATAGAGAAATAATTAAATAAAGCAATTTTCAATTATATTGACACATGACACGTATAGGGAAGGAGGAAGAAACGGGAAGGCCAGGCACCTTCCATTTAATTTGGTAAATTGTGTGTTTATTTTTAGGCGAAAGATTGAGGTTCATAAGGCTACCAGTGTTTGGTCTATTTCCACCAATCCATTAATCTGTTTCTCTTTCCCTCCTCTAAAAGGAAGGAAGGAAGGAAGGAAGGACAGAAAGAGCAATATTGTTTGATATCTGGCTCTGATGGGTTTCAAGCTGTGCCTGATTGTGCTCCTCCTGGCCATGGCCATGGTGGCTGCAGACTCATCGTCCAAACTCAGTAGTTTCGACGATGTTGGCAGCTATCGTCTCAGCCATCATAATGTCAATGTGGGTGACGTCATTGGGGACGAGATGGAGATGATGATGGAGTCTGAGTCTGCCCGCCGTTCACTTGGCCGCCGTAAAAGATACATTACCTACGAAGTCCTCAGGAGAAACTCCGCTCCGTGTGACCGACGCGGCGATTCTTACTACTACTGTCAAAATCAAAGACAACGCGCCAATCCTTACACGCGCGGCTGCAGTCTCATTACTCATTGTAAAAGACATTAACATCAACGTCAACCTCCAACAACAAAAGACCAAGAAAAAGTGCCTCCCGGACGTACTTTTTTTCTTCGTTTTTCTGCCGCGTTAGTAATAATAATTCAGTATGGGTAATTCCATTCTCGAATCATCATCAATATCGTATTGCAATGATGATTTTGATTAATTCCTCCTTTGATTAATCAATTTCAAGCTAATTGTCTTTATTTATTATATATGTGTCAAATTGTCAATATAAATAAATAATATCCCATTTATAGTGTACTTTATTTATCATTTTTTCCTATCTATTATCACAGAAGAAATAAAAAAAATTAAGATAAATTACAATTTAATATTTCAATTTTGACACTTATTACAAATTAGTACCTCGCGTTTAATTTTTGACACCTATTGCAAGTAATAGGTTTAAGGGTTTTGACTTTAAAGTACCTATCTTAAGTCATCCATCTATTTTCCCGTTAAATGATAAAGTTGCAATTACTTGCTAGATGCCAATTGGCCAAATAAGCACGTCGCATGGACTGACACCATGCCAAGTAATATAAATATTAAATTAATTAAAAAACAGAAAATCAACAAATCAAAAATAAGGAAACCATTAAAAAGTTGTTATTTTATTGTTATTTTTATTTTTATTTTTATAAAGTTGAAGAAACCCAAATCGGGTCTGTGTTGGAGATAAAGTCAAGATTTTATTTTTATTGTTATTTTTATTCATTTTATCTGCAAGAATTTGTTTTATTTTATGGAATCGCTTGATCAGAGAAATTACGAACTTCAATTGTGAATTACTTCACAGATATGTTATCTCATCAATTGGCATTGTTGAGGGTTTAAGCTTCTCAATTAATCAATTCTTTTGAATTGTTTTCTCCATTAAATTGTTATGGATTTGTTTTGAAGAAATACCAGTCAGATCTAAGTTTGTTCATAAAAAAGATGAACTAGTTGCAACCACTTTAAAATTTAAAGCTGCAACCAGTCTTTAATTAATATTAGGGACAATTTTAAAATAAAAAAACCAATGCATATTTTTCAAACATATTCAAAAATCAAAATGTCACATGCAAGCTAGGGCTTAAACTAAAGACGCGTCAAACTGAGGAAATAGGTCCAAAATTTCCCATATAAAAATGTGTATCATTTTAAAGTTGAAACCTGCAGGCCTCTTTGTTTATGTATTTACTTCCTTCTTCTACAGCCCATCATGACAATGTACAACCAATTAAGTAGAAAAAAGGAAAAAGGAAGAGATGGGCAACTATATATCACCATTTACAACTTTGCTCTGAAGATAATCAGCTTCTATCTAGATTGACAGTACGATATGCATGCAGCATGGGACATGCAACGACGACCCATATATCCTTCATTCTCTTTCTCTTTAATTCCCGGACAGGGACAAAAGGTAGTGAAGGTAGGCTGGGCTATATATCAATAGATTGTCATCAACGTACGTACTACACTACTTAAATGAATGTGCTCTCTTTCTTGTGTTGTCTCCCCACCCCAACCCAACCCAACCCAACCCACCCATTATTTAACTCGGCCATTTGCTGAGTAATTTGTTTGTGAACCCATTTGGTTTGATATCTCGATGGAACTGAAGCAGCTGTGCCTGATTCTGATTGTGCTTCTCCTGGCCATGCCCATGGTGGCTGCAGGGTCATCATCAAATGATGTTGGCAGCTGTCGACTCAGCCGCCATGAACATGAAAAACAGGTCGACGTTGATGATGATGATGATGGCAGATCATTTATCAACAATCCCAATGTGAATGTGAATGTGGGTGACGTCATCGGGGACGAGATGGAGATGATGATGGAGTCTGAGTCTGCCCGCCGTTCACTTGGCCGCCGTAAAAGATACATTTCCTACGAAGTCCTCAGGAGAAACTCCGCTCCGTGTGACCGACGCGGCGATTCTTACTACTACTGTCAAAATCAAAGACAACGCGCCAATCCTTACACGCGCGGCTGCAGTCTCATTACCCATTGTAAAAGACATTAACATCAACGTCGATCATCCAAACTCCAAACAATAATATGGGTGCAAAAGTCTTTCTTTTGTCCTCCATTAATGCTTATGTACGTACTCTCCGCTAGAGATCTATATATATATATATATATATATATATATATGGTGTACTTTATCCTTCTTTTTCAGTAACTATTATTATCATTATGTGTACTTTCTTGGTATGATTTGAATAGAATGAGGAATAGGCTTCTTTTTCTTTTTTCGGATTTTAATTTTTCATGTGATTGGATTAGGTATGCATGCAGATTACCTACAAGTAATGCCAGAAATTAGATATCAATTGCCTATGTTATTTTACTTTATATGTAGAGCAGTGACCATAAAGTAGCCAATTTGAAGTCGCTAAAACATGGATAAAAGTATCCACGATATAGTTGATATATCCGCTGAGATATCCGTAATTTCATTTACTGATATTTAAATAAACTATAACTAATATTTCTCCGATATCGATATATGTCAAAAAAAATATCGGTATATGTCAAAAAAATATCGATATATCGGTATATATTAAAAAAATATCGATACATATCGGCAGAATATCGGTATATATTGAAAAAGTATCGGTCTATGTCAACAAAATATCTGTAATATCAGTATATATTGACATAATTGTATACAAAATTTCAAAATTTAGGAAGGAAAAGAGGAATAAGATGAAATCAAACCAAATTCAACCCTAATTAGATCAAAATTCATCCACTAATCATAATTAATCAACAATAAATCAACAAAAGAACAAAATCTAACTCAATTTTCTTTACACCGATGTTTACCAAAATCGATATATCTATAAATTTTGAGTTCGATATTTAAAGAATTTTTTATATTTTTATTCTTGGATGAAACACATTTTCTACTTTTTCTTTAGAAGAGCGTGTATTCACGCTTCGAAAAGGAGAGTGCAACACCCTTGGTTGAATTAGGTCAGACTTTGAGCTATTAAAAGTACCAAAAGAAGGGTACACTTGTCGTGCAGGACAGAAGCGGTCTCTGTATGCGGTAGGACGATGCCACGTTTCAGAGATTCATTGGCCGAGCTCAGTCTTCCGTGGGACCGTTTAGATTCCTGAGTCCAGGCCCAGAACCAGAAAGAAAGAAAGAAAGAAAATGCAGCCTTTACGGAAAAAGACACGTCGGTTCCAGGATGTAAGAGACAACAGAGGAAGCTCATGTGGACTCCACTCCCCACGTGGTTATGGCGTTAATGGTCACGTGAGCTGAACTCAAGGACTGAATTTGTTTACAAATTGTTTTTAGTTCCCAACTTCCCATTGACTTTTTATTTGGGTTTAAATGTAAAAAAAGAAGAAGCCATCATTCATTCAATAATCACAACATTAATATAAATGAGTTAATTAAATGTCTTGTTAATTTCAAACTTTGGTGTTCTTTTGGCCATGCATTCCAAACTTTTGTTTAATCTCAGTAGGATCCAGCTGCTTCTGGCTGCAACTACATGCAATGTACTACACTGTGTTTTGATGGCAACCAAATAAAAAAATAAAAATTTATATAGGATCTGAATTCTCTACTTATTTCGACACGACTTAAATTTTAGTTACGTATTTATTATATAAGGGTAAGAAGCAAAAAATAAAATGAATTTACAATACATTTTGGATATGTGTCAATAGAGATACACAATCCTTAAATTTATATTACAAGATTATAATTGAAACAAACATAAACAAGTAAATTAACCATAAAATCCAAATCCTTACAACTAATGGAAAGCGTTTTTTTGTTTTTCTTCTATTAAACTGTCATTATTTTCCACCATTTTTGTTCGAGGGTGAAGAGAAGTAAAACAAGTGGGTCCAAACCGTACCCATTTAAAACATATAGCACGATTGGAAGAATTGAAGAAAGGAACCAAGCGTCTCTTAATGTTGGAATCCTTCTGTTGGGACGTGTGCTACCTGCCATGAAGCTATGGGACATGAGTCTATTAATTTCCACCCGGTTATAGGGTGCTTAGCTACCACTTGTTCTATAAGTCTTTTTAAACATGCTAGCTCTACCACTTCACCAACATACTTCCACCCGGTTTTGAATTTTGATATGTTACCACTATTGATTTTATCTTTCATGTTCAGCTTTATGAGTGCACAAAACATGCTACAACTGATGGAAACTTTAATTAAATTGTTTTGTAGAGAAGAGTTAAACGAAAGAAAACTGATGAAATTAAGTGACCTTACAAAAATTGATTTATGGAGTACCAATTACTCAGTTGAGCCAACAAAGTAAATGAAAGCAACCCATGTATTTTCTTTTTCAGCAATTGATGATAGTCTTTACATAAAGCACACTTCTTTTAATTATACATGACATCCAGATCAGGAAGCTAATCACTTGAATTGTACATGTAAGTTGCATTCCCCATCTCCAAAATTGGTTAATCTGAACTGGATCTGGATCAGTCTATGTATGTGATTCCTATCCGTTCATCTACCAAGAAAATACCAAGCTGGATAGCTTGGCTGCCAAACACTGGGTCCATGATGCAAGCAATCATAGCTATTCGAGGAGACCGGGTCACAATGCAATGGAACTATCTGTTTTCAAATGATGTAAAAAACTGGCTATTTTTTCCCAAATCTCAAGCACTTGTTGTGTTTTACTTCTATACTTGGGTTAGAAGTGAGTTGTTTCTTCGTTTGTTGTTTTGTCTGTGAGAATTTCTCCATCGCACTTATGAACTTGCGCAAGTGCTTAATGTACTCAGGATATGTTTCGAGGTTGCAGTGGCCTCCACCCTTGACCCATAACGGATCATATTTTTCCTTGGAAAGTTCCCACAAACGTTTCCCATGAGACCAATCAACAATTTCATCTTCTGTTCCCTGAAAATAGTCCGTTGAAAAGATGCATCACAACTAGCAGCATATCAATGAATCAAACCAGAAGCAACCATCAACAAGAGAAATTATTCTTGAACTTCCATTTCAGAATACCATGCCTAATCAAGTAAAATGAGAACTTACTTTTGCTGGACAATAGAGACCCAGCAGAAAGTGAAGTTCCAAAATAAAATAAATGACTAGAACCAACTTGCTGATCGATAATTGTTTTGATAAGTTTTGCACTTATTGGATAATTTGTAAAGGTATCCATTCTGATATATGCATGTCACCTGAGTTGTAATAGCTCCAGTGGGACTTTACCTGTTTGTATCCAAATTTTCATTATTTCACTAGGAATCTTCACATGTAGGATCGATTCCAAACTCTAGCTGTTAATGTGTGGCTTCTTCATTAAGTGAAAGCAAGATAATTAGTTAAGCATCTGGGTAGATTCTTAGCCCAACATCTCTGAGGGGCATTGTCAGCATCTTTATGAATTTGAAACAAATTTAAATAGTTTATGAAAACTTTAACAAACTGATAAATATATGCTATAGTACTAGAATGATAAACCAATCCAGAAAAGTCAAGCAGTCATATCTCAAAGAACAATTCTAAAATTAGGATTTTCTAATGATTTTCGCTAGACAGAAGTTTTACTAAGGAAAAGAGGGAGGGGGGATTGGAACCACAGCACAAGTTCTTTGAATTCTAAGAGAATGGTTATCAAGCAAATTAACTTAGGTAACTGAAGGGAATAGGTACTTACATGTATAACTAGAACCGGACAGCTGACATGCCGTATTTTGTCTATATTCTGAAAATATTGAACAAAGCTTTTCAATACGAATTCAAGTAACTAAGACTTGCAACAGAATAAGTGAGATTCCGAGAACACAGGTCAATTACTTACTTTGAAAATGTCAAACCAAAAGGTCAACTTGACAGGATACAAGACTCGTATGCCTGAAAGGATAGCACTATGAAGAACAACAGCTCTCAGTTTGTGTAAGCGAGAACCCAAGTGCAGTGTTGGTCCACTTCCAACAGATTGGCCATACAGTATCAGATCCTCTTGCTGTATTCCATATTCGTTTTTTAAACAATTGTACACAGCTTCTATGTCGTAATATGTATTGAACTCAGATGGCTAAACAAATTAGCAAGATTAACACTTGTCAGTCACAGAGTTAGCAACACAGGTCAACAGATTGATAAAGGGCTCTCTTGCTCCTATCAATAGAAACTTTTAGTGCAAACTAACTCAATAGATTACTTAATACTTACCTTACCAGTGGATGCTCCATATCCTGAATAATCATAACTGTCACAAAGAAAAATATGTGAAGTAAATAATATGGGAAGGTTCATAATTACTGTAGCTTAGCTCATCAGAATAATCTTAACTTTACATTAAAAAAAAAAAAAGATGAATGAACTCTCACTCGCAAAATAAGTGCTGGCAGAGTAAGTTCTATGTTTAAGAGCATGTTCATCCTATTAATCCATCCCAGCCCCCAACCCCACAAAAATATAAAAATAAAAAGGCTTCATAATCAGTCAAAAAGTTGAAGCTTAAACAGAATATCTATGAGTGTTAGTATGGACAATAAACATAAGGCCAGAAAATTTAAAATAAAATATTAATAGCTTCCATTGTTTACTAGAACAATGGATGTTGAAATTTTGAATAGAATACTAGCATTACAGAGAATTTTTCACTTGGTCTCTTTTTGGTGGAGTTAGACTCACGCCCAACGAAACGAACATGAAAAGTTTATGAAGCCGGCAGCACCAAGCCTTCCATTAATGAAACAGAGGAAACATGCAAGAAAGCAACCATCCATGTTTCAAATATGAAATAGCAAATTCAGAAAATATTATCCAAATAAATACACGGAGAACAATCAATAATCTGAACAATAGAGACCAATAACAACTAAAACAAGGCCCATTACAAGCAATTTTATTTTAAGGAAAAAAAAAAATGGGTGTTCATTTAACCACGAAAGAGAAGAGTACGACCAAATTCACTGAATGGGTATTCAATCCATCATTTCTAAAATTTAAGGACAAAAAAGGAAAGGAAAATAAAGGAACAAAAAGCAAAACCTACCTCGCAAATAATAGATTAGGAAAAACCAGAAAGACCCATACATTTCATATTAATTGAAAACAAGCCAAGCCATCAAAACCCAGAATAGATTCCAAAGCAAGCAAGAGAAAGAAAAGAGAGAATTATTGAATACCTCATAATATTGACACGGAGGTGAGCCCTGAGCTCAATGAAGAGCTCGTGCATCTGACCCAAGTCAGCAGCATTACCATGCGAGTACAAAAGCGTGAACCTGGCAAAAGGGTGCTTCCAAAACGTGGCAACGACCTTGTTTCCTCCTTTGGTTTCAAGCAAATGCACGTCCATGTTCTTATCAGCTGAAACTCCCGAGAACACAAGGTTGCCATTCTCGTCTTTGTGCACATCATAGGTTGCTGGGTCTGGTGGGAAAAAAGCAAATTTTGCAGCCACACCAGCCGTTACATTGCCCATTAACACAGACCCAGTTGGCAAGGAGAGGCAGAACAACACACAATTGGGTATGGCTCAGGCATATATGAAACAGCTAAAATGGGGTGCACTTTTTCTTTCTTTATCTGAGCTTCTGCTGTTCTTGTTCATGCTCAAAAAATAAAAATCAATAATGGGGTTTTCTTTTTTTCTTCTTCTTCTTTTTTTTTTTTTGGGGGGGGGGGGGGGTGGGGGTTTGGTTTCTGTGAAATTTTACTGGGGATGATGGAAAGGCAAACCAGGTGGCATCAGATGAAATTAAAGGTGAAAGGTGAGGAGGGTGGCAGGCAGAAATAGATCCGATCTAAGCGGGTGAGCTGGAACTGATGTTGGAGAGGAACAAATACGCAGAATCAGAAACAGAATCGCATATTACATTGTTGTAAATACTTTTATTTTTCCTAAGGATGTGTTGTTTGTAAACAACAAGAGAAGGTTGATGATGATGTGTACTACTGTACCAAGTTCTCTCTATTTTTATCAGTTCATGACACCCCTTGTTTTGAGAGAGAGAGAGAGTGAAATGACATATTTGCCCTTCGAATAAATTGTGGACATGAATGAAAATGGTTTTTACCGTTATACCCAAATAGGAAAAAGAAAAAGAAAATGGTTGAGGCCTAAGGGTAACAGGAATGATTTTTATTAACAACAATTTCAAATGGTAGTTTCACTAATTCTCCTTAGAAATTTCAAATGATTTGTGTTTTACTTGTCTAACACAAATTATCTTTTTCTTTATTTTTATGAGCAAACACAAATCATCTTAAACTATAGAAATCTTTACATTTTTTAAATTTGTTAAGTCCAAGGATATAACATATTAAACTGTGGATTATAATCTCACATTATTATTAAAAACATTATGAAAGAACATAAGAAAAACATATGCAACCATATAAAATGTGTATGATTTATATACATAAACCATGGTTTTTTATTAAAAAAAAAATCACTAAATAAGGAAAATTTCTTCTTCGATATATATCTGAAGACAAAATAACCAAAGAATGGATGGGGGTGGTAAAATGAGAAAAGGGAAAGATTACAAGGGAAAGATGGACGGCCGAGATTTGGTCAAAAACTGCAAGGATCTTCGAAGAAAGGGAGAAGTGGCAGAATGAGGGGTCAGAAATGTCAGAATCAGGCATTCCTCATCTTGCTTTGCTTTGTTGAGCCATGTTTTTACCAAAAGATGACAGTTGGTTTGCCTGCTTGCTATGCTTTGCGGATTCAGTCAATTCACAACTGTCTCCTCCAGCTTTGACCCAAAATTACCCACTTAATCTCCATGTTGATAACTTCTTAGTTTTAGTCTTTTAGATCCAAATCATCTAATTTTGCTTAAGAAATTATGATAAAGGGTTGCAAAAGTGATGTTTGCACAATTATGTACAAAAGTGTAGTAAAAGGGAAACATTACATGTGGAAAGTTTGGAAATTTGTAATTTAGTTACAAAAAACAAAAAACAAAAAACAAAAATTAGTGAGAGCTGCAATGCTAGTTTGACACATTGATATTAAACTAGTCAGTGGAGAGCTTCCCCATTTTTAATTCATACAGGACAAATTTGCTTTGGGTGACAATGGAATAAAGTCTGTAAAGACTCTAAAGTAGGTTCAATAAGAATTTGATGTTAGTCTCCCAATGATAAAGAAAAAAAAGAAGAGAAAACAGTGGTTAACTTAATTGTGAATTTGAGATCAGATATATTGTACATAATATGTATATGTAATTATGTATGTACTTTGGGGGTCCTACAGAATATAATAGTTTCTTGAATTGAAATGGCCCAAATGGGGATGTGAGATGTCATCAGGAAATTAATTGACTAGCCTTTTAAGGAGTAGAGTGGGGGACCTTGTGCTTTAAGCTGGGGGACCAAATAAATGAACATGAAAACTGAATAGAATAAAGATGACACCTCAAGCGTTTGATGAAAGATGCATATCAAGCAATGATATGGCTCCCTGTACATATATGAGCATTGTAGATAAGGCTCTTTGTTGGGCAGCTGCAACTGCAATGATAGAAGTTATTCCCTATGATTAGTTGACTTTATTAAGACTGAAATTGACAAGTTAGGATTAACTGTGATTTCAACCATTAGTTGACTAGATGATCTCATAAGTGAATAGTACAGCTAAAGGTTAGGCTAACTGGGTATGTCTTAATTCTGTGCACTAACCAAGGAAAAGAATATTGGGTCAAAAAAGCCCATAGACTGATTGGAAGTTGTGCACTAACCAGGGGAAAAGGAAAGAAAAAGAAAGCTGGGTAGTGCTGATACCCTTTCAATTTCATAATAATATGATGATACTAGGGCTAGAAGGAGAAATGCAAGAAGATATTAATTTATAAAAAAAAAAAAAAAAGATCCAATATGCTGTGTAGTGTGTACCATGACTTGCTTTATATATATAATTGCACAAAAAATTGAGGAAATCTAGGAAATGGATAATCAGTTTGATAATGATACCCAAATAATATATTTTGATTAACAGGGAAATAAAAATAGAAAATGCTCCTTTGCTGCTTCAGAAAAATGATAAAATGGTGGGCATCAAATCCTTAAAAGATTGGTCACCTCATGCAACAAAAGGCACAGATGAGATTCTTGACCAACCTCATTATACATTAACCAAATAATACCAAAATGAAGGAATCACTTAGTTGAAAAAATTATGTTCAAAAGGTGTGTGCATGTGTATCATACCTATTTACAAGCTTCACAAAACTTGTGGAGGAGGCACCTAACAGGGGTTTTTATCTTCACTAACTTTTAGGATTTTACAATTAATTGTGGCAGATCCTCAATTTCATTACCAATTTGCTATGTGGAAATTACACTCTTGTTTTTCTACAATGGTTCAAAGAGAGGTTTCTAGAAGACTCGAACCTAGCTATTTAGCTGTCTTCACAAGTATGAAGCTTCATCAGAACAGTGCATTAACAAGTTTGAGTGCTCTACAACTGGGAAGACTGTGATGCTTCGGGTATCTCTTGCAAAAAAGGATTCCAGTTCTGTGTTTGTTTATTTGATAAACGAAATTTAAACATAAACAAGGAGATGAGCTTCGTGTTCCTCATAAAACTTGATTTGTTTGGAACCCTAATAGCATATACACCCAACAGGGCTAACAACTATTTTGCTTTTACATGGGAGTTGGTATCAAAAGCAGGGAATCCTTACAATATTGCGCATCTTGTGACACAGAGGATCCATAGAAAATGTACTTACATACAACATGGCTGAAACTAATCCACATCAGAAAAATCTAACTAGGACTTTTGAATAACATGTGCTCCTCTTCCAATCTGGTCCTGTCTCCGATAACTGAAACCCAACTTTCGACAATTTTATCTACTCATCCATCAAAAATCTCCACTAAAGTGAAGGCACGCATGGTGCCACAGGACTCTGGTGTTGAAAGATGAGGTTCCTTATTCATGAAGCTTTTGTTGCCAATTCCTTGTGCATCATTTAGTGTCTTAACTCTCGGAACAATGGCCCCATTCAGGCATATAGTGTTGTCGGCCCCAACCACAATCATTTTCCGAAGACCATTTCCATCTGCTAGCTCTTTATGCATGTGACCAAACACTACTAATGGACCACAGAATTTTCCAGTCTCTTTTAAGAGGGATAGGGCTTGTTCTAGATCTGTATCAGAACAACATAGTGGTTATGTTATTAACTTATTACATCTTAATATAGATGAACAAATCACATGATCAAGGATATGACTCGTTTCCTTTCCATAACCACCCTCTTAGATTCATCAGGTCACAATTCACAAGCAGCAATCCAAAAGGCTGAGTATGAAAGTGACATCAATTTAATGTGTAACACTAAGATTACAAAAATAACAAACGCCCTTGGTGGCCTTTATAGGGTTAGCAACCTAAAAAATTGAGAAATGTTCCAATTTAGGGCCAAAAGCTTAACTATTACCTGGGTCACCATGATCTCCACCTTTAAACACCCAATCTTTCCCACATATGTCATCCAAGTTAGAACCAAGACCTGCACAAAGAGTGAACTCAGAAATTTTCATTAAAATGAAATTTCCAAAAAGCCAATCTATGATTGATTTTAGCAGACTGATGAACCTGTGGGTCCATTATGGGCAAGAAATATGACGAAATGGTCCTCTGGTGCACCCAAAGCTGCTTTGTAGATTCTCTTAGCACTTCCATCCATGTCTTGGACCCCATACCTAAGAGGTTATTTCAATGCATTAAGTCACAATTTAAGCCACAATGAGTGTGACACAGGAGCAACAGAACACATCAGGCAAAGCAAAGCAAGAAGCTGTTAGACTACAATTTTAGAAAAGCTGATGCCTTACAAAAGAATTGATGACCCAACCGGCTGACACAATTGTGTTGTTTAAAATTCAGACCTAGTTTGTAATAGAAGAGTGTTAAGAATTACTGTAATTTGAGAGGGAAATGGTTGACTTATTCCTTTGAAGCGTACAAACACAACCATATAAGCTTTTGATCAACAGCTGCTAAAACAATACATACCTTGCAGACAGAAGCTTTTCTCGAAACAACTTCTTTCCCCCACAAGAAAAAGGTCGTCCACCAATAATGCTCAGTTTTACCTTAGGAAAGTCCAAACGCCGATAAGCTACATGATCCTCGCCAAGACTGATTATTAAAAGTATTTCCAGTTAACAACACAATTTTTTACAGTTGCAACAATCCAAGCATGACATATAGCCTTCCAACTTAAAAAATAAACACTGTTTAATTTTAGTAAAGTAATCATCATAATATTTCAGCAACATCTATAATTTTTATGTTCTATTCTTTTATCTTCTTTTTCTTTGTTCCCAATTAATCCAGTCGCAGGCTGCTCCATCATTGAGGATTGTTGGAACCATTGGACCTGCTTATGTTCGGCAATGTCCATTTCAGCCTGGTTTATGAAGGATAAATATATCACGATCTTGCTAGCAACCAAAAGCTCTTCCATCAATCAAATTTTATCTGCCTTTCGTTGTTGGAAATTAATTTTGAAAAAAGGTATACCGATTGAAATGACAGTGTTCATCAATCTATGAAAAAGACTTTAATACTCAAATTGGTGACCAGAAAGAATCCTCAGTTCTTTTCTTTGGAAATTTGATTTATATAAATGCAAATCATAGAGAATATAGTGGAAAACTTGTGTTGGATACATTCTTCAATCCAACTTTTCAAGTTGCATTATAACACATGGAAAATATATTAAAAAGAAGAAAGAAAAAATTATTCCAACCTGATATGACTTATGCAACTGTGAATACTTTGAGTGTAATTTACGTATAGTATAAGAGGAAAATATGTTTTTTTTTATGAATGAAAAATAATAACTGATAAACAAAGATGTAAAGAAAAAGGAAATATCAGAATATCTGAAAATCATGAAGATAAGACAAGCTCACCATTCTAGCTGAAGTTGAACTCCATCTTTTCTCCTGATATTCAAAATCAAATATTTAAATAAACAGACTATTAAGGACTCAGAATCAGAATTACATTTTTACCTTATAAATATAAAAACAAAGCACATCAACGTATTTGATGTAAGGGCAAGTATGCACTTGCACAGCACACATGGTCAGTAGCAGTGATTTCCATAGTTACACAATGACTATGCTATGTGTCTACATAAATTAAGAATGATTGAACCCTATGATTAAATCATATGGACACACTTAGGAGAAAGTAAAAATAGAAGACGAAATATTACTCTAATGAGGCCATAAAATTTAAACTTACTTTTCAGAAAACTGTTTTGTATGCCAGGCATCATGGTTTCCCAAAATAACTGCTTTAGCAAATTTAAGATTTGCAACACTGCGAACGAGTTCAATGTTCTCTTCACCAAAATCACCTGAGCAAAATGGAGGAAAAGAGAAGGCCAAAACAAACAAAAACAAGATAAATATAGTTTTAAGTAAAACAAATAAAACTTACCTGCCACATTGGCACAGATGCAAGACATAATTTTGAGCTTGAAGCATCCATGGCTAAGTGCCTAAGTTTGTTTCTTTAAATTTTTCTGATAATTAATTTAGTTTACTTCAAAACTTAGGGACATGCTGTGGCTAAGTGTCATGCGTGTTGGTGCCAAGTCGAACATGGACAAAACTCTTTCATATATGCCAAAGTTACTTAGCTTACCAATTGGGAAACAAAAGAAAGTGAAGGCGCTGAAAATGGAAAGTGAGGACCATCGAAAAATATTAGGTAGATGAATATTCGGTGAGGATGGAACCTGCCTGTAAAAAGAACCAAATCTGGCTGCATTTGAATGTAAACTTATATTAGATTCGCAGGACATAAAATTTTTTTGTAGAAATGGAAAAAGATATATAACTACAACAAGAAACACAATTCTTAAAAACAAAGAAAAAGAAAAGCATTTGCACAAAAGGGTTTTCTTAGGGGGCAGAGTCGATTAATATGGAGCCAAGAAACATTTAGGGATGATCATGATATCATATTAAGTAGTGGTGAATAACTGAATACTAAAATAGAACAACAGTGCTATCTATTTTAAGTGTTCAAACAAGGGCTGGCCACAATTGGAGACGAGTGTGTACAAGTTGTGCCGGATACACCAAATTTCAATACCTACAAATCATATCCAATTCTGGACCAAGGTTTCGACGAGTAAAGAGACAGAGAAACCTTGAATTTGAGCTTAAGCTCGAGCTTGGCCAAACCAAACAACAGTAATACATGTACAAGCTTAGTTACACATAAATCCAGCAGATGCATCTATGGCCAAATCAAAATCAAACTCTTTACACTATTAATCTGCAGAATTTACTATACATACATATCCCCCAAAATTTAAAGATATATTATTTTTAATTTAAAGACATAGAGGGAAGTGTATACCTGCAGCAATTGAAGTGCCTTCGTATCCTCTTCTAGATTCCAATGATCATGCTTCGGAAACCAAAAACACAAAAAAAAAGTGAAAATATCGAAAAAAATACGAAATTTAGAGAGAGAGAGAGAGAGAGAGAGTCTTACGACGTCGCCGACAACTGCGATACGAGCAGAGGTACGAGCTGAGGTGGTGGCCATGGAAGCCTGCTTGGTGTTGTGCTTGGACCAAGGGTGAGGGTGGGGAGGCGAACCGGAGAGAAAACAGAGGGTGGGCGCGTGTACCGACGCGCTTAGCATCACCTCTCTCTATCTTTCTCGCGCGCGCTCTGATGGTCGGTCAAGTGCAACGGTCAACGTATTTTGTATCCGTGGGATCAACGTGGCAGCAGAGACACCATTTTCAGCCGTTGGATTTCTTTTGTGGGTCCAAGGGATTGGGAACTTTGATGGCTGCTCAGTGACATCATTAGGCTTGTAGACCATCAACTAATTGAATCGGCCCCATTTAATTTCGACTTCCATAAATAGGTGTGGGCTCGACTCGCGATAAATTATTGTGTTTGATGATGATATCACATAACCCGGGTGGCACGTACAATGTGAAAATTAATTTTACTTAATTAAGGAGAAATTAATTTAAAAAGTTAAATATTAAGGAAAAATTAATTAAGGAGAGAGATATGACAAATTAATTTTCACGAATGAGAAAATAAATTTAAAAAATAGATAACAGACTATTGGATAAAAGCTAAAACAATCTCAGCTATTCGAACCCGGAGATAAATTTTAAGATTAAAAAACTATTCTGTTTTATTATATAGATTTAAATTGTAACACATATATAATCATTAATTTCTAAAACTCTAAATCTTTTAAATCGTACATGTTTATAATTTAAATAGATTAGTAACAGTACGTTATCATGACAATAATATTATGATTACGTACAATAATTTTTTTAACTCACAATCTTCAAAATTGCTTATTTTATTATCAATGTCACCAACTTACATGCTATTTAGCTTAATTTTTCTTGTCAACCTTTTTTTCTCAATTTATATAACATTTTTATATCGGTTTTATCACATTATTTGTTTTTTTTAATATAAAATATGATGTTTATATCATATGCCACATAGGTTGTGAATAAATAGTTAGGAAAAAAAATTAGTACATATATAATTTTTCTTTAATTTGATGAATATGTTGCCTTCATCAATAATATTTTTTAATTTAATAGTTATTTCATTTAAAGTACGAGTACATTTGGGTATGAACCGTTGGTCAATTATATTTTCTAGAACTATGAACTCGATCTACAAGTATTTATTATTAGGCTTATTAGCACATTTGCCCCTTGACTTTTAGGTGTTTTCTCACTTTACCCCCTGAACTTTATTTGTCTCATATAACCCCCTGAACTTTTATGCCGTTTCCCACGTTACCCGATTCCGTCAACTCCGTCAATAACCCCGTTAGAAATGCTGACGTGGCGTCTACGTGGCAGGGTAATTTCGTCTTTTCAGCCATAAAGGACCAATCTTTGCCATGTGTGTGCCACGTGGTAATTTGTGGGACCCAATATGCCATGTTGGCAACTAAAATTTAATTAAATCAAAAATTTTAATTTTTTTTAAAAACTTTCTCTGGATTGTG